>NC_092370.1:152716743-153316743 GCF_030028105.1 Mobula birostris
GACATCCCAGTCAGCCATCTCCCCCGGGACATCACATCCCAGTTGCACATCTCCCCTGGGGAATCACATCCCAGTTACCCTTCTCCCCTGGGACATCACATCCCAGTCAGCCATCTCCTCTGGAAAATCACATCCCAGTCACCCATCTCCCCTGGGACATCACATCCCAGTCACCCTTTTCCGCGGGACATTTTATCCCAGTCACCCTTCTCCCCTGGGACATCACATCCCAGTCACACATCTCCCCTGGGACATCACATCCCAGTCACACATCTCCCCTGGGACATCACATCCAGTCACACATTTCCCCCCGGGGAGTCACATCCCAGTCACATATCTCCCCTGGGGAATCACATCCTAGTCACACATCTCCCCGGGGACATCACATCCCAGTCACCCTTCTCCCCTGGGACGTCGCATCCCAGTCACACATCTCCCCTGGGACATCGCATTCCGTCACATATCTCCCCAGGGGAATCACATTCCAGTCACACATCTTCCTGGGGTCATCATATCCAAGTCAGAGATCTCCACAGGGACATCACATCTCAGTCATCCTTCTGCCCCGGGACATCACATCCCACTCACACATCACCTCCGGGACATCACATTCCAGTCACACATCTCCCTTGGAACATCACATCCCAGTCAGCCATCTCCCCTGGGGAATCATACCCCAGTCACGCATCTCCCCTGGAACATCACATCCCAGTCACCCACTTCCCCCGGGACATCACATCCCGATCGCAGATTTCCCCTGGTGAATCACATCCCAGTCACCTATCTCCCCTGGTTATCACATCCCAATCACCCATCTCCCCATGGATATCACATCCCAGTCAAACATCTCCCCTGGTACATCACCATCACAGTCAAACATCTCCCTGGGACATCACATCCCAGTCACACATCTCCCCTGGTGAATCACATTCCAGTCACCCATCTCCCCCAGGACATCACATCCCAAACACACATATCCCCCGAGACATCACATCCCAGTCACACACCTCTCCTGGAACATCACATCGCAGTCACACATCTCCCCTGGAAATCGCATCCCAGTCACACATCTCCTCTGGGAAATCACATCCCAGTCATAGATCTACCCAGTGACATCACATCCCAGTCTCCCATCTCCCCTGGGAATCACATCCCAGTCACCCATCTCCTTTGGGGACATCTCATCCCAGTCACCCTTCTCCCCTGGGACATTGCATCCCAGTCACCCTTCTCCCCAGGGACATCACATCCCAGTCACACATCTCCCCTGGGACATCACATCCCAGTCACACATCTCTGCTGGGACATGACATCCCAGTCACCCATTTCCCCCCCAGGGAGTCACATCCCAGTCACATATCTCACCTGGGGAATCACATCCTAGTTACACATCTCCCCGGGCATCACATCCCGGTCACCCTTCTCCCATGGGACATCACATCCCAGTCACACATCTCCGCTGTGACATGACATCCCAGTTACACATTTCCCCCCCGGGGAGTCACATCCTAGTCACACATCTCCCTGAGGCATCACATCCCAGTCACACTTCTCCCATGGGACATCACAACAAAGTCACACATCTCCCCTGGGACGTCGCATCCAGTCACACATCTCCCCTGGGACATCGCATTCCGTCACATATCTCCCCAGGGGAATGACATCCCAGTCACACATCTTCCTGGGGACATCACATCTAAGTCAGAGATCTCCACAGGGACATCACATCTCAGTCACCCATCTGCCACGGGACATCACATCCCAGTCACACACCTCTCCTGGAACATCACATCCCAGTCACACATCTCCCTGGGGAATCATATCCCAGTCACGCATCTTCCCTGGGATATGACATCCCAGTCAGCCATCTCCCCCGGGACATCACATCCCAGTTGCACATCTCCCCTGGGGAATCACATGCCAGTTACCCTTCTCCCCTGGGACATCACATCCCAGTCAGCCTTTTCCGCGGGACATTTTATCCCAGTCACCCTTCTCCCCTGGGACATAACATCCCAGTCACACATCTCCCCTGGGACATCACATCCCAGTCACACATCTCCGCTGGGGACATGACATCCCAGTCACATATCTCCCCTGGGGAATCACATCCTAGTCACACATCTCCCCGGGGACATCACATCCCATTCACCCATCTCCCTGGGACGTCGCATCCCAGTCACACATCTCCCCTGGGACATCGCATTCCGTCACATATCTCCCCAGGGGAATCACATTCCAGTCACACATCTTCCTGGGGACATCACATCCAAGTCAGAGATCTCCACAGGGACATCACATCTCAGTCACCCATCTGCCCCGGGACATCACATCCCACTTACACATCACCTCCGGGACATCACATTCCAGTCACACATCTCCCTTGGAACATCACATCCAGTCACCCACCTCCCCCGGGACATCACATCCCAGTCGCACATTTCCCTGGAGAATCACATCCCAGTCACCCATCTCCCCTGGGACATCACATAGCAGTCATCCTTCTCCCCGGGACATTTTATCCCAGTCACCCTTCTCCCCTGGGACATCACATCCCAGTCACATATCACCCCTGGGACATCACATCCTAGTCACACATCTCCGCTGGAACATGACATCCCAGTCACACATTTCCTCCCGGGGAGTCACATCCCAGTCACATATCTCCCCTGGGGAATCACATCCTAGTCACACATCTCCCCCGGGGACATCACATCCCAGTCACACATCTCCGCTGGGGAATCACATCCCAGTCATCCATCTCCCCCGGGACATCACATCAAAGTCACACATCTCCCCTGGGATATCACGTCGCAGTCAAACATCTCCCTGGGACATCACATCCCAATCACACATCTCCCCTGGACATCGCATCTCAGTCACACACCTCCCCCGGGAAATCACATCCCAATTAGACATCTCCCCTGGGAATGACATCCAGTCACACATCTCCCCTGGGCCATCACATCTCAATCACCCATCCCCCTGGGGAATCACATCCCCGTCACCCATCTCCCCTGGGACATCACATCCCCGTCACCCATCTCCCCTGGGACATCACATCCCAGTCAGACATCTCCCCTGGGACATAACTTCCCAGTTACCCTTCTCCCCTGGGACATCACATCCCAGTCAGCCATCTCCCCTGGAAAATCGCATCCCAGTCACACATCTCCCTGAGATATCACATCCCAGTCACCCATCTCCCTGGGACATCACATCCCAGTCACCCTTCTCCCCTGGGACATTGCATCCCAGTCACCCTTCTCCCCTGGGACATCACATCCCAGTCACACACCTCTCCTGGAACATCACATCCCAGTCACACATCTCCCCTGGGGAATCATATCCCAGTCACGCATCTCCCCTGGAATATGACATCCCAGTCAGCCATCTCCCCCGGGACATCACATCCCAGTTGCACATCTCCCCTGGGGAATCACATCCCAGTTACCCTTCTCCCCTGGGACATCACATCCCAGTCAGCCATCTCCTCTGGAAAATCACATCCCAGTCACCCATCTCCCCTGGGACATCACATCCCAGTCACCCTTTTCCGCGGGACATTTTATCCCAGTCACCCTTCTCCCCTGGGACATCACATCCCAGTCACACATCTCCCCTGGGACATCACATCCCAGTCACACATCTCCGCTGGGACATGACATCCCAGTCACACATTTCCCCCCGGGGAGTCACATCCCAGTCACATATCTCCCCTGGGGAATCACATCCTAGTCACACATCTCCCCGGGGACATCACATCCCAGTCACCCTTCTCCCCTGGGACGTCGCATCCCAGTCACACATCTCCCCTGGGACATCGCATTCCGTCACATATCTCCCCAGGGGAATCACATTCCAGTCACACATCTTCCTGGGGTCATCATATCCAAGTCAGAGATCTCCACAGGGACATCACATCTCAGTCATCCATCTGCCCCGGGACATCACATCCCACTCACACATCACCTCCGGGACATCACATTCCAGTCACACATCTCCCTTGGAACATCACATCCCAGTCAGCCATCTCCCCTGGGGAATCATACCCCAGTCACGCATCTCCCCTGGAACATCACATCCCAGTCACCCACTTCCCCCGGGACATCACATCCCGATCGCAGATTTCCCCTGGTGAATCACATCCCAGTCACCTATCTCCCCTGGTTATCACATCCCAATCACCCATCTCCCCATGGATATCACATCCCAGTCAAACATCTCCCCTGGTACATCACCATCACAGTCAAACATCTCCCCTGGGACATCACATCCCAGTCACACATCTCCCCTGGTGAATCACATTCCAGTCACCCATCTCCCCCAGGACATCACATCCCAAACACACATATCCCCCGAGACATCACATCCCAGTCACACACCTCTCCTGGAACATCACATCGCAGTCACACATCTCCCCTGGGAAATCGCATCCCAGTCACACATCTCCTCTGGGAAATCACATCCCAGTCATAGATCTACCCAGTGACATCACATCCCAGTCTCCCATCTCCCCTGGGGAATCACATCCCAGTCACCCATCTCCTTTGGGGACATCTCATCCCAGTCACCCTTCTCCCCTGGGACATTGCATCCCAGTCACCCTTCTCCCCAGGGACATCACATCCCAGTCACACATCTCCCCTGGGACATCACATCCCAGTCACACATCTCTGCTGGGACATGACATCCCAGTCACCCATTTCCCCCCCAGGGAGTCACATCCCAGTCACATATCTCACCTGGGGAATCACATCCTAGTTACACATCTCCCCGGGGCATCACATCCCGGTCACCCTTCTCCCATGGGACATCACATCCCAGTCACACATCTCCGCTGTGACATGACATCCCAGTTACACATTTCCCCCCCGGGGAGTCACATCCTAGTCACACATCTCCCTGAGGCATCACATCCCAGTCACACTTCTCCCATGGGACATCACAACAAAGTCACACATCTCCCCTGGGACGTCGCATCCCAGTCACACATCTCCCCTGGGACATCGCATTCCGTCACATATCTCCCCAGGGGAATGACATCCCAGTCACACATCTTCCTGGGGACATCACATCTAAGTCAGAGATCTCCACAGGGACATCACATCTCAGTCACCCATCTGCCACGGGACATCACATCCCAGTCACACACCTCTCCTGGAACATCACATCCCAGTCACACATCTCCCCTGGGGAATCATATCCCAGTCACGCATCTTCCCTGGGATATGACATCCCAGTCAGCCATCTCCCCCGGGACATCACATCCCAGTTGCACATCTCCCCTGGGGAATCACATGCCAGTTACCCTTCTCCCCTGGGACATCACATCCCAGTCAGCCTTTTCCGCGGGACATTTTATCCCAGTCACCCTTCTCCCCTGGGACATAACATCCCAGTCACACATCTCCCCTGGGACATCACATCCCAGTCACACATCTCCGCTGGGACATGACATCCCAGTCACATATCTCCCCTGGGGAATCACATCCTAGTCACACATCTCCCCGGGGACATCACATCCCATTCACCCATCTCCCCTGGGACGTCGCATCCCAGTCACACATCTCCCCTGGGACATCGCATTCCGTCACATATCTCCCCAGGGGAATCACATTCCAGTCACACATCTTCCTGGGGACATCACATCCAAGTCAGAGATCTCCACAGGGACATCACATCTCAGTCACCCATCTGCCCCGGGACATCACATCCCACTTACACATCACCTCCGGGACATCACATTCCAGTCACACATCTCCCTTGGAACATCACATCCCAGTCACCCACCTCCCCCGGGACATCACATCCCAGTCGCACATTTCCCCTGGAGAATCACATCCCAGTCACCCATCTCCCCTGGGACATCACATAGCAGTCATCCTTCTCCCCGGGACATTTTATCCCAGTCACCCTTCTCCCCTGGGACATCACATCCCAGTCACATATCACCCCTGGGACATCACATCCTAGTCACACATCTCCGCTGGAACATGACATCCCAGTCACACATTTCCTCCCGGGGAGTCACATCCCAGTCACATATCTCCCCTGGGGAATCACATCCTAGTCACACATCTCCCCGGGGACATCACATCCCAGTCACACATCTCCGCTGGGGAATCACATCCCAGTCATCCATCTCCCCCGGGACATCACATCAAAGTCACACATCTCCCCTGGGATGTCGCATCCCAGTCACACATCTCCCCTGGGGCATCGCATTCCGTCACATATCTCCGCAAGGGAATCACATCCCACTCACACATCTTCCTGGGGACATCACATCCAAGTCAGAGATCTCCACAGGGACATCACATCTCAGTCACTCATCTGCCCCGGGACATCACATCCCACTCACACATCACCTCCAGGACATCACATTCCAGTCACACATCTCCCCTGGAACATCACATCCCAGTCACCCATCTCCCCCGGGACATCACATCCCAGTCGCACATTTCCCCTGGGGAATCACATCCTAGTCACACATCTTCCCGGGGACATCACATCGCAGTCACCCTTCTCCCATGGGACATCACATCCCAGTCACACATCGCCCCTGGGGAATCACATTCCAGTCACCCATCTCCCCCGGGACATCACATCCCAGTCACACATATTCCCCGAGATATCACATCCCAGTCACACACCTCTCCTGGAACATCACATCCCAGTCACACATCTCCCCTGGGAAATCACATCCCAGTCACCCATCGCCCCTGGGGAATCACATCCCAGTCATCCATCTCCCCTGGGACATCACTTCCCAGTCAGATATCTACCCAGTGACATCACATCCCAGTTTCCCATCTCCCCTGGGGAATCACATCTCAGTCACCCATCTCCCCTGGGGACATCGCATCCCAGTCACCCTTCTCCCCTGAGATATTGCATCCCAGTCACCCTTCTTCCCTGGGACATCACATCCCAGTCACCCTTCTCCCATGGGACATCACATCTCCGCTGAGGAATCACATCCCAGTCACCCATCTCCCCCGAGATATCACATCCCAGTCAAACATCTCCCCTGGGACATCACATCCCAGTCACACATCTCGCCTGGGCCATCACATCTCAGTCACCCATCTCCCCTGGGACATCACATCCCAGCACACACCACATCTGGAACTTCACATCCTAGTCACCCATTGCCCCCGGGGAATCACATCCCCATCACACACCTCCCCTGGGGAATCACATCCCAGTCGCACATCTCCCCTGGGGAATCAAATCCCAGTCACCCATCTCCCCTGGGACATCACATACAATTCACACATCTCACCTGGGGTATCACATCCCAATCACCCATCTCCCCTGGGACATCGCATCTCAGTCACCCACCTCCCCCGGGAAATCACACACAATACGACATCTCCCCTGGGAATGATATCCCAGTCACCCATCTCCCCTGGGACAACACATACAATTCACACATCTCCCCTGGGGTATCATATCTCACTCACCCATCTCCCCTGGGATATCACGTCGCAGTCAAACATCTCCCCTGGGACATCACATCCCAATCACACATCTCCCCTGGGACATCGCATCTCAGTCACACACCTCCCCCGGGAAATCACATCCCAATTAGACATCTCCCCTGGGAATGACATCCCAGTCACACATCTCCCCTGGGCCATCACATCTCAATCACCCATCCCCCTGGGGAATCACATCCCCGTCACCCATCTCCCCTGGGACATCACATCCCCGTCACCCATCTCCCCTGGGACATCACATCCCAGTCAGACATCTCCCCTGGGACATAACATCCCAGTTACCCTTCTCCCCTGGGACATCACATCCCAGTCAGCCATCTCCCCTGGAAAATCGCATCCCAGTCACACATCTCCCTGAGATATCACATCCCAGTCACCCATCTCCCCTGGGACATCACATCCCAGTCACCCTTCTCCCCTGGGACATTGCATCCCAGTCACCCTTCTCCCCTGGGACATCACATCCCAGTCACACACCTCTCCTGGAACATCACATCCCAGTCACACATCTCCCCTGGGGAATCATATCCCAGTCACGCATCTCCCCTGGAATATGACATCCCAGTCAGCCATCTCCCCCGGGACATCACATCCCAGTTGCACATCTCCCCTGGGGAATCACATCCCAGTTACCCTTCTCCCCTGGGACATCACATCCCAGTCAGCCATCTCCTCTGGAAAATCACATCCCAGTCACCCATCTCCCCTGGGACATCACATCCCAGTCACCCTTTTCCGCGGGACATTTTATCCCAGTCACCCTTCTCCCCTGGGACATCACATCCCAGTCACACATCTCCCCTGGGACATCACATCCCAGTCACACATCTCCGCTGGGACATGACATCCCAGTCACACATTTCCCCCCGGGGAGTCACATCCCAGTCACATATCTCCCCTGGGGAATCACATCCTAGTCACACATCTCCCCGGGGACATCACATCCCAGTCACCCTTCTCCCCTGGGACGTCGCATCCCAGTCACACATCTCCCCTGGGACATCGCATTCCGTCACATATCTCCCCAGGGGAATCACATTCCAGTCACACATCTTCCTGGGGTCATCATATCCAAGTCAGAGATCTCCACAGGGACATCACATCTCAGTCATCCATCTGCCCCGGGACATCACATCCCACTCACACATCACCTCCGGGACATCACATTCCAGTCACACATCTCCCTTGGAACATCACATCCCAGTCAGCCATCTCCCCTGGGGAATCATACCCCAGTCACGCATCTCCCCTGGAACATCACATCCCAGTCACCCACTTCCCCCGGGACATCACATCCCGATCGCAGATTTCCCCTGGTGAATCACATCCCAGTCACCTATCTCCCCTGGTTATCACATCCCAATCACCCATCTCCCCATGGATATCACATCCCAGTCAAACATCTCCCCTGGTACATCACCATCACAGTCAAACATCTCCCCTGGGACATCACATCCCAGTCACACATCTCCCCTGGTGAATCACATTCCAGTCACCCATCTCCCCCAGGACATCACATCCCAAACACACATATCCCCCGAGACATCACATCCCAGTCACACACCTCTCCTGGAACATCACATCGCAGTCACACATCTCCCCTGGGAAATCGCATCCCAGTCACACATCTCCTCTGGGAAATCACATCCCAGTCATAGATCTACCCAGTGACATCACATCCCAGTCTCCCATCTCCCCTGGGGAATCACATCCCAGTCACCCATCTCCTTTGGGGACATCTCATCCCAGTCACCCTTCTCCCCTGGGACATTGCATCCCAGTCACCCTTCTCCCCAGGGACATCACATCCCAGTCACACATCTCCCCTGGGACATCACATCCCAGTCACACATCTCTGCTGGGACATGACATCCCAGTCACCCATTTCCCCCCCAGGGAGTCACATCCCAGTCACATATCTCACCTGGGGAATCACATCCTAGTTACACATCTCCCCGGGGCATCACATCCCGGTCACCCTTCTCCCATGGGACATCACATCCCAGTCACACATCTCCGCTGTGACATGACATCCCAGTTACACATTTCCCCCCCGGGGAGTCACATCCTAGTCACACATCTCCCTGGGGCATCACATCCCAGTCACACTTCTCCCATGGGACATCACAACAAAGTCACACATCTCCCCTGGGACGTCGCATCCCAGTCACACATCTCCCCTGGGACATCGCATTCCGTCACATATCTCCCCAGGGGAATGACATCCCAGTCACACATCTTCCTGGGGACATCACATCTAAGTCAGAGATCTCCACAGGGACATCACATCTCAGTCACCCATCTGCCACGGGACATCACATCCCAGTCACACACCTCTCCTGGAACATCACATCCCAGTCACACATCTCCCCTGGGGAATCATATCCCAGTCACGCATCTTCCCTGGGATATGACATCCCAGTCAGCCATCTCCCCCGGGACATCACATCCCAGTTGCACATCTCCCCTGGGGAATCACATGCCAGTTACCCTTCTCCCCTGGGACATCACATCCCAGTCAGCCTTTTCCGCGGGACATTTTATCCCAGTCACCCTTCTCCCCTGGGACATAACATCCCAGTCACACATCTCCCCTGGGACATCACATCCCAGTCACACATCTCCGCTGGGACATGACATCCCAGTCACATATCTCCCCTGGGGAATCACATCCTAGTCACACATCTCCCCGGGGACATCACATCCCATTCACCCATCTCCCCTGGGACGTCGCATCCCAGTCACACATCTCCCCTGGGACATCGCATTCCGTCACATATCTCCCCAGGGGAATCACATTCCAGTCACACATCTTCCTGGGGACATCACATCCAAGTCAGAGATCTCCACAGGGACATCACATCTCAGTCACCCATCTGCCCCGGGACATCACATCCCACTTACACATCACCTCCGGGACATCACATTCCAGTCACACATCTCCCTTGGAACATCACATCCCAGTCACCCACCTCCCCCGGGACATCACATCCCAGTCGCACATTTCCCCTGGAGAATCACATCCCAGTCACCCATCTCCCCTGGGACATCACATAGCAGTCATCCTTCTCCCCGGGACATTTTATCCCAGTCACCCTTCTCCCCTGGGACATCACATCCCAGTCACATATCACCCCTGGGACATCACATCCTAGTCACACATCTCCGCTGGAACATGACATCCCAGTCACACATTTCCTCCCGGGGAGTCACATCCCAGTCACATATCTCCCCTGGGGAATCACATCCTAGTCACACATCTCCCCGGGGACATCACATCCCAGTCACACATCTCCGCTGGGGAATCACATCCCAGTCATCCATCTCCCCCGGGACATCACATCAAAGTCACACATCTCCCCTGGGATGTCGCATCCCAGTCACACATCTCCCCTGGGGCATCGCATTCCGTCACATATCTCCGCAAGGGAATCACATCCCACTCACACATCTTCCTGGGGACATCACATCCAAGTCAGAGATCTCCACAGGGACATCACATCTCAGTCACTCATCTGCCCCGGGACATCACATCCCACTCACACATCACCTCCAGGACATCACATTCCAGTCACACATCTCCCCTGGAACATCACATCCCAGTCACCCATCTCCCCCGGGACATCACATCCCAGTCGCACATTTCCCCTGGGGAATCACATCCTAGTCACACATCTTCCCGGGGACATCACATCGCAGTCACCCTTCTCCCATGGGACATCACATCCCAGTCACACATCGCCCCTGGGGAATCACATTCCAGTCACCCATCTCCCCCGGGACATCACATCCCAGTCACACATATTCCCCGAGATATCACATCCCAGTCACACACCTCTCCTGGAACATCACATCCCAGTCACACATCTCCCCTGGGAAATCACATCCCAGTCACCCATCGCCCCTGGGGAATCACATCCCAGTCATCCATCTCCCCTGGGACATCACTTCCCAGTCAGATATCTACCCAGTGACATCACATCCCAGTTTCCCATCTCCCCTGGGGAATCACATCTCAGTCACCCATCTCCCCTGGGGACATCGCATCCCAGTCACCCTTCTCCCCTGAGATATTGCATCCCAGTCACCCTTCTTCCCTGGGACATCACATCCCAGTCACCCTTCTCCCATGGGACATCACATCTCCGCTGAGGAATCACATCCCAGTCACCCATCTCCCCCGAGATATCACATCCCAGTCAAACATCTCCCCTGGGACATCACATCCCAGTCACACATCTCGCCTGGGCCATCACATCTCAGTCACCCATCTCCCCTGGGACATCACATCCCAGCACACACCACATCTGGAACTTCACATCCTAGTCACCCATTGCCCCCGGGGAATCACATCCCCATCACACACCTCCCCTGGGGAATCACATCCCAGTCGCACATCTCCCCTGGGGAATCAAATCCCAGTCACCCATCTCCCCTGGGACATCACATACAATTCACACATCTCACCTGGGGTATCACATCCCAATCACCCATCTCCCCTGGGACATCGCATCTCAGTCACCCACCTCCCCCGGGAAATCACACACAATACGACATCTCCCTTGGGAATGATATCCCAGTCACCCATCTCCCCTGGGACAACACATACTATTCACACATCTCCCCTGGGGTATCATATCTCACTCACCCATCTCCCCTGGGATATCACGTCGCAGTCAAACATCTCCCCTGGGACATCACATCCCAATCACACATCTCCCCTGGGACATCGCATCTCAGTCACACACCTCCCCCGGGAAATCACATCCCAATTAGACATCTCCCCTGGGAATGACATCCCAGTCACACATCTCCCCTGGGCCATCACATCTCAATCACCCATCCCCCTGGGGAATCACATCCCCGTCACCCATCTCCCCTGGGACATCACATCCCCGTCACCCATCTCCCCTGGGACATCACATCCCAGTCAGACATCTCCCCTGGGACATAACATCCCAGTTACCCTTCTCCCCTGGGACATCACATCCCAGTCAACCATCTCCCCTGGAAAATCGCATCCCAGTCACACATCTCCCTGAGATATCACATCCCAGTCACCCATCTCCCCTGGGACGTCACATCCCAGTCACCCTTCTCCCCTGGGACATTGCATCCCAGTCACCCTTCTCCCCTGGGACATCACATCCCAGTCACACATCTCCCCTGGGACATCACATCCCAGTCACACACCTCTCCTGGAACATCACATCCCAGTCACACATCTCCCCTGGGGAATCATATCCCAGTCACGCATCTCCCCTGGAATATGACATCCCAGTCAGCCATCTCCCCCGGGACATCACATCCCAGTTGCACATCTCCCCTGGGGAATCACATCCCAGTTACTCTTCTCCCCTGGGACATCACATCCCAGTCAGCCATCTCCTCTGGAAAATCACATCCCAGTCACCCATCTCCCCTGGGACATCACATCCCAGTCACCCTTTTCCGCGGGACATTTTATCCCAGTCACCCTTCTCCCCTGGGACATCACATCCCAGTCAGCCATCTCCCCTGGGGAATCATACCCCAGTCACGCATCTCCCCTGGAACATCACATCCCAGTCACCCACTTCCCCCGGGACATCACATCCCGATCGCAGATTTCCCCTGGTGAATCACATCCCAGTCACCTATCTCCCCTGGTTATCACATCCCAATCACCCATCTCCCCATGGATATCACATCCCAGTCAAACATCTCCCCTGGTACATCACCATCACAGTCAAACATCTCCCCTGGGACATCACATCCCAGTCACACATCTCCCCTGGTGAATCACATTCCAGTCACCCATCTCCCCCAGGACATCACATCCCAAACACACATATCCCCCGAGACATCACATCCCAGTCACACACCTCTCCTGGAACATCACATCGCAGTCACACATCTCCCCTGGGAAATCGCATCCCAGTCACACATCTCCTCTGGGAAATCACATCCCAGTCATAGATCTACCCAGTGACATCACATCCCAGTCTCCCATCTCCCCTGGGGAATCACATCCCAGTCACCCATCTCCTTTGGGGACATCTCATCCCAGTCACCCTTCTCCCCTGGGACATTGCATCCCAGTCACCCTTCTCCCCAGGGACATCACATCCCAGTCACACATCTCCCCTGGGACATCACATCCCAGTCACACATCTCTGCTGGGACATGACATCCCAGTCACCCATTTCCCCCCCAGGGAGTCACATCCCAGTCACATATCTCACCTGGGGAATCACATCCTAGTTACACATCTCCCCGGGGCATCACATCCCGGTCACCCTTCTCCCATGGGACATCACATCCCAGTCACACATCTCCGCTGTGACATGACATCCCAGTTACACATTTCCCCCCCGGGGAGTCACATCCCAGTCACATATCTTCCCTGGGGAATCACATCCTAGTCACACATCTCCCTGGGGCATCACATCCCAGTCACACTTCTCCCATGGGACATCACAACAAAGTCACACATCTCCCCTGGGACGTCGCATCCCAGTCACACATCTCCCCTGGGACATCGCATTCCGTCACATATCTCCCCAGGGGAATGACATCCCAGTCACACATCTTCCTGGGGACATCACATCTAAGTCAGAGATCTCCACAGGGACATCACATCTCAGTGACCCATCTGCCACGGGACATCACATCCCAGTCACACACCTCTCCTGGAACATCACATCCCAGTCACACATCTCCCCTGGGGAATCATATCCCAGTCACGCATCTCCCCTGGAATATGACATCCCAGTCAGCCATCTCCCCCGGGACATCACATCCCAGTTGCACATCTCCCCTGGGGAATCACATGCCAGTTACCCTTCTCCCCTGGGACATCACATCCCAGTCAGCCTTTTCCGCGGGACATTTTATCCCAGTCACACATCTCCGCTGGGACATGACATCCCAGTCACATATCTCCCCTGGGGAATCACATCCTAGTCACACATCTCCCCGGGGACATCACATCCCAGTCACCCATCTCCCCTGGGACGTCGCATCCCAGTCACACATCTCCCCTGGGACATCGCATTCCGTCACATATCTCCCCAGGGGAATCACATTCCAGTCACACATCTTCCTGGGGACATCACATCCAAGTCAGAGATCTCCACAGGGACATCACATCTCAGTCACCCATCTGCCCCGGGACATCACATCCCACTTACACATCACCTCCGGGACATCACATTCCAGTCACACATCTCCCTTGGAACATCACATCCCAGTCACCCACCTCCCCCGGGACATCACATCCCAGTTGCACATTTCCCCTGGAGAATCACATCCCAGTCACCCATCTCCCCTGGGACATCACATAGCAGTCATCCTTCTCCCCGGGACATTTTATCCCAGTCACCCTTCTCCCCTGGGACATCACATCCCAGTCACATATCACCCCTGGGACATCACATCCCAGTCACACATCTCCGCTGGAACATGACATCCCAGTCACACATTTCCTCCCGGGGAGTCACATCCCAGTCACATATCTCCCCTGGGGAATCACATCCTAGTCACACATCTCCCCGGGGACATCACATCCCAGTCACCCTTCTCCCCTGGGACGTCGCATCCCAGTCACACATCTCCCCTGGGACATCGCATTCCGTCACATATCTCCCCAGGGGAATCACATTCCAGTCACACATCTTCCTGGGGACATCACATCCAAGTCAGAGATCTCCACAGGGACATCAGATCTCAGTCACCCATCTGCCCCGGGACATCACATCCCACTCACACATCACCTCCGGGACTTCACATTCCAGTCACACATCTCCCTTGGAACATCACATCCCAGTCAGCCATCTCCCCTGGGGAATCATATCCCAGTCACGCATCTCCCCTGGAACATCACATCCCAGTCACCCACTTCCCTGGGACATCACATCCCGATCGCAGATTTCCCCTGGTGAATCACATCCCAGTCACCTATCTCCCCTGGTTATCACATCCCAATCACCCATCTCCCCATGGATATCACATCCCAGTCAAACATCTCCCCTGGGACATCACCATCACAGTCAAACATCTCCCCTGGGACATCACATCCCAGTCACACATCTCCCCTGGTGAATCACATTCCAGTCACCCATCTCCCCCAGGACATCACATCCCAGACACACATATCCCCCGAGACATACATCCCAGTCACACACCTCTCCTGGAACATCACATCGCAGTCACACATCTCCCCTGGGAAATCGCATCCCAGTCACACATCTCCTCTGGGAAATCACATCCCAGTCATAGATCTACCCAGTGACATCACATCCCAGTCTCCCATCTCCCCTGGGGAATCACATCCCAGTTACCCATCTCCCCTGGGGACATCTCATCCCAGTCACCCTTCTCCCCTGGGACATTGCATCCCAGTCACCCTTCTCCCCAGGGACATCACATCCCAGTCACACATCTCCCCTGGGACATCACATCCCAGTCACACATCTCTGCTGGGACATGACATCCCAGTCACCCATTTCCCCCCCGGGGAGTCACATCCCAGTCACATATCTCACCTGGGGAATCACATCCTAGTTATACATCTCCCTGGGGCATCACATCCCAGTCACACTTCTCCCATGGGACATCACAACAAAGTCACACATCTCCCCTGGGACGTCGCATCCCAGTCACACATCTCCCGTGGGACATCGCATTCCGTCACATATCTCCCCAGGGGAATGACATCCCAGTCACACATCTTCCTGGGGACATCACATCTAAGTCAGAGATCTCCACAGGGACATCACATCTCAGTCACCCATCTGCCACGGGACATCACATCCCACTCACACATCACCTCTGGGACATCACATTCCAGTCACACATTTCCCTTGGAACATCACGTCCCAGTCACCCATCTCCCCCGGGACATCAGATCCCAGTCGAACATGTCCCCTGGGAAATCACATCCTAGTCACCCATCTCCCCTGGGTTAACACATCCCAATCACCCATCTCCCCTGGGATATCACATCCCAGTCAAATATCTCCACTGGGACATGACATCCCAATCGCACATCTCCCCTGGGACATGACATCCCAATCGCACATCTCCCCTGGGACATCGCATCTCAGTCACCCATCGATCCCGGGGCATCACATCCCAGTTAGAGATCTCCGCAGGGACATCACATCCCAGTCTCCCATCTCCCCAGGGGACTCACATCCCAGTCACCCGTCTCCCCTGGGACATCACATCCAAGTCACACATCTCCCCCGGGGCATCACATTCCCGTCACAATTCTCCCCCCGTGGAGTCACATCCCAGTCACATAACACCCCTGGGACAACACATCCCAGTCACACATTTCCCATGGGGATATCGCATCCCAGTAGCTTTCTCCCCGGGACATCACATCCCAGTCACACATCTCCCCTGGTGCATCACATCCCAGTCATCCATCTGCGCCGGGACATCACATCCCAGTCACCCATCTGCTCCGGGACGTCACATTCTAGTCACCCATCTCCCCTGGGACTTCACATCCCAGTCACACATCTCCCCTGGGGAATCACATTCCAGTTACCCACCTCGCCTGGGAGATCACATCCCACTCACACATCACCTGCGGGACATCACATTCAAGTCACACATCTCCCCTGGGACATCACATCCCAGTCCGCATCTCCCCTGGGACATCACATCCCAGTCACACTTCTCCCATGAGTCATCACATTCCAGTCACACATCTCCCCTCGGTTATCAGATCGCAGTCACACATCTCCCGTGGGACATCACATCCCTGTCAACCATCTCCCCTGCGACATCACATCCCAGTCCCATCTCCCCTGGGGAATCACATCCCAGTCACACATCTCCCCTGGGGCATCACATCCCAGTCACACATCTCCCCTGGGGCATCACATCCCAGTCACCCATCTCATCCGGGACATCACATCCCAGTCACCCATCTAACCCGGGGCATAACATCCCAGTTACAAATCTCCCATGAGGTATCACATCCCAGTAACCCATCTCCCCCGGGAAATCACATCCCATTCACACATCACCTCCGGGACATCACATTTAAGTCACACATCTCCCCTGGAACATCAGATCCCAGTCACCCATCTCCCCCGGGACATCATATTCTAGTCACCCATCTCCCCTGGGACATCAGATCCTAGTCACACATTTCCCCTGGGGCATCACATCCCAGTCACCCATCTCCCCCCGGGACATCACATCTCAGTCACACATCACCTCTGGGAGATCGCATTCCAGTCACACATCTCCCCTGGAACATCACATCCCAGTCTCCCATCTCCCCAGGGGACTCACATCCCAGTCACCCATTTCCCCTGGGACATCACATCCCAGTCACCCATCTCCCCCGGGGCAACACATCCCAGTCACAATTTTCCCCCCGGGGAGTCACATCCCAGTCACATATCTCCCCAGGGACAGCACATCCCAGTCACACGTCTCCCATGGGGATATCGCATCCCAGTAGCCTTCTCCCCGGTACAACACACCCCAGTCACACATCTCCCCTGGGGCATCACATCCCAGTCACCCATCTGCGCCGGGACATCTCATCCCAGTCACCCATCTGCTCCGGGACGTCACATTCTAGTCACCCATCTCCCCTGGGACTTCACATCCCAGTCACACATCTCCCCTGGGGCATCACATCCCAGTCACCCATCTCCCCCGGGACATCACATCTCAGTCACACATCACCTCCGGGAGATCGCATTCCAGTCACACATCTCCCGTGGAACGTCACATCCCAGTCACCCATCTCCCCTGGGACATCGCATCCCAGTCACACATCTGCCCTGGGGCATCACATCCCAGTCATCCATCTCCCCTGGGACATCACATCCCAGTCACACATCTCCCCTGGGATATCACATCCCATCACACATCTCCCTTCGGCCATCACATCTCAGTCACCCATTGCTCCCGGGTCACATCCCACTCAAGGATGTCCCCAGGGACATCACATCCCAGTCTCCCATCTCCCCAGGGGACTCACATCCCAGTCACACATCTCCCCTGGGACATCACATCCCAGTCACACATCTCCCCTGGGGTATTGCATTCCAGTCACATATCTCCCCTGGGGAATGACATCCCAGTCACACATCTCCCCGGGGACATCACATCCCAGTCACCCTTCTCCCCTGGGACATCACATCCCAGTCGCACATCTCCCCTGGGAAATCACATCCCAGTCACCCACCTACCCTGGGACATCACATCCCAGTCACCCATCTCCCCTGGGTTAACACATCTCAGTCACCCATTGCTTCCGGGTCACATCCCACTCAAGGATGTCCCCAGGGAAATCACATCCCAGTCTCCCATCTCCCCAGGGGACTCACATCCCAGTCACACATCACCTCTGGGACATCACATTCCAGTCAAACATCTCCCCTCGAACATCACATCCCAGTCACCCATCTCCCCTGGGGAATCACATCCCAGTCATCCATCTCCTCCGGGTCATCACATCGTAGTCACCCATCTCCTTTGGGACATCACATCCCAGTCACACATCACCTCCGGGACATCACATTCCAGTCAAACATCTCCCCTCCAACATCACATCCCAGTCACAAATCTCCCCTGGGACAACACATCCCAGTCACAAATCTCCCCTGGGACAACATATCCCAGTCACCCATCTCACCTGGGGAATCACATCCAGGTCACCCATCTCCCCTGGGACATCATATTCTAGTCACCCATCCCCTTGGGACATCACATCCCCGTCACACCTCTCCCCTGGCTCATCACATCCCAGCCACACATCTCCCCTCGGTTATCAGACCCCAGTCACACATCTCCCCCGGGGCATCACATCCCCGTCACAATTCTCCCCCCGGGGAGTCACATCCCAGTCACATATCTCCCCTGGGACAACACATCCCAGTCACACATCTCCCATGTGGATATCGTATCCCAGTTGCCTTCTCCCCGGGACATCACATCCAAGTCATCCATCTGCGCCGGGACATCACATCCCAGTCACCCATCTGCTCCGGGACATCACATTCTAGTCACCCATCTCCCCTGGGACATCACATCCCAGTCACACATCTCCACTGGGGCATCACATCCCAGTCACCCAACTCCCCCGGGACATCACATCTCAGTCACACATCTCCCCTGGGATATCACATCCCAGTCACACATCTCCCTTCGGCCATCACATCTCAGTCACCCATTGCTCCCGGGTCACATCCCACTCAAGGATGTCCCCAGGGACATCACATCCCAGTCTCCCATCTCCCAGGGGACTCACATCCCAGTCACACATCTCCCCTGGGACATCACATCCCTGTCACACATCTCCCCTGGGGTATTGCATTCCAGTCACATATCTCCCCTGGGGAATGACATCCCAGTCACACATCTTCCCGGGGAGATCACATCCCAGTCACTCTTCTCCCCTGGGACATCACATCCCAGTCGCACATCTCCCCTGGGAAATCACATCCCAGTCACCCACCTACCCTGGGACATCACATCCCAGTCACCCATCTCCCCTGGGTTAACACATCCCAATCACGCATCTCCCCTGGGATATCACATCCTAGTCAAACATCTCCCCTGGGGCATTGCATTCCAGTCACATATCTCCCCTGGGGAATGACATCCCAGTCACACATCTCCCCGGGTCATCACATCCCAGTCACCCTTCTCCCCTGGGACATCACATCCCAGTCACCCTTCTCCCCTGGGACATCACATCCCAGTCCACATCTCCCCTGGGGAATCACATCCCAGTCACGCATCTCCCCTGGAACATGACATCCCAGTCACCGATCTCCCCCGGGACATCACATCCCAGTCGCACATCTCCCGTGGAATATCACATCCCAGTCACCCATCTCCCCTGGGACATCACATCCCAGTCACACATCTCCCCTGGGATATCACATCCCAGTCACACATCACCCTTTGGCCATCACATCTCAGTCACCCATCGCTCCCGGGTCACATCCCACTCAAGATGTCCCCAGGGAAATCACATCCCAGTCTCCCATCTCCCCAGGGGACTCACATCCCAGTCACACATCTCCCGTGGGGACATCGTATCGCAGTACCCTTCTCCCCTGGGAAATCACGTCCCAGTCACCCATCTCCCCCGGGACATCACATCCCAGTCACACATCTCACCTGGGGAATCACATCCAGGTCACCCATCTCCCCTGGGACATCATATTCTAGTCACCCATCCCCGTGGGACATCACATCCCTGTCAAACATCTCCCCTGGGGAATCACAGCCATGTCACACCTCTCCCCTGGGTCATCACATCCGAGTCACACATTTCCCCTCGGTTATCAGACCCCAGTCACACATCTCCCCCGGGACATCACATCCAAGGCTGTGATCTCCACTGGGACATCACATCCGAGTCACACATCTCCCCCGGGACATCACAACCCACTCACACATCACCTCTGGGACATCACATTCCAGTCACACATTTCCCTTGGAACATCACATCCCAGTCACCCATCTCCCCCGGGACATCAGATCCCAGTCGCACATGTCCCCTGGGAAATCACATCCTAGTCACCCATCTCCCCTGGGTTAACACATCCCAATCACCCATCTCCCCTGGGATATCACATCCCAGTCAAATATCTCCACTGGGACATGACATCCCAATCGCACATCTCCCCTGGGACATCGCATCTCAGTCACCCATCGATCCCGGGGCATCACATCCCAGTTAGAGATCTCCGCAGGGACATCACATCCCAGTCTCCCATCTCCCCAGGGGACTCACATCCCAGTCACCCGTCTCCCCTGGGACATCACATCCAAGTCACACATCTCCCCCGGGGCATCACATTCCCGTCACAATTCTCCCCCCGGGGAGTCACATCCCAGTCACATATCACCCCTGGGACAACACATCCCAGTCACACATCTCCCATGGGGATATCGCATCCCAGTAGCTTTCTCCCCGGGACATCATATCTCAGTCACACATCTCCCCTGGTGCATCACATCCCAGTCATCCATCTGCGCCGGGACATCACATCCCAGTCACCCATCTGCTCCGGGACGTCACATTCTAGTCACCCATCTCCCCTGGGACATCAGATCCCAGTCACCCATCTCCCCTGGGACTTCACATCCCAGTCACACATCTCCCCTGGGGAATCACATCCCAGTAACCCATCTCCCCCGGGAAATCACATCCCATTCACACATCACCTCCGGGACATCACATTTAAGTCACACATCTCCCCTGGAACATCAGATCCCAGTCACCCATCTCCCCCGGGACATCATATCCCAGTCACCCATCTACCCTGGGACATCACATCCCAGTCACCCACCTACCCTGGGACATCACATCCCAGTCACCCTTCTCCCCTGGGACATCACATCCCAGTCACACATCTCCGCTGGGACATGACATCCCAGTCACACATATCCCCCCGGGGAGTCACATCCCAGTCACATATCTCCCCTGGGGAATCACATCCTAGTCACACATCTCCCCGGGGACATCACATCCCAGTCACCCTTCTCCCCTGGGACGTCGCATCCCAGTCACACATCTCCCCTGGGACATCACATCCCAGTCGCACATCTCCCCTGGGAAATCACATCCCAGTCACCCATCTCCCCTGGGACATCACATCCCAGTCACCCATCTGCTCCGGGACGTCACATTCTAGTCACCCATCTCCCCTGTGACTTCACATCCCAGTCACACATCTCCACTGGGGCATCACATTCCAGTCACCCATCTCCCCTGGGGAATCACATCCCTGTCACACATCTCCCCTGGGACATCAGATCTCAGTCACACATCTCCCATCGGTTATCAGATGCCAGTCACCCATCTCCCCTGAGGAATCACATTGCAGTCATCCATATCCCCCAGGACATCATATCCCAGTCACCCTTCTCCCCCCAGGGAGTCACATCCCAGTCACATTACTCCCCTGGGTCATCACATCCCAGTCACCCGTCTCCCCCGGGACATCACATCCCAGTCACACATCACCTCCGGGACATCACATTCCAGTCAAACATCTCCCCTCCAACATCACATCCCAGTCACCCATCTTCCCTGGGGAATCACATCCCAGTCACAAATCTCCCCTGGGGAATCACATCCAGGTCACCCATCTCCCCTGGGACATCATATTCTAGTCATCCATCACCGTGGGACATCACATCCCCGTCACACATCTCCCCTGGGGAATCACAACTATGTCACACCTCTCCCCTGGGTCATCACATCCCAGTCACACATCTCCCCTCGGTTATCAGACCCCAGTCACACATCTCCCCCGGGACATCACATCCAAGGCAGTGATCTCCACTGGGACATCACATCCGAGTCACACATCTCCCCCGGGACATCACAACCCACTCACACATCACCTCCGGGACATCACATTCCAGTCACACATCTCCCCTGGGGAATCACATCCCAGTCACCCACCTACCCTGGGACATCACATCCCAGTCACCCATCTCCCCTGGGTTAATACATCCCAGTCACCCATGCCCCTGGGATATCACATCCCATTCAAACATCTAACCTGGGACATGACATCCCAATCGCACATCTCCCCTCGGACATCGCATCTCAGTCACCCATCACTCCCGGGGCATCACATCCCAGTCAGAGATCTCCCCAGGGACATCACATCCCAGTCTCCCATCTCCCCAGGGGACTCACATCCTAGTCGCACATCTCCCCTGGGAAATCACATCCCAGTCACCCACCCACCCTGGGACATCACATCCCAGTCACGCATCTCCCCTGGGTTAACACATCCCACTCACCCATCTCCCCTGGGTTAACACATCCCAATCACCCATCTCCTGTGGGATATCACATCCCAGTCAAAAATCTCCCCTGGGGCATTGCATCCCAGTCACATATCTCCCCTGGGGAATGACATCCCAGTCACACATCTCCCTGGGGACATCACATCCCAGTCACCCTTCTCCCCTGGGACATCACATCCCAGTCACACATCTCTCCTGGGAAATCACATCCCAGTCACACATCTGCCCCCGGGGAGTCACATCCCAGTCACACATCTTCCCCCGGGGAGTCACATCCCAGTCACACATCTCCCCCGGAACATGACATCCTAGTCACCCATCTCTCCCGGGACATCACATCCCAGTCGCACATCTCCCCTGGGAAATCACATCCCAGTCATCCACCTTCCCTGGGACATTACATCCCAGTCACCCATCTCCCCTGGGACATCACATCCCAGTCGCACATCTCCCCTGGGAATTCACATCCCAGTCACCCATCTCCCCTGGGTTAACACATCCCAATCACCCATCTGCTCTGGGATATCACATCCCAGTCAAACATCTCCCCTGGGGCATTGCATTCCAGTCACATATCTCCCCTGGGGAACGACATCCCAGTCACACATCTCCCCGGGGACATCACATCCCAGTCACCCCTCTCCCCTGGGACATCACATCCCAGTCACACATCTCTCCTGGGGAATCACATCCCAGTCACACATCTCCCCCCGAGGAGTCACATCCCAGTCACACTTCCCCCTGGGGAATCACATCCCAGGCACACATCTCCCACGGACATCACATCCCAGTCACCCTTCTCCCCTGGGACATCAGATCCCAGTCACACATCTCCCCTGGGGAATCACATCCCTGTCACACATCTCCCCTGGGACATCATATCCCAGTCACACATCTCCCATCGGTTATCAGATCCCAGTCACCCATCTCCCCTCAGGAATCACATCCCAGTCATCCATCTCCCCCAGGACATCACATCCCAGTCAGACTTCTCCCCCC
Organism: Mobula birostris; assembly: GCF_030028105.1. NCBI lineage: Eukaryota > Metazoa > Chordata > Chondrichthyes > Myliobatiformes > Myliobatidae > Mobula > Mobula birostris. The sequence continues at coordinate 152,741,043 of NC_092370.1, forward strand.
GAGGAGTCACATCCCAGTCACATATCTCCCCTGGGACATCACATCCCAGTCACACATCTCCCGTGGGGACATCGTATCGCAGTACCCTTCTCCCCTGGGACATCACATCCCAGTCACACATCACCTCCGGGACATCACATTCCAGTCAAAATCTCCCCTCGAACATCACATCCCAGTCACAAATCTCCCCTGGGACAACACATCCCAGTCACCCATCTCACCTGGGGAATCACATCCAGGTCACCCATCTCCCCTGGGACATCATATTCTAGTCACCCATCCCCGTGGGACATCACATTCCCGTCACACATCTCCCCTGGGGAATCACAGCCATGTCACACCTCTCCCCTGGGTCAACACATCCCAGTCACACATTTCCCCTCGGTTATCAGACCCCAGTCGCACATCCCCCCCGGGACATCACATCCCAGTCATACATTTCCCCTCGGTTATCAGACCCCAGTCGCACAGCCCCCCCGGGACATCACATCCCAGTCATACATTTCCCCTCGGTTATCAGACCCCAGTCACACATCTCCCTCGGGATATCACATCCAAGGCAGTGATCTCCACTGGGACATCACATCCGAGTCACACATCTCCCCTGGGAAATTATATCCCAGTCACCCACCTACCCTGGGACATCACATCCCAGTCACCCATCTCCCCTGGGTTAATACATCCCAGTCACCCATGCCCCTGGTATATCACATCCCAGTCAAACATCTCCCCTGGGACATGACATCCCAATCGCACATCTCCCCTGGGACATCGCATCTCAGTCACCCATCACTCCCGGGGCATCACATCCCAGTCAGAGATCTGCGCCGGGACATCACATCCCAGTCACCCATCTGCTCCGGGACATCACATCCCAGTCACCCATCTCCCCCTGGACATCACATCTCAGTCACACATCACCTCCGGGACATCATATTCCAGTCAAACATCTCCCCTCCAACATCACATCCCAGTCACAAATCTCCCCTGGGGAATCACATCCAGGTCACCCATCTCCCCTGGGACATCATATTCTAGTCACCCATCCCCGTGGGACATCACATCCCCGTCACACATCTCTCCTGGGGAATCACAACTATGTCACACCTCTCCCCTGGGTCATCACATCCCAGTCACACATCTCCCCTCGGTTATCAGACCCCAGTCACACATCTCCCACATCCAAGGCTGTGATCTCCACTGGGACATCACATCCGAGTCACACATCTCCCCCGGGACATCACAACCCACTCACACATCACCTCCGGGACATCACATTCCAGTCACACATCTCCCCTGGGGAATCACATCCCAGTCACCCACCTACCCTGGGACATCACATCCCAGTCACCCATCTCCCCTGGGTTAATACATCCCAGTCACCCATCTCATCCGGGACATCACATCCTAGTCACTCATCTGCTCGGGGACATCACATCCCAGTCACCCATCTAACCCGGGACATAACATCCCAGTTACACATCTCCCATGAGGTATCACATCCCAGTAACCCATCTCCCCCGGGAAATCACATCCCATTCACACATCACCTCCGGGACATCACATTTAAGTCACACATCTCCGCTAGAACATCAGATCCCAGTCACCCATCTCCCCCGGGACATCATATCCCAGTCACCCATCTACCCTGGGACATCACATCCCAGTCACCCACCTACCCTGGGACATCACATCCCAGTCACCCTTCTCCCCTGGGACATCACATCCCAGTCACACATCTCCGCTGGGACATGACATCCCAGTCACACATATCCCCCTGGGGAGTCACATCCCAGTCACATATCTCCCCTGGGGAATCACATCCTAGTCACACATCTCCCCGGGGACATCACATCCCAGTCACCCTTCTCCCCTGGGACGTCGCATCCCAGTCACACATCTCCCCTGGGACATCACATCCCAGTCGCACATCTCCCCTGGGAAATCACATCCCAGTCACCCATCTCCCCTGGGACATCACATCCCAGTCACCCATCTGCTCCGGGACGTCACATTCTAGTCACCCATCTCCCCTGTGACTTCACATCCCAGTCACACATCTCCACTGGGGCATCACATTCCAGTCACCCATCTCCCCTGGGGAATCACATCCCTGTCACACATCTCCCCTGGGACATCAGATCTCAGTCACACATCTCCCATCGGTTATCAGATGCCAGTCACCCATCTCCCCTGAGGAATCACATTGCAGTCATCCATATCCCCCAGGACATCATATCCCAGTCACCCTTCTCCCCCCAGGGAGTCACATCCCAGTCACATTACTCCCCTGGGTCATCACATCCCAGTCACCCGTCTCCCCCGGGACATCACATCCCAGTCACACATCACCTCCGGGACATCACATTCCAGTCAAACATCTCCCCTCCAACATCACATCCCAGTCACCCATCTTCCCTGGGGAATCACATCCCAGTCACAAATCTCCCCTGGGGAATCACATCCAGGTCACCCATCTCCCCTGGGACATCATATTCTAGTCATCCATCACCGTGGGACATCACATCCCCGTCACACATCTCCCCTGGGGAATCACAACTATGTCACACCTCTCCCCTGGGTCATCACATCCCAGTCACACATCTCCCCTCGGTTATCAGACCCCAGTCACACATCTCCCCCGGGACATCACATCCAAGGCAGTGATCTCCACTGGGACATCACATCCGAGTCACACATCTCCCCCGGGACATCACAACCCACTCACACATCACCTCCGGGACATCACATTCCAGTCACACATCTCCCCTGGGGAATCACATCCCAGTCACCCACCTACCCTGGGACATCACATCCCAGTCACCCATCTCCCCTGGGTTAATACAATCCCAGTCACCCATGCCCCTGGGATATCACATCCCATTCAAACATCTAACCTGGGACATGACATTCCAATCGCACATCTCCCCTCGGACATCGCATCTCAGTCACCCATCACTCCCGGGGCATCACATCCCAGTCAGAGATCTCCCCAGGGACATCACATCCCAGTCTCCCATCTCCCCAGGGGACTCACATCCTAGTCGCACATCTCCCCTGGGAAATCACATCCCAGTCACCCACCCACCCTGGGACATCACATCCCAGTCACGCATCTCCCCTGGGTTAACACATCCCACTCACACCATCTCCCCTGGGTTAACACATCCCAATCACCCATCTCCTGTGGGATATCACATCCCAGTCAAAAATCTCCCCTGGGGCATTGCATCCCAGTCACATATCTCCCCTGGGGAATGACATCCCAGTCACACATCTCCCTGGGGACATCACATCCAGTCACCCTTCTCCCCTGGGACATCACATCCCAGTCACACATCTCTCCTGGGAAATCACATCCCAGTCACACATCTGCCCCCGGGGAATCACATCCCAGTCACACATCTTCCCCCGGGGAGTCACATCCCAGTCACACATCTCCCCGGAACATGACATCCTAGTCACCCATCTCTCCCGGGACATCACATCCCAGTCGCACATCTCCCCTGGGAAATCACATCCCAGTCATCCACCTTCCCTGGGACATTACATCCCAGTCACCCATCTCCCCTGGGACATCACATCCCAGTCGCACATCTCCCCTGGGAATTCACATCCCAGTCACCCATCTCCCCTGGGTTAACACATCCCAATCACCCATCTGCTCTGGGATATCACATCCCAGTCAAACATCTCCCCTGGGGCATTGCATTCCAGTCACATATCTCCCCTGGGGAACGACATCCAGTCACACATCTCCCCGGGGGACATCACATCCCAGTCACCCCTCTCCCCTGGGACATCACATCCCAGTCACACATCTCTCCTGGGAATCACATCCCAGTCACACATCTCCCCCCGAGGAGTCACATCCCAGTCACACTTCCCCCTGGGAATCACATCCCAGGCACACATCTCCCACGGACATCACATCCCAGTCACCCTTCTCCCCTGGGACATCAGATCCCAGTCACACATCTCCCCTGGGGAATCACATCCCTGTCACACATCTCCCCTGGGACATCATATCCCAGTCACACATCTCCCATCGGTTATCAGATCCCAGTCACCCATCTCCCCTCAGGAATCACATCCCAGTCATCCATCTCCCCCAGGACATCACATCCCAGTCAGACTTCTCCCCCGAGGAGTCACATCCCAGTCACATATCTCCCCTGGGACATCACATCCCAGTCACACATCTCCCGTGGGGACATCGTATCACAGTACCCTTCTCCCCTGGGACATCACATCCCAGTCACACATCACCTCCGGGACATCACATTCCAGTCAAAATCTCCCCTCGAACATCACATCCCAGTCACAAATCTCCCCTGGGACAACACATCCCAGTCACCCATCTCACCTGGGGAATCACATCCAGGTCACCCATCTCCCCTGGGACATCATATTCTAGTCACCCATCCCCGTGGGACATCACATTCCCGTCACACATCTCCCTGGGGAATCACAGCCATGTCACACCTCTCCCCTGGGTCAACACATCCCAGTCACACATATCCCCTCGGTTATCAGATCCCAGTCACCCATCTCCCCTCAGGAATCACATTCCAGTCATCCATCTCCCCAGGACATCACATCCCAGTCAGACTTCTCCCCCCGAGGAGTCACATCCCAGTCACATATCTCCCCTGGGACATCACATCCCAGTCACACATCTCCCGTGGGGACATCGTATCGCAGTACCCCTCTCCCCTGGGACATCACATCCCAGTCACACATCACCTCCGGGACATCACATTCCAGTCAAAATCTCCCCTCGAACATCACATCCCAGTCACAAATCTCCCCTGGGACAACACATCCCAGTCACCCATCTCACCTGGGGAATCACATCCAGGTCACCCATCTCCCCTGGGACATCATATTCTAGTCACCCATCCCCGTGGGACATCACATTCCCGTCACACATCTCCCCTGGGGAATCACAGCCATGTCACACCTCTCCCCTGGGTCAACACATCCCAGTCACACATTTCCCCTCGGTTATCAGACCCCAGTCGCACATCCCCCCCGGGACATCACATCCCAGTCATACATTTCCCCTCGGTTATCAGACCCCAGTCGCACAGCCCCCCCGGGACATCACATCCCAGTCATACATTTCCCCTCGGTTATCAGACCCCAGTCACACATCTCCCTCGGGATATCACATCCAAGGCAGTGATCTCCACTGGGACATCACATCCGAGTCACACATCTCCCCTGGGAAATTATATCCCAGTCACCCACCTACCCTGGGACATCACATCCCAGTCACCCATCTCCCCTGGGTTAATACATCCCAGTCACCCATGCCCCTGGTATATCACATCCCAGTCAAACATCTCCCCTGGGACATGACATCCCAATCGCACATCTCCCCTGGGACATCGCATCTCAGTCACCCATCACTCCCGGGGCATCACATCCCAGTCAGAGATCTGCGCCGGGACATCACATCCCAGTCACCCATCTGCTCCGGGACATCACATCCCAGTCACCCATCTCCCCCTGGACATCACATCTCAGTCACACATCACCTCCGGGACATCATATTCCAGTCAAACATCTCCCCTCCAACATCACATCCCAGTCACAAATCTCCCCTGGGGAATCACATCCAGGTCACCCATCTCCCCTGGGACATCATATTCTAGTCACCCATCCCCGTGGGACATCACATCCCCGTCACACATCTCTCCTGGGGAATCACAACTATGTCACACCTCTCCCCTGGGTCATCACATCCCAGTCACACATCTCCCCTCGGTTATCAGACCCCAGTCACACATCTCCCCTCGGTTATCAGACCGCAGTCACACATCTCCCACATCCAAGGCTGTGATCTCCACTGGGACATCACATCCGAGTCACACATCTCCGCCGGGACATCACAACCCACTCACACATCACCTCCGGGACATCACATTCCAGTCACACATCTCCCCTGGGGAATCACATCCCAGTCACCCACCTACCCTGGGACATCACATCCCAGTCACCCATCTCCCCTGGGTTAATACATCCCAGTCACCCATGCCCCTGGGATATCACATCCCAGTCAAACATCTCCCCTGGGACATGACCTCCCAATCGCACATCTCCCCTCGGACATCGCATCTCAGTCACCCATCACTCCCGGGGCATCACATCCCAGTCAGAGATCTCCCCAGGGACATCACATCCCAGTCTCCCATCTCCCCAGGGGACTCACATCCTAGTCGCACATCTCCCCTGGGAAATCACATCCCAGTCACCCACCCACCCTGGGACATCACATCCCAGTCACGCATCTCCCCTGGGTTAATACATCCCAGTCACCCATGCCCCTGGGATATCACATCCCAGTCAAACATCTCCCCTGGGACATGACCTCCCAATCGCACATCTCCCCTCGGACATCGCATCTCAGTCACCCATCACTCCCGGGGCATCACATCCCAGTCAGAGATCTGCGCCGGGATATCACATCCCAGTCACCCATCTGCTCCGGGACGTCACATTCTAGTCACCCATCTCCCCTGGGACATCAGATCCTAGTCACACATTTCCCCTGGGGCATCACATCCCAGTCACCCATCTCCCCCGGGACATCACATTTCAGTCACACATCACCTCTGGGAGATCGCATTCCAGTCACACATCTCCCCTGGAACATCACATCCCAGTCTCCCATCTCCCCAGGGGACTCACATCCCAGTCACCCATTTCCCCCGGGGCAATACATCCCAGTCACAATTTTCCCCCCGGGGAGTCACATCCCAGTCACACATCTCCCCTGGGGCATAACATCCCAGTCACCCATCTCCCCCGGGACATCACATCTCAGTCACACATCGCCTCCGGGAGATCGCATTCCAGTCACACATCTCCCGTGGAACATCACATCCCAGTCACCCATCTCCCCTGGGACATCGCATCCCAGTCACACATCTCCCCTGGGGCATCACATCCCAGTCATCCATCTCCCCTGGGACATCACATCCCAGTCACACATCTCCCCTGGGATATCACATCCCATCACACATCTCCCTTCGGCCATCACATCTCAGTCACCCATTGCTCCCGGGTCACATCCCACTCATGGATGTCCCCAGGGACATCACATCCCAGTCTCCCATCTCCCCAGGGGACTCACATCCCAGTCACACATCTCCCCTGGGACATCACATCCCAGTCACACATCTCCCCTGGGGTATTGCATTCCAGTCACATATCTCCCCTGGGGAATGACATCCCAGTCACACATCTCCCCGGGGACATCACATCCCAGTCACCCTTCTCCCCTGGGACATCACATCCCAGTCGCACATCTCCCCTGGGAAATCACATCCCAGTCACCCACCTACCCTGGGACATCACATCCCAGTCACCCATCTCCCCTGGGTTAACACATCTCAGTCACCCATTGCTCCCGGGTCACATCCCACTCAAGGATGTCCCCAGGGAAATCACATCCCAGTCTCCCATCTCCCCAGGGGACTCACATCCCAGTCACACATCACCTCTGGGACATCACATTCCAGTCAAACATCTCCCCTCGAACATCACATCCCAGTCACCCATCTCCCCTGGGGAATCACATCCCAGTCATCCATCTCCTCCGGGTCATCACATCGTAGTCACCCATCTCCTTTGGGACATCACATCCCAGTCACACATCACCTCCGGGACATCACATTCCAGTCAAACATCTCCCCTCCAACATCACATCCCAGTCACAAATCTGCCCTGGGACAACACATCCCAGTCACAAATCTCCCCTGGGACAACATATCCCAGTCACCCATCTCACCTGGGGAATCACATCCAGGTCACCCATCTCCCCTGGGACATCATATTCTAGTCACCCATCCCCTTGGGACATCACATCCCCGTCACACCTCTCCCCTGGCTCATCACATCCCAGTCACACATCTCCTCTCGGTTATCAGACCCCAGTCACACATCTCCCCCGGGGCATCACATCCCCGTCACAATTCTCCCCCCGGGGAGTCACATCCCAGTCACATATCTCCCCTGGGACAACACATCCCAGTCACACATCTCCCATGTGGATATCGTATCCCAGTTGCCTTCTCCCCGGGACATCACATCCAAGTCATCCATCTGCGCCGGGACATCACAGCCCAGTCACCCATCTGCTCCGGGACATCACATTCTAGTCACCCATCTCCCCTGGGACATCACATCCCAGTCACACATCTCCACTGGGGCATCACATCCCAGTCACCCAACTCCCCCGGGACATCACATCTCAGTCACACATCTCCCCTGGGACATCACATCCCAGTCACACATCTCCACTGGGGCATCACATCCCAGTCACCCAACTCCCCCGGGACATCACATCTCAGTCACACATCTCCCCTGGGATATCACATCCCAGTCACACATCTCCCTTCGGCCATCACATCTCAGTCACCCATTGCTCCCGGGTCACATCCCACTCAAGGATGTCCCCAGGGACATCACATCCCAGTCTCCCATCTCCCCAGGGGACTCACATCCCAGTCACACATCTCCCCTGGGACATCACATCCCTGTCACACATCACCCCTGGGGTATTGCATTCCAGTCACATATCTCCCCTGGGGAATGACATCAGTGTCACACATCTCCCCGGGGAGATCACATCCCAGTCACTCTTCTCCCCTGGGACATCACATCCCAGTCGCACATCTCCCCTGGGAAATCACATCCCAGTCACCCACCTACCCTGGGACATCACATCCCAGTCACCCATCTCCCCTGGGTTAACACATCCCAATCACGCATCTCCCCTGGGATATCACATCCTAGTCAAACATCTCCCCTGGGGCATTGCATTCCAGTCACATATCTCCCCTGGGGAATGACATCCCAGTCACACATCTCCCCGGGTCATCACATCCCAGTCACCCTTCTCCCCTGGGACATCACATCCCAGTCACCCTTCTCCCCTGGGACATCACATCCCAGTCCACATCTCCCCTGGGGAATCACATCCCAGTCACGCATCTCCCCTGGAACATGACATCCCAGTCACTCATCTCCCCCGGGACATCACATCCCAGTCGCACATCTTCCCTGGAACATCACATCCCAGTCACCCATCTCCCCTGGGACATCGCATCCCAGTCACACATCTCCCCTGGGGCATCACATCCCAGTCATCCATCTCCCCTGGGACATCACATCCCAGTCACACATCTCCCCTGGGATATCACATCCCAGTCACACATCACCCTTTGGCCATCACATCTCAGTCACCCATCGCTCCCGGGTCACATCCCACTCAAGGATGTCCCCAGGGAAATCACATCCCAGTCTCCCATCTCCCCAGGGGACTCACATCCCAGTCACACATCTCCCCTGGGGAATCACATCCCAGTCATCCATCTCCTCCGGGTCATCACATCGTAGTCACCCATCTCCTTTGGGACATCACATCCTAGTCACACATCACCTCCGGGACATCACATTCCAGTCAAACATCTCCCCTCGAACATCACATCCCAGTCACAAATCTCCCCTGGGACAACACATCCCAGTCACCCATCTCACCTGGAGAATCACATCCAGGTCACCCATCTCCCCTGGGACATCATATTCTAGTCACCCATCCCCGTGGGACATCACATCCCCGTCACAACTCTCCCCTGGGACATCATATCCCAGTCACACATCTCCCATCGGTTATCAGATCCCAGTCACCCATCTCCCCTGAGGAATCACATCCCAGTCATCCATCTCCCCCAGGACATCACATCCCAGTCACACTTCTCCCCCTGAGGAGTCACATCCCAGTCAAATATCTCCCCTGGGACATCACATCCCAGTCACACATCTCCCGTGGGGACATCGTATCGCAGTACCCTTCTCCCCTGGGAAATCACGTCCCAGTCACCCATCTCCCATGGGACATCACATCCCAGTCACACATCACCTCTGGGACATCACATTCCAGTCAAACATCTCCCCTCCAACATCACATCCCAGTCACAAATCTCCCCTGGGACAACACATCCCAGTCACCCATCTCACCTGGGGAATCACATCCAGGTCACCCATCTCCCCTGGGACATCATATTCTAGTCACCCATCCCCGTGGGACATCACATTCCCGTCACACATCTCCCCTGGGGAATCACAGCCATGTCACACCTCTCCCCTGGGACAACACATCCCAGTCACCCATCTCACCTGGGGAATCACATCCAGGTCACCCATCTCCCCTGGGACATCATATTCTAGTCACCCATCCCCGTGGGACATCACATCCCTGTCAAACATCTCCCCTGGGGAATCACAGCCATGTCACACCTCTCCCCTGGGTCATCACATCCCAGTCACACATTTCCCCTCGGTTATCAGACCCCAGTCACACATCTCCCCCGGGACATCACATCCAAGGCTGTGATCTCCACTGGGACATCACATCCGAGTCACACATCTCCCCCGGGACATCACAACCCACTCACACATCACCTCCGGGACATCACATTCCAGTCACACATTTCCCTTGGAACATCACATCCCAGAAACCCATCTCCCCCGGGACATCAGATCCCAGTCGCACATGTCCCCTGGGAAATCACATCCTAGTCACCCATCTCCCCTGGGTTAACACATCCCATCACCCATCTCCCCTGGGTTAACACATCCCAATCACCCATCTCCCCTGGGATATCACATCCCAGTCAAATATCTCCACTGGGACATGACATCCCAATCGCACATCTCCCCTGGGACATCGCATCTCAGTCACCCATCGATCCCGGGGCATCACATCCCAGTTAGAGATCTCCGCAGGGACATCACATCCCAGTCTCCCATCTCCCCAGGGGACTCACATCCCAGTCACCCGTCTCCCCTGGGACATCACATCCAAGTCACACATCTCCCCCGGGGCATCACATTCCCGTCACAATTCTCCCCCCGGGGAGTCACATCCCAGTCACATATCACCCCTGGGACAACACATCCCAGTCACACATCTCCCATGGGGATATCGCATCCCAGTAGCTTTCTCCCCGGGACATCATATCCCAGTCACACATCTCCCCTGGTGCATCACATCCCAGTCATCCATCTGCGCCGGGACATCACATCCCAGTCACCCATCTGCTCCGGGACGTCACATTCTAGTCACCCATCTCCCCTGGGACTTCACATCCCAGTCACACATCTCCCCTGGGGAATCACATTCCAGTTACCCACCTCGCCTGGGAGATCACATCCCACTCACACATCACCTGCGGGACATCACATTCAAGTCACACATCTCCCCTGGGACATCACATCCCAGTCCGCATCTCCCCTGGGACATCACATCCCAGTCACACTTCTCCCATGAGTCATCACATTCCAGTCACACATCTCCCCTCGGTTATCAGATCGCAGTCACACATCTCCCCTGGGACATCACATCCCTGTCAACCATCTCCCCTGCGACATCACATCCCAGTCCCATCTCCCCTGGGGAATCACCTCCCAGTCACACATCTCCCCTGGGGCATCACATCCCAGTCACCCATCTCATCCGGGACATCACATCCTAGTCACCCATCTGCTCGGGGACATCACATCCCAGTCACCCATCTAACCCGGGACATAACATCCCAGTTACACATCTCCCATGAGGTATCACATCCCAGTAACCCATCTCCCCCGGGAAATCACATCCCATTCACACATCACCTCCGGGACATCACATTTAAGTCACACATCTCCCCTGGAACATCAGATCCCAGTCACCCATCTCCCCCGGGACATCATATCCCAGTCACCCATCTACCCTGGGACATCATATCCCAGTCATCCATGTCCCCCGGGATATCACATCCCAGTCACACATCACCCCCCGGGGTGTCACTTCCCAGTCACATATCTCCCCGGGACATCACATCCCAGTCACATATCTACCCTGGGGAATCACATCCCAGTCATCCATCTCCCCTGGGACATCACATCCCAATCACATATCTCCCCTGGGACATCGCATCCTAGTCACATATCTCCCTTGGGACATCGCATCCTAGTCACATATCTCCCTTGGGACATCACATCCCTGTCACCCATCTCCCCTGTGACATCACATCCCAGTCGCACATCTCCCCTGGTGAATCACATCTCAGTCACACACATCCCCTGGGAAATCACATCCCAGTCACACATCTCCCCTGGGAATCACATCCCAGTCACCCATCTCCCCCGGGACCTCACATCCCAGTCGCACATCTCCCCTGGGGAATCACATTCCAGTTACCCACCTCGCCTGGGAGATCACATCCCAGTCACACATCCACCCTGGGCCATCACATCTCAGTCACCCATCGCCACCGGGACATCACATCGCAGTCAGAGATCTCCCCAGGGACATCACATCCCTGTCTCCCATCTCCCCTGGTGACTCACATCCCAGTCACCCAACTACCCTGGGACATCACATCCCAGTCACCCATCTCCCCCGGGGTGTCAATTCCCAGTCACATATCTCACCGGGACATCACATCCCAGTCACACATCACCCCTGGGTCATCACATCCCAGTCACACATCACCCCTGGGACTTCACATCCCAGTCACACATCACCCCTGGGACATCACATCCCAGTCACACATCACCCCTGGGACTTCACATCCCAGTCACACATCTCCCCTGGAACTAAACATTCCAGTCAGCCATCTCGCCTGGGGCATCACGTCCCAGTCACACATCACCCCTGGGACTTCACATCCCAGTCACACATCTCCCCTGGAACTAAACATTCCAGTCAGCCATCTCGCCTGGGGCATCACGTCCCAGTCAAACATCTCCCATGGGTCATCACATCCCAGTCACACATCTCCCCTTGGTTATTAGATCCCAGTCACACATCTCCCCTGCGATATCACATCCCTGTCAACCATCTCCCCTGCGACATCACATCCCAGTTTCATCTCCCCTGGGGAATCACATCCCAGTCACACACCTCCCCTGGGGCATCACATCCCAGTCACCCATCTCATCCGGGACATCACATCCTAGTCACCCATCTCCTCGGGGACATCACATCCCAGTCACCCATCTAACCCGGGACATAATATCCCAGTTACACATCTCCCATGAGGTATCACATCCCAGTAACCCATCTCCCCTGGGAAATCACATCCCATTCACACATCACCTCCGGGACATCACATTTAAGTCACACATCTCCCCTGGAACATCAGATCCCAGTCACCCATCTCCCCCGGGACATCATATCCCAGTTCCACATCTCCCCTGGTAACTCTCATCCCAGTCACCCACCTCCCCTGGGACATCACATCCCAGTCACCCATCTCCCCTAATCACATCCCAGTCACACACCTCCCCTGGGCCATCACATCTCAGTCACCCATCGCCACCGGCATGTCACATCCCAGTCAGAGATCTCCCCAGGGACATCAAATCCCAGTCTCACATCTCCCCTGGTGACTCACATCCCAGTCACCCATCTACCCTGGTACATCACATCCCAGTCATCCATGTCCCCCGGGATATCACATCCCAGTCACACATCTCCCCCCGGGGTGTCACTTCCCAGTCACATATCTCCCCGGGACATCACATCCCAGTCACATATCTACCCTGGGGAATCACATCCCAGTCATCCATCTCCCCCGGGACATCACATCCCAATCACATATCTCCCCTGGGACATCGCATCCTAGTCACATATCTCCCTTGGGACATCGCATCCCAGTCACCCGTCTCCCCTGGGACATCACATCCCTGTCACCCATCTCCCCCGTGACATCGCATCCCAGTCGCACATCTCCCCTGGTGAATCACATCTCAGTCACACACATCCCCTGGGAAATCACATCCCAGTCACACATCTCCCCTGGGAATCACATCCCAGTCACCCATCTCCCCCGGGACCTCACATCCCAGTCGCACATCTCCCCTGGGGAATCACATTCCAGTTACCCACCTCGCCTGGGAGATCACATCCCAGTCACACATCCACCCTGGGCCATCACATCTCAGTCACCCAGCGCCACCGGGACATCACATCGCAGTCAGAGATCTCCCCAGGGACATCACATCCCTGTCTCCCATCTCCCCTGGTGACTCACATCCCAGTCACCCAACTACCCTGGGACATCACATTCCAGTCACCCATCTCCCCCGGTACATCACATCCCAGTCACACATCACCCCTGGGAGATCACATCCCAGTCACACATCACCCCTGGGTCATCACATCCCAGTCACACATCACCCCTGGGACTTCACATCCCAGTCACACATCACCCCTGGGACATCACATCCCAGTCACACATCACCCCTGGGACTTCACATCCCAGTCACACATCTCCCCTGGAACTAAACATCCCAGTCAGCCATCTCGCCTGGGGCATCACGTCCCAGTCAAACATCTCCCATGGGTCATCACATCCCAGTCACACATCTCCCCTTGGTTATTAGATCCCAGTCACACATCTCCCCTGCGACATTACACTCCTGTCAACCATGTTCCCTGCGACATCACATCCCAGTTTCATCTCCCCTGGGGAATCACATCCCAGTCACCCATCTACCCTGGGACATCAAATCCCAGTCATCCATGTCCCCCGGGATATCACATCCCAGTCACACATCTCCCCCCGGGGTGTCACTTCCCAGTCACATATCTCCCCGGGACATCACATCCCAGTCACATATCTACCCTGGGGAATCACATCCCAGTCATCCATCTCCCCCGGGACATCACATCCCAATCACATATCTCCCCTGGGACATCGCATCCTAGTCACATATCTCCCTTGGGACATCGCATCCCAGTCACCCGTCTCCCCTGGGACCTCACATCCCAGTCGCACATCTCCCCTGGGGAATCACATTCCAATTACCCACCTCGCCTGGGAGATCACATCCCAGTCACACATTCACCCTGGGCCATCACATCTCAGTCACCCATCGCCACCGGGACATCACATCGCAGTCAGAGATCTCCCCAGGGACATCACATCCCTGTCTCCCATCTCCCCTGGTGACTCACATCCCAGTCACCCAACTACCCTGGGACATCACATCCCAGTCACCCATCTCCCCCGGGGTGTCACTTCCCAGTCACATATCTCAACGGGACATCACATCCCAGTCACACATCACCCCTGGGTCATCACATCCAAGTCACACATCTCCCCTGGAACATAACATCCCAGTCAGCCATCTCGCCTGGGGAATCACATCCCAGTCACGCATCTCCCCTGGGGCATCACGTCTCAGTCAAACATCTCCCATGGGTCATCACATCCCAGTCACACATCTCCCCTTGGTTATTAGATCCCAGTCACACATCTCCCCTGGGACATCACATCTCAGTCACCCATCGCCACTGGGACGTCACATCTCAGTCAGAGATCTCCCCAGGGACATCAAATCCCAGTCTCACATCTCCCCTGGTGACTCACATCCCAGTCACCCATCCACCCTGAGAAATCACATCCCAGTCATCCATCTCCCCCGGGACATCACATCCCAGTCACACATCTCCCCCCGGGGTGTCACTTCCCAGTCACATATCTCACCGGGACATCACATCCCAGTCACACATCACCACTGGGACATCACATCCCAGTCACACATCACCCCTGGGACTTCACATCCCAGTCACACATCATCCCTGGGACATCACATCCCAGTCACACATCACCCCTGGGACTTCACATCCCAGTCACCCATCTCCCCTGGGACATCACATCCCTGTCACACATCACCCTGGGACTTCACATCCCAGTCACACATCATCCCTGGGACATCACATCCCAGTCACACATCACCCCTGTGACTTCACATCCCAGTCACCCATCTCCCCTGGGACATCACATCCCTGTCACACATCACCCTGGGACTTCACATCCCAGTCACACATCATCCCTGGGACATCACATCCCAGTCACACATCACCCCTGGGACTTCACATCCCAGTCACCCATCTCCCCTGGGACATCACATCCCAGTCACACGTCTCCCCTGGGACATCACATCCCTGTCAACCATCTCCCCTGCGACATCACATCCCAGTCACCGATCTCCCCTGGGGAATCACATCCCAGTCACACATCTCCCCTGGGACATCGCATCCCAGTCATATATCTGCCCTGGGGAATCACATCGCAGTCATCCATCTCCCCCGGGAAATCACATCCCAATCACATATCTCCCCTGGGACATCACATCCTAGTCACCCATCGCCACCGGTACATCACATCCCAGTCAGAGATCTCCCCTGGGAATCACATCCCAGTCACACATCTCCCCTGGGCCATCACATCTCAGTCACCCATCGCCACCGGTACATCACATCCCAGTCACAGATCTCCCCAGGGACATCACATCCCAGTCTCCCATCTCCCCTGGTAACTCACATCCCACTCACACATCACCTCCGGGACATCAGATTCAAGTCGCACATCTCCCCTGCAACATCACATCCCAGTCAGCCATCTCCCCTGGGGAATCACATCCCAGTCACGCATCTCCCCTGGAACATCACATCCCAGTCACCCATATCCCCCGGGACCTCACATCCCAGTGGCACATCTCCCCTGGGGCATCACATCCCAGTCACCCATCTCATCCGGGACATCACATCCTAGTCACCCATCTCCTCGGGGACATCACATCCCAGTCACCCATCTAACCCGGGACATAACATCCCAGTTACACATCTCCCATGAGGTATCACATCCCAGTCACCCATCTCCCCCGGGACATCACATCCCATTCACACATCTCCCTCCGGGGTGTCACTTCCCAGTCACATATCTCACCTGGACATCACATCCCAGTCACACATCACCCCTGGGACTTCGCATCCCAGTCACACATCTCCCCTGGAACATAACTTCCCAGTCAGCTATCTCGCCTGGGGAATCACATCCCAGTCACGCATCTCCCCTGGGGCATTATGTCCCAGTCAAACATCTCCCATGGGTCATCACATCCCAGTCACACATCTCCCCTTGGTTATCAGATCCCAGTCACACATCTCCCCTGGGACATCACACCCCTGTCAACCATGTTCCCTGTGACATCACATCCCAGTTTCATCTCCCCTGGGGAATCACATCCCAGTCACACATCTCCCCTGATGCGTCACATCCCAGTCACCCATCTCATCCAGGACATCACATCCTAGTCACCCATCTCCTCTGGGACATCACATCCCAGTCATCCATCTAACCCGGGACATAACATCCCAGTTACACATCTCCCATGGGGTATCACATCCCAGTCACCCATCTCCACCGGGAAATCACATCCCAACTCATACATCACCTCCAGGACATCACATTCAAGTCACACATTTCCCCTGGAACATCACATCCCAGTCACCCATCTCCCCCGGGACATCATATGCCTGTCGCACAGCTTAGCTGGTAAGTCTCATCCCAATCACCTACCTCCCCTGCGACATCATATCCCAGTCGCACATCTCCCCTGGTGAATCACATCCCAGTCACACATCTCCCCTGGGCCATCACATCTCAGTCACCCATCGCCACTGGGACGTCACATCTCAGTCAGAGATCTCCCCAGGGACATCAAATCCTAGTCTCACATCTCCCCTGGTGACTCACATCCCAGTCACCCATCCACCCTGAGAAATCACATCCCAGTCACCCATCTCCCCCGGGACATCACATCCCAGTCACACATCTCCCCCCGGGGTGTCACTTCCCAGTCACATATCTCACCGGGACATCACATCCCAGTCACACATCACCCCTGGGTCATCACATCCCAGTCACACATCACCCCCTGTACATCACATCCCAGTCACACATCAACCCTGGGACATCACATCCCAGTCACACATCTCCCCTGGAACATAACATCCCAGTCAGCCATCTCGCCTGGGGAATCACATCCCAGTCACGCATCTCCCCTGGGGCATCACGTCCCAGTCAAACATCTCCCATGGGTCATCACATCCCAGTCACACATCTCCCCTTGGTTATTAGATCCCAGTCACACATCTCCCCTGGGACATTACACCCCTGTCAACCATGTTCCCTGCGACATCACATCCCAGTTTCATCTCCCCTGGGGAATCACATCCCAGTCACACATCTCCCCTGACGCGTCACATCCCAGTCACCCATCTCATCCAGGACATCACATCCTAGTCACCCATCTCCTCTGGGACATCACATCCCAGTCACCCATCTAACCTGGGACATAACATCCCAGTTACACATCTCCCATGGGGTATCACATCCCAGTCACCCATCTCCACCGGGAAATCATATCCCAACTCACACATCACCTCCGGGGCATCACATTCAAGTCACACATTTCCCCTGGAATATCACATCCCAGTCACCCATCTCCCCCGGGACATCATATCCCTGTCGCACAGCTTAGCTGGTAAGTCTCATCCCAATCACCCACCTCCCCTGGGACATCACATCCCAGTTGCACATCTCCCCTGGTGAATCACATCCCAGTCACACATCTCCCCTGGGCCATCACATCTCAGTCACCCATCGCCACTGGGACGTCACATCTCAGTCAGAGATCTCCCCAGGGACATCAAATCCCAGTCTCACATTTCCCCTGGTGACTCACATCCCAGTCACCCATCCACCCTGAGAAATCACATCCCAGTCATCCATCTCCCCCGGGACATCACATCCCAGTCACACATCTTCCCCCGGGGGGTCACTTCCCAGTCACATATCTCACTGGGACATCACATCCCAGTCACACATCACACCTGGGACTTCACATCCCAGTCACACATCACCCCTGGGACTTCACATCCCAGTCACACATCTCCCCTGGAACATAACATCCCAGTCAGCCATCTCGCCTGGGGAATCACATCCCAGTCACGCATCTCCCTTGGGGCATCACGTCCCAGTCATACATCTCCCATGGGTCATCACATCCCAGTCACACATCTCCACTTGGTTATCAGATCCCAGTCACACATCTCCCCTGGGACATCACATTCCTGTCAACCATGTCCCCTGTGACATCACATCCCAGTCTCATCTCCCCTGGGGAATCACATCCCAGTCAGACATCTCCCCTGAGGCATCACATCCCAGTCACCCATCTCATCCGGAACATCACATCCTATTCACCCATCTCCTCTGGGACATCACATCCCAGTCACCCATCTAACCCGGGACATAACATCCCAGTCGCTCATCTCCCCTGGGAATCACATCCCAGTCACACATCTCCCCCGGGACCTCACATCCCAGTCGCACATTTCCCCTGGGGAATCACATTCCAGTTACCCACCACGCCTGGGAGATCACATCCCAGTCACACATCCACCCTGGGCCATCACATCTCAGTCACCCAGCGCCACCGGGACATCACATCGCAGTCAGAGATCTCCCCAGGGACATCACATCCCTGTCTCCCATCTCCCCTGGTGACTCACATCCCAGTCACCCAACTACCCTGGGACATCACATCCCAGTCACCCATCTCCCCCGGTACATCACATCCCAGTCACACATCACCCCTGGGAGATCACATCCCAGTCACACATCACCCCTGGGACTTCACATCCCAGTCACCCATCTCCCCTGGGACCTCACATCCCAGTCACACATCTCCCCTGGGGAATCAGAGCCATGTCACACATCTCCCATGGGTCATCACATCCCAGTCACACATCTCCCCTCGGTTATCAGATCCCAGTCACACGTCTCCCCTGGGACATCACATCCCTGTCAACCATCTCCCCTGCGACATCACATCCCAGTCACCGATCTCCCCTGGGGAATCACATCCCAGTCACACATCTCCCCTGGGACATCGCATCCCAGTCACATATCTACCCTGGGGAATCACATCGCAGTCATCCATCTCCCCCGGGATATCACATCCCAATCACATATCTCCCCTGGGACATCACATCCTAGTCACACATCTCCCCTGGGACATCGCATCCCAGTCACCCATCGCCACCGGTACATCACATCCCAGTCAGAGATCTCCCCTGGGAATCACATCCCAGTCACACATCTCCCCTGGGCCATCACATCTCAGTCACCCATCGCCACCGGTACATCACATCACAGTCACACATCACCCCTGGGACTTCACATCCCAGTCACATATCTACCCTGGGGATTCACATCGCAGTCATCCATCTCCCCCGGGATATCACATCCCAATCACATATCTCCCCTGGGACATCACATCCTAGTCACACATCTCCCCTGGGACATCGCATCCCAGTCACCCATCGCCACCGGTACATCACATCCCAGTCAGAGATCTCCCCTGGGAATCACATCCCAGTCACACATCTCCCCTGGGCCATCACATCTCAGTCACCCATCGCCACCGGTACATCACATCCCAGTCACAGATCTCCCCAGGGACATCACATCCCAGTCTCCCATCTCCCCTGGTAACTCACATCCCACTCACACATCACCTCCGGGACATCAGATTCAAGTCACACATCTCCCCTGCAACATCACATCCCAGTCAGCCATCTCCCCTGGGGAATCACATCCCAGTCACGCATCTCCCCTGGAACATCACATCCCAGTCACCCATATCCCCCGGGACCTCACATCCCAGTCGCACATCTCCCCTGGGGCATCACATCCCAGTCACCCATCTCATCCGGGACATCACATCCTAGTCACCCATCTCCTCGGGACATCACATCCCAGTCACCCATCTCCCCCCGGGGTGTCACTTCCCAGTCACATATGTCACTGGGACATCACATCCCAGTCACACATCACCCCTGGGACTTCACATCCCAGTCACACATCTCCCCCCGGGGTGTCACTTCCCAGTCACATATCTCACCGGAACATCACATCTCAGTCACACATCACCCCTGGGACATCACATCCCAGTCACACATCACCCCTGGGACTTCACATCCCAGTCACACATCTCCCCTGGAACATAACATCCCAGACAGCTATCTCGCCAGGGGAATCACATCCCAGTCACGCATCTCCCCTGGGGCATCACGTCCCAGTCACACATCTCCCCCCGGGGTGTCACTTCCCAGTCACATATCTCACCGGGACATCAGATCCTAGTCACACATCACCCCTGTGTCATCACATCCCAGTCACACATCACCCCTGGGTCATCACATCCCAGTCACACATCACCCCTGGAACATAACATCCCAGTCAGCCATCTCGCCTGGGGAATCACATCCCAGTCACGCATCTCCCTTGGGGCATCACGTCCCAGTCATACATCTCCCATGGGTCATCACATTCCGGTCACACATCTCCACTTGGTTATCAGATCCCAGTCACACATCTCCCTTGGGACATCACATCCCTGTCAACCATGTCCCCTGCGTCATCACATCCCAGTCTCATCTCCCCTGGGGAATCACATCCCAGTCACACATCTCCCCTGATGCGTCACATCCCAGTCACCCATCTCATCCAGGACATCACATCCTAGTCACCCATCTCCTCTGGGACATCACATCCCAGTCATCCATCTAACCCGGGACATAACATCCCAGTTACACATCTCCCATGGGGTATCACATCCCAGTCATCCATCTCCACCGGGAAATCACATCCCAACTCACACATCACCTCTGGGACATCACATTCAAGTCACACATTTCCCCTGGAACATCACATCCCAGTCACCCATCTCCCCCGGGACATCATATCCCTGTCGCACAGCTTAGCTGGTAAGTCTCATCCCAATCACCCACCTCCCCTGGGACATCACATCCCAGTCGCACATCTCCCCTGGTGAATCACATCCCAGTCACACATCTCCCCTGGGCCATCACATCCCAGTCACACATCTCCCCTCGGGGTGTCACTTCCCAGTCACATATCTCACCGGGACATCACATCCCAGTCACACATCACTCCTGGGTCATCACACCCCAGTCACACATCACCCCTGGGACATCACATCCCAGTCACACATCTCCCCTGGAACATAACATTCCAGTCAGCCATCTCGCCTGGGGAATCACATCCCAGTCACGCATCTCCCTTGGGGCATCACGTCCCAGTCATACATCTCCCATGGGTCATCACATCCCAGTCACACATCTCCACTTGGTTATCAGATCCCAGTCACACATCTCCCTTGGGACATCACATCCCTGTCAACCATGTCCCCTGCGGCATCACATCCCAGTCTGATCTACCCTGGGGAATCACATCCCAGTCAGACATCTCCCCTGAGGCATCACATCCCAGTCACCCATCTCATCCCAGACATCACATCCTATTCACCCATCTCCTCTGGGTCATCACATCCCAGTCACCCATCTAACCCGGGACATAACATCCCAGTCGCACATCTCCCCTGGTGAATCACATCTTAGTTACCCACATCCCCTGGGAAATCACATCCCAGTCACACATCTCCCCTGGGAATCACATCCCAGTCACACATCTCCCCTGGGAATCACATCCCAGTCACCCATCTCCCCCGGGACCTCACATCCCAGTCGCACATCTCCCCTGGGGAATCACATTCCAGTTACCCACCTCGCCTGGGAGATCACATCCCAGTCACACATCCACCCTGGGCCATCACATCTCAGTCACCCATAGCCACCGGGACATCACATCGCAATCAGAGATCTCCCCAGGGACATCACATCCCTGTTTCCCATCTCCCCTGGTGACTCACATCCCAGTCACCCAACAACCCTGGGACATCACATCCCAGTCACCCATCTCCCTCGGGGTGTCACTTCCAACTTACATATCTCCCCGGGACATCACATCCCAGTCACCCATCTCCCCCTGTACATCACATCCCAGTCACACATCTCCCCTGGGACATCACATCCCAGTCACACATCTCCCCTGGGGAATCAGAGCCATGTCACACATCTCCCATGGGTCATCACATCCCAGTCACACATCTCCCCTCGGTTATCAGATCCCAGTCACACGTCTCCCCTGGGACATCACATCCCTGTCAACCATCTCCCCTGCGACATCACATCCCAGTCACCGATCTCCCCTGGGGAATCACACCCCAGTCACACATCTCCCCTGGGACATCGCATCCCAATCACATATATACGCTGGGGAATCACATCCCAGTCATCCGACTCCCCTGTGACATCACATCCCAGTCACGAATCTCCCCTGGAACATCATATCCCAGTCATTCATCTCCCCTGGGACATCACATCCCAGTCACACATCTCCGCTGGGAATCACATCCCAATCACCCATCTCCCCTGGTGACTCACATCCCAGTCACCCACCTCCCCTGGGACATCACATCCCATTCACACATCTCCCCTGGGAATCACATCCCAGTCACCCATCTCCCCCGGGGCCTCACATCCCAGTGGCACATCTCCCCTGGGGAATCACATTCCAGTTACCCACCTCGCCTGGGACATCACATCCCAGTCACACATCCACCCTGGGCCATCACATCTCAGTCAACCATCGCCACCGGGACATCACATCGCAGTCAGCGATCTCCCCAGGGACATCACATCCCAGTCACCCATCTAACCCGGGACATAACATCCCAGTTACACATCTCTCATGGGGTATCACATCCCAGTCACCCATCTCCACCGGGAAATCACAACCCACTCACACATCACCTCCGGGACATCACATTCAAGTCACACATCTCCCCTGGAACATCACATCCCAGTCACACTTCTCCCCCCGGGGTGTCACATCCCAGTCACATATCTCCCCTGGGACATCGCATCGTAGTCACATATCTCCCCTGGGACATCGCATCCCAGTCACATATCTACCCTGGGGAATCACATCCCAGTCCCATCTCCCCTGGGGAATCACATTCCAGTCACACATCTCCCCTGGTGCATCACATCCCAGTCACCCATCTCATCCAGGACATCACATCCTAGTCACACTCTCCCCCCTGGGTGTCACATCCCAGTCACATATCTCCCCTGGGACATCGCATCCCAGTCACATATCTACACTGGGGAATCACATCCCAGACATCCATCTCCCCTGGGACATCACATCCCAATCACATATCTCCCCTGGGACATCACATCCTAGTCACACATCTCCCCTGGGACATCGCATCCCAGTCACACTTCTCCCTTGTTGAATCTCATCCAGTCAGACATCTCCCCTGGGACATCACATCCCAGTCTCCCATCTCCCCTGCGGCATCACATCGCAGTCACCCAGCTCCCCTGGGACATCGCATCCCAGTCACCCGTCTCGCCTGGGACATCACATCCCAGTCACGAATTTCCCCTGGAACATCATATCCCAGTCACCCATCTCCCCCGTGACATCACATTCCAGTTGCACATCTCCCCTGGGCCATCACATCTCAGTCACCAATCGCCACCGGGAAATCACATCCCAGTCTCCCATCTCCCCTGGTGACTCACATCCCAGTCACCTATCTACCCTGGGACATCACATCCCAGTCACCCTTCTAACCCGGGACATAACATCCCAGTTACACATCTCCCATGGGGAATCACATCCCAGTCACCCATCTACCCGGGGTGTCACATCCCTGTCACATATCTCCCCTGGGACATCGCATCCCAGTCACATATCTACCCTGGGGAATCACACCCCAGTCATCCATCTCCCCTGGGGAAGCACATCCCAGTCATGCATCTCCGTTGGGGCATCACGTCCCAGTCACACATCTCCCATGGGTCATCACATCCCAGTCACACATCTCCCCTGCGACATCACATCCCAGTCCCATCTCCGCTGGGGAATCACATCCCAGTCACACATCTCCCCTGGTGCATCATATCTCAGTCACCCATCTCATCCAGGACATCACATCCTAGTCACCCATCTCCTCTGGGACATCACATCCCAGTCACCCATCTAACCCGGGACATAAAATCCCAGTTACACATCTCCCATGGGGTATCACATCCCAGTCACTCATCACCTCCGGGACATCACATTCAAGTCACACATCACCCCTGGAACATCACATCCCAGTCAGCTATCTCCCCTGGGGAATCACATCCCAGTCACCCATCTCCCCCGGGACATCATATCCCAGTCGCACATCTCCCCTGGTGACTCTCATTACAGTCACCCATCTCATCTGTGACATCACATCCCAGTCATTCATCTCCCCCGGGACATCACATCCCAATCACATATCTCCGCTGGGACATCACATCCTAGTCACACATCTCCCCTGGGACATCGCATCCCAGTCACAATTCTCCCCTGTGGAATCTCATCCAGTCAGACATCTCCCCTGGGACATCACATCCCAATCACCCATCTCCCCTGGGGCATCACATCCCAGTCACCCATCTGCTCCGGGACATCACATCCTATTCACCCATCTCCTCTGGGACATCACATCTCAGTCACCCATCTTCCCCGGAACATCATATCCCAGACACACATCTCCCCTGGGACATCGCATCCCAGTCACACATCTCCCCTGGGACATCGCATCCCAGTCACACGTCTCCCCTGGGACATCACATCCCAGTCACACATCACCCCTGGGATTTCACATCCCAGTTACCCATCTCCCCTGGGACATCATATCCCAGTCACACACCTCACCCGAGACATCACGTCCCTGTCACACATCTCCCCTGGGGAATCAGATCCATGTCACACAATCCCCCCGGGGCATCACGTGCCAGTCGCACATCTCCCCTGGTGAATCACATCCCAGTCACCCACCTCCCCTGTGACATCACATCCCAGTCACACATCTCCCGTGGGAATCACATCCCAGTCACACATCACCCCCTGTACATCACATCCCAGTCACACATCAACCCTGGGACATCACATCCCAGTCACACATCTCCCCTGGAACATAACATCCCAGTCAGCCATCTCGCCTGGGGAATCACATCCCAGTCACGCATCTCCCCTGGGGCATCACGTCCCAGTCAAACATCTCCCATGGGTCATCACATCCCAGTCACACATCTCCCCTTGGTTATTAGATCCCAGTCACACATCTCCCCTGGGACATTACACCCCTGTCAACCATGTTCCCTGCGACATCACATCCCAGTTTCATCTCCCCTGGGGAATCACATCCCAGTCACACATCTCCCCTGACGCGTCACATCCCAGTCACCCATCTCATCCAGGACATCACATCCTAGTCACCCATCTCCTCTGGGACATCACATCCCAGTCACCCATCTAACCTGGGACATAACATCCCAGTTACACATCTCCCATGGGGTATCACATCCCAGTCACCCATCTCCACCGGGAAATCATATCCCAACTCACACATCACCTCCGGGGCATCACATTCAAGTCACACATTTCCCCTGGAATATCACATCCCAGTCACCCATCTCCCCCGGGACATCATATCCCTGTCGCACAGCTTAGCTGGTAAGTCTCATCCCAATCACCCACCTCCCCTGGGACATCACATCCCAGTCGCACATCTCCCCTGGTGAATCACATCCCAGTCACACATCTCCCCTGGGCCATCACATCTCAGTCACCCATCGCCACTGGGACGTCACATCTCAGTCAGAGATCTCCCCAGGGACATCAAATCCCAGTCTCACATTTCCCCTGGTGACTCACATCCCAGTCACCCATCCACCCTGAGAAATCACATCCCCGTCATCCATCTCCCCCGGGACATCACATCCCAGTCACACATCTCCCCCCGGGGTGTCACTTCCCAGTCACATATCTCACTGGGACATCACATCCCAGTCACACATCACCCCTGGGACTTCACATCCCAGTCACACATCTCCCCTGGAACATAACATCCCAGTCAGCCATCTCGCCTGGGGAATCACATCCCAGTCACGCATCTCCCTTGGGGCATCACGTCCCAGTCATACATCTCCCATGGGTCATCACATGCCAGTCACACATCTCCACTTGGTTATCAGATCCCAGTCACACATCTCCCCTGGGACATCACATCCCTGTCAACCATCTCCCCTGCGACATCACATCCCAGTCACCGATCTCCCCTGGGGAATCACATCCCAGTCACACATCTCCCCTGGGACATCGCATCCCAGTCACATATCTACCCTGGGGAATCACATCGCAGTCATCCATCTCCCCCGGGATATCACATCCCAATCACATATCTCCCCTGGGACATCACATCCTAGTCACACATCTCCCCTGGGACATCGCATCCCAGTCACCCATCGCCACCGGTACATCACATCCCAGTCAGAGATCTCCCCTGGGAATCACATCCCAGTCACACATCTCCCCTGGGCCATCACATCTCAGTCACCCATCGCCACCGGTACATCACATCCCAGTCAGAGATCTCCCCTGGGAATCACATCCCAGTCACACATCTCCCCTGGGCCATCACATCTCAGTCACCCATCGCCACCGGTACATCACATCCCAGTCACAGATCTCCCCAGGGACATCACATCCCAGTCTCCCATCTCCCCTGGTAACTCACATCCCACTCACACATCACCTCCGGGACATCAGATTCAAGTCACACATCTCCCCTGCAACATCACATCCCAGTCAGCCATCTCCCCTGGGGAATCACATCCCAGTCACGTATCTCCCCTGGAACATCACATCCCAGTCACCCATATCCCCCGGGACCTCACATCCCAGTCGCACATCTCCCCTGGGGCATCACATCCCAGTCACCCATCTCATCCGGGACATCACATCCTAGTCACCCATCTCCTCGGGACATCACATCCCAGTCACACATCTCCCCCCGGGGTGTCACTTCCCAGTCACATATCTCACCGGAACATCACATCTCAGTCACACATCACCCCTGGGACATCACATCCCAGTCACACATCACCCCTGGGACTTCACATCCCAGTCACACATCTCCCCTGGAACATAACATCCCAGACAGCTATCTCGCCAGGGGAATCACATCCCAGTCACGCATCTCCCCTGGGGCATCACGTCCCAGTCAAACATCTCCCATGGGTAATCACATCCCAGTCACACATCTCCCCTTGGTTATCAGATCCCAGTCACACATCTCCCCTGGGACATCACACCCCTGTCAACCATGTTCCCTGCGACATCACATCCAGTTTCATCTCCACTGGGGAATCACATCCCAGTCACACATCTCCCCTGATGCGTCACATCCCAGTCACCCATCTCATCCAGGACATCACATCCTAGTCACCCATCTCCTCTGGGACATCACATCCCAGTCACCCATCCACCCTGAGAAATCACATCACAGTCATCCATCTCCCCCGGGACATCACATCCCAGTCACACATCTCCCCCCGGGGTGTCACTTCCCAGTCACATATCTCACCGGGACATCAGATCCTAGTCACACATCACCCCTGTGTCATCACATCCCAGTCACACATCACCCCTGGGTCATCACATCCCAGTCACACATCACCCCTGGAACATAACATCCCAGTCAGCCATCTCGCCTGGGGAATCACATCCCAGTCACGCATCTCCCTTGGGGCATCACGTCCCAGTCATACATCTCCCATGGGTCATCACATTCCGGTCACACATCTCCACTTGGTTATCAGATCCCAGTCACACATCTCCCTTGGGACATCACATCCCTGTCAACCATGTCCCCTGCGTCATCACATCCCAGTCTCATCTCCCCTGGGGAATCACATCCCAGTCACACATCTCCCCTGATGCGTCACATCCCAGTCACCCATCTCATCCAGGACATCACATCCTAGTCACCCATCTCCTCTGGGACATCACATCCCAGTCATCCATCTAACCCGGGACATAACATCCCAGTTACACATCTCCCATGGGGTATCACATCCCAGTCATCCATCTCCACCGGGAAATCACATCCCAACTCACACATCACCTCCGGGACATCACATTCAAGTCACACATTTCCCCTGGAACATCACATCCCAGTCACCCATCTCCCCCGGGACATCATATCCCTGTCGCACAGCTTAGCTGGTAAGTCTCATCCCAATCACCCACCTCCCCTGGGACATCACATCCCAGTCGCACATCTCCCCTGGTGAATCACATCCCAGTCACACATCTCCCCTGGGCCATCACATCCCAGTCACACATCTCCCCTCGGGGTGTCACTTCCCAGTCACATATCTCACCGGGACATCACATCCCAGTCACACATCACTCCTGGGTCATCACACCCCAGTCACACATCACCCCTGGGACTTCACATCCCAGTCACACATCTCCCCTGGAACATAACATTCCAGTCAGCCATCTCGCCTGGGGATCACATCCCAGACATCCATCTCCCCTGGGACATCACATCCCAATCACATATCTCCCCTGGGACATCACATCCTAGTCACACATCTGCCCTGGGACATCGCATCCCAGTCACACTTCTCCCTTGTTGAATCTCATCCAGTCAGACATCTCCCCTGGGACATCACATCCCAGTCACCCATCTCCCCTGCGGCATCACATCGCAGTCACCCAGCTCCCCTGGGACATCGCATCCCAGTCACCCGTCTCCCCTGGGACATCACATCCCAGTCACGAATTTCCCCTGGAACATCATATCCCAGTCACCCATCTCCCCCGTGACATCACATTCCAGTCGCACATCTCCCCTGGTGAATCACATCGCAGTCACCCACCTCCCCTGTGACATCACATCCCAGTCACACATCTCCCCTGGGAATCACATCCCAGTCACACATCTCCCCTGGTGACTCACATCCCAGTCACCCTTCTAAGCCGGGACATAACATCCCAGTTACACATCTCCCCTGGGGCATCACATCCCAGTCACCCATCACCTCGGGGACATCACATCCCAGTCACCCATCTCCCCCGGGACATCACATCCCAGTCACACATCACCCCTGGGACTTCACATCCCAGTCACACATCTCCCCTGGAACATAACATCCCAGTCAGCTATCTTGCCTGGGGAATCACATCCCAGTCACGCATCTCCCCTGGGGCATCACGTCCCAGTCAAACATCTCCCATGGGTCATCACATCCCAGTCACACATCTCCCCTTGGTTATCAGATCCCAGTCACACATCTCCCCTGGGACATCACACCCCTGTCAACCATGTTCCCTGCGACATCACATCCCAGTCACACATCTCCCCTGGGAATCACATCCCAGTCACACATCTCCCCTGATGCGTCACATCCCAGTCACCCATCTCATCCAGGACATCACATCCTAGTCACCCATCTCCTCTGGGACATCACATCCCAGTCACCCGTCTAACCCGGGACATAACATCCCAGTTACACATCTCCCATGGGGTATCACATCCCAGTCACCCATCTCCACCGGGAAATCACATCCCAACTCACACATCACTTCCAGGACATCACATTCAAGTCACACATTTCCCCTGGAACATCACATCCCAGTCACCCATCTCCCCCGGGACATCATATGCCTGTCGCACAGCTTAGCTGGTAAGTCTCATCCCAATCACCCACCTCCCCTGCGACATCACATCCCAGTCGCACATCTCCCCTGGTGAATCACATCCCAGTCACACATCTCCCCTGGGCCATCACATCTCAGTCACCCATCGCCACTGGGACGTCACATCTCAGTCAGAGATCTCCCCAGGGACATCAAATCCTAGTCTCACATCTCCCCTGGTGACTCACATCCCAGTCACCCATCCACCCTGAGAAATCACATCCCAGTCATCCATCTCCCCCGGGACATCACATCCCAGTCACACATCTCCCCCCGGGGTGTCACTTCCCAGTCACATATCTCACCGGGACATCACATCCCAGTCACACATCACCCCTGGGTCATCACATCCCAGTCACACATCACCCCTGGGATTTCACATCCCAGTTACCCATCTCCCCTGGGACATCATATCCCAGTCACACACCTCACCCGAGACATCACGTCCCTGTCACACATCTCCCCTGGGGAATCAGATCCATGTCACACAATCCCCCCGGGGCATCACGTGCCAGTCGCACATCTCCCCTGGTGAATCACATCCCAGTCACCCACCTCCCCTGTGACATCACATCCCAGTCACACATCTCCCGTGGGAATCACATCCCAGTCACACATCACCCCCTGTACATCACATCCCAGTCACACATCAACCCTGGGACATCACATCCCAGTCACACATCTCCCCTGGAACATAACATCCCAGTCAGCCATCTCGCCTGGGGAATCACATCCCAGTCACGCATCTCCCCTGGGGCATCACGTCCCAGTCAAACATCTCCCATGGGTCATCACATCCCAGTCACACATCTCCCCTTGGTTATTAGATCCCAGTCACACATCTCCCCTGGGACATTACACCCCTGTCAACCATGTTCCCTGCGACATCACATCCCAGTTTCATCTCCCCTGGGGAATCACATCCCAGTCACACATCTCCCCCGACGCGTCACATCCCAGTCACCCATCTCATCCAGGACATCACATCCTAGTCACCCATCTCCTCTGGGACATCACATCCCAGTCACCCATCTAACCTGGGACATAACATCCCAGTTACACATCTCCCATGGGGTATCACATCCCAGTCACCCATCTCCACCGGGAAATCATATCCCAACTCACACATCACCTCCGGGGCATCACATTCAAGTCACACATTTCCCCTGGAATATCACATCCCAGTCACCCATCTCCCCCGGGACATCATATCCCTGTCGCACAGCTTAGCTGGTAAGTCTCATCCCAATCACCCACCTCCCCTGGGACATCACATCCCAGTCGCACATCTCCCCTGGTGAATCACATCCCAGTCACACATCTCCCCTGGGCCATCACATCTCAGTCACCCATCGCCACTGGGACGTCACATCTCAGTCAGAGATCTCCCCAGGGACATCAAATCCCAGTCTCACATTTCCCCTGGTGACTCACATCCCAGTCACCCATCCACCCTGAGAAATCACATCCCCGTCATCCATCTCCCCCGGGACATCACATCCCAGTCACACATCTCCCCCCGGGGTGTCACTTCCCAGTCACATATCTCACTGGGACATCACATCCCAGTCACACATCACCCCTGGGACTTCACATCCCAGTCACACATCTCCCCTGGAACATAACATCCCAGTCAGCCATCTCGCCTGGGGAATCACATCCCAGTCACGCATCTCCCTTGGGGCATCACGTCCCAGTCATACATCTCCCATGGGTCATCACATGCCAGTCACACATCTCCACTTGGTTATCAGATCCCAGTCACACATCTCCCCTGGGACATCACATCCCTGTCAACCATCTCCCCTGCGACATCACATCCCAGTCACCGATCTCCCCTGGGGAATCACATCCCAGTCACACATCTCCCCTGGGACATCGCATCCCAGTCACATATCTACCCTGGGGAATCACATCGCAGTCATCCATCTCACCCGGGATATCACATCCCAATCACATATCTCCCCTGGGACATCACATCCTAGTCACACATCTCCCCTGGGACATCGCATCCCAGTCACCCATCGCCACCGGTACATCACATCCCAGTCAGAGATCTCCCCTGGGAATCACATCCCAGTCACACATCTCCCCTGGGCCATCACATCTCAGTCACCCATCGCCACCGGTACATCACATCCCAGTCAGAGATCTCCCCTGGGAATCACATCCCAGTCACACATCTCCCCTGGGCCATCACATCTCAGTCACCCATCGCCACCGGTACATCACATCCCAGTCACAGATCTCCCCAGGGACATCGCATCCCAGTCTCCCATCTCCCCTGGTAACTCACATCCCACTCACACATCACCTCCGGGACATCAGATTCAAGTCACACATCTCCCCTGCAACATCACATCCCAGTCAGCCATCTCCCCTGGGGAATCACATCCCAGTCACGTATCTCCCCTGGAACATCACATCCCAGTCACCCATATCCCCCGGGACCTCACATCCCAGTCGCACATCTCCCCTGGGGCATCACATCCCAGTCACCCATCTCATCCGGGACATCACATCCTAGTCACCCATCTCCTCGGGACATCACATCCCAGTCATACATCTCCCCCCGGGGTGTCACTTCCCAGTCACATATCTCACCGGAACATCACATCTCAGTCACACATCACCCCTGGGACATCACATCCCAGTCACACATCACCCCTGGGACTTCACATCCCAGTCACACATCTCCCCTGGAACATAACATCCCAGACAGCTATCTCGCCAGGGGAATCACATCCCAGTCACGCATCTCCCCTGGGGCATCACGTCCCAGTCAAACATCTCCCATGGGTAATCACATCCCAGTCACACATCTCCCCTTGGTTATCAGATCCCAGTCACACATCTCCCCTGGGACATCACACCCCTGTCAACCATGTTCCCTGCGACATCACATCCCAGTTTCATCTCCACTGGGGAATCACATCCCAGTCACACATCTCCCCTGATGCGTCACATCCCAGTCACCCATCTCATCCAGGACATCACATCCTAGTCACCCATCTCCTCTGGGACATCACATCCCAGTCACCCATCCACCCTGAGAAATCACATCACAGTCATCCATCTCCCCCGGGACATCACATCCCAGTCACACATCTCCCCCCGGGGTGTCACTTCCCAGTCACATATCTCACCGGGACATCAGATCCTAGTCACACATCACCCCTGTGTCATCACATCCCAGTCACACATCACCCCTGGGTCATCACATCCCAGTCACACATCACCCCTGGAACATAACATCCCAGTCAGCCATCTCGCCTGGGGAATCACATCCCAGTCACGCATCTCCCTTGGGGCATCACGTCCCAGTCATACATCTCCCATGGGTCATCACATTCCGGTCACACATCTCCACTTGGTTATCAGATCCCAGTCACACATCTCCCTTGGGACATCACATCCCTGTCAACCATGTCCCCTGCGTCATCACATCCCAGTCTCATCTCCCCTGGGGAATCACATCCCAGTCACACATCTCCCCTGATGCGTCACATCCCAGTCACCCATCTCATCCAGGACATCACATCCTAGTCACCCATCTCCTCTGGGACATCACATCCCAGTCATCCATCTAACCCGGGACATAACATCCCAGTTACACATCTCCCATGGGGTATCACATCCCAGTCATCCATCTCCACCGGGAAATCACATCCCAACTCACACATCACCTCCGGGACATCACATTCAAGTCACACATTTCCCCTGGAACATCACATCCCAGTCACCCATCTCCCCCGGGACATCATATCCCTGTCGCACAGCTTAGCTGGTAAGTCTCATCCCAATCACCCACCTCCCCTGGGACATCACATCCCAGTCGCACATCTCCCCTGGTGAATCACATCCCAGTCACACATCTCCCCTGGGCCATCACATCCCAGTCACACATCTCCCCTCGGGGTGTCACTTCCCAGTCACATATCTCACCGGGACATCACATCCCAGTCACACATCACTCCTGGGTCATCACACCCCAGTCACACATCACCCCTGGGACTTCACATCCCAGTCACACATCTCCCCTGGAACATAACATTCCAGTCAGCCATCTCGCCTGGGGATCACATCCCAGACATCCATCTCCCCTGGGACATCACATCCCAATCACATATCTCCCCTGGGACATCACATCCTAGTCACACATCTGCCCTGGGACATCGCATCCCAGTCACACTTCTCCCTTGTTGAATCTCATCCAGTCAGACATCTCCCCTGGGACATCACATCCCAGTCACCCATCTCCCCTGCGGCATCACATCGCAGTCACCCAGCTCCCCTGGGACATCGCATCCCAGTCACCCGTCTCCCCTGGGACATCACATCCCAGTCACGAATTTCCCCTGGAACATCATATCCCAGTCACCCATCTCCCCCGTGACATCACATTCCAGTCGCACATCTCCCCTGGTGAATCACATCGCAGTCACCCACCTCCCCTGTGACATCACATCCCAGTCACACATCTCCCCTGGGAATCACATCCCAGTCACACATCTCCCCTGGTGACTCACATCCCAGTCACCCTTCTAAGCCGGGACATAACATCCCAGTTACACATCTCCCCTGGGGCATCACATCCCAGTCACCCATCACCTCGGGGACATCACATCCCAGTCACCCATCTCCCCCGGGACATCACATCCCAGTCACACATCACCCCTGGGACTTCACATCCCAGTCACACATCTCCCCTGGAACATAACATCCCAGTCAGCTATCTTGCCTGGGGAATCACATCCCAGTCACGCATCTCCCCTGGGGCATCACGTCCCAGTCAAACATCTCCCATGGGTCATCACATCCCAGTCACACATCTCCCCTTGGTTATCAGATCCCAGTCACACATCTCCCCTGGGACATCACACCCCTGTCAACCATGTTCCCTGCGACATCACATCCCAGTCACACATCTCCCCTGGGAATCACATCCCAGTCACACATCTCCCCTGATGCGTCACATCCCAGTCACCCATCTCATCCAGGACATCACATCCTAGTCACCCATCTCCTCTGGGACATCACATCCCAGTCACCCGTCTAACCCGGGACATAACATCCCAGTTACACATCTCCCATGGGGTATCACATCCCAGTCACCCATCTCCACCGGGAAATCACATCCCAACTCACACATCACTTCCAGGACATCACATTCAAGTCACACATTTCCCCTGGAACATCACATCCCAGTCACCCATCTCCCCCGGGACATCATATGCCTGTCGCACAGCTTAGCTGGTAAGTCTCATCCCAATCACCCACCTCCCCTGCGACATCACATCCCAGTCGCACATCTCCCCTGGTGAATCACATCCCAGTCACACATCTCCCCTGGGCCATCACATCTCAGTCACCCATCGCCACTGGGACGTCACATCTCAGTCAGAGATCTCCCCAGGGACATCAAATCCTAGTCTCACATCTCCCCTGGTGACTCACATCCCAGTCACCCATCCACCCTGAGAAATCACATCCCAGTCATCCATCTCCCCCGGGACATCACATCCCAGTCACACATCTCCCCCCGGGGTGTCACTTCCCAGTCACATATCTCACCGGGACATCACATCCCAGTCACACATCACCCCTGGGTCATCACATCCCAGTCACACATCACCCCTGGGACTTCACATCCCAGTCACACATCTCCCCTGGAACATAACATCCCAGTCAGCCATCTCGCCTGGGGAATCACATCCCAGTCACGCATCTCCCTTGGGGAATCACGTCCCAGTCATACATCTCCCATGGGTCATCACATGCCAGTCACACATCTCCACTTGGTTATCAGATCCCAGTCACACATCTCCCCTGGGACATCACATCCCTGTCAACCATGTCCCCTGCGACATCACATCCCAGTCTCATCTCCCCTGGGGAATCACATCCCAGTCAGACATCTCCCCTGAGGCATCACATCCCAGTCACCCATCTCATCCGGGACATCACATCCTATTCACCCATCTCTTCTGGGTCATCACATCCCAGTCACCCATCTAACCCGGGACATAACATCCCAGTCGCACATCTCCCCTGCAACATCACATCCCAGTCAGCCATCTCCCCTGGGGAATCACATCCCAGTCACACATCTCCCCTGGAACATCACATCCCAGTCACCCATATCCCCGGGACCTCACATCCCAGTCGCACATCTCCCCTGGGGCATCACATCCCAGTCACCCATCTCATCCGGGACATCACATCCTAGTCACCCATCTCCTCGGGACATCACATCCCAGTCAACCATCTCCCCCCGGGGTGTCACTTCCCAGTCACATATCTCACCGGGACATCACATCCCAGTCACACATCTCCGCTGGGAATCACATCCCAGTCACACATCTCCCCTGGGCCATCACATCTCAGTCACCCATCGCCACTGGGACATCACATCCCAGTCTCCCATCTCCCCTGGTGACTCACATCCCAGTCACCCACCTCCCCTGGGACATCACATCCCATTCATACATCTCCCCTGGGAATCACATCCCAGTCACCCATCTCCCCCGGGGCCTCACATCCCAGTGGCACATCTCCCCTGGGGAATCACATTCCAGTTACCCACCTCGCCTGGGACATCACATCCCAGTCACACATCCACCCTGGGCCATCACATCTCAGTCACCCATCGCCACCGGGACATCACATCGCAGTCAGAGATCTCCCCAGGGACATCACATCCCAGTCACCCATCTAACCCCGGACATAACATCCCAGTTACACATCCCCCATGGGGTATCACATCCCAGTCACCCATCTCCACCGGGAAATCACAACCCACTCACACATCACCTCCGGGACATCACATTCAAGTCACACATCTCCCCTGGAACATCACATCCCAGTCACACTTCTCCCCCCGGGGTGTCACATCCCAGTCACATATCTCCCCTGGGACATCGCATCCTAGTCACATATCTCCCCTGGGACATCGCATCCCAGTCACATATCTACCCTGGGGAATCACATCCCAGTCCCATCTCCCCTGGGGAATCACATTCCAGTCACACATCTCCCCTGGTGCATCACATCCCAGTCACCCATCTCATCCAGGACATCACATCCTAGTCACCCATCTCCTCTGGGACATCACATCTCAGTCACCCATCTAATCCGGGACATAACATCCCAGTTACACATCTCCCATGGGGTATCACATCCCAGTCACCCATCTCCATCGGGAAATCACATCCCACTCACACATCACCTCCGGGACGTCACATTCAAGTCACACATCTCCCCTGGAACATCACATCCCAGTCAGCCATCTCCCCTGGGGAATCACATCCCAGTCATTCATCTCCCCCGGGACTTCAGATCCCAGTCACACTCTCCCCCCTGGGTGTCACATCCCAGTCACATATCTCCCCTGGGACATCGCATCCCAGTCACATATCTACACTGGGGAATCACATCCCAGACATCCATCTCCCCTGGGACATCACATCCCAATCACATATCTCCCCTGGGACATCACATCCTAGTCACACATCTCCCCTGGGACATCGCATCCCAGTCACACTTCTCCCTTGTTGAATCTCATCCAGTCAGACATCTCCCCTGGGACATCACATCCCAGTCTCCCATCTCCCCTGCGGCATCACATCGCAGTCACCCAGCTCCCCTGGGACATCGCATCCCAGTCACCCGTCTCCCCTGGGACATCACAT
This sequence comes from Mobula birostris, assembly GCF_030028105.1. Lineage (NCBI taxonomy): Eukaryota > Metazoa > Chordata > Chondrichthyes > Myliobatiformes > Myliobatidae > Mobula > Mobula birostris. The sequence continues at coordinate 152,779,108 of NC_092370.1, forward strand.
CCCAGTCACGAATTTCCCCTGGAACATCATATCCCAGTCACCCATCTCCCCCGTGACATCACATTCCAGTCGCACATCTCCCCTGGGCCATCACATCTCAGTCACCAATCGCCACCGGGAAATCACATCCCAGTCTCCCATCTCCCCTGGTGACTCACATCCCAGTCACCCATCTACCCTGGGACATCACATCCCAGTCACCCTTCTAACCCGGGACATAACATCCCAGTTACACATCTCCCATGGGGAATCACATCCCAGTCACCCATCTACCCGGGGTGTCACATCCCTGTCACATATCTCCCCTGGGACATCGCATCCCAGTCACATATCTACCCTGGGGAATCACACCCCAGTCATCCATCTCCCCTGGGGAAGCACATCCCAGTCATGCATCTCCGTTGGGGCATCACGTCCCAGTCACACATCTCCCATGGGTCATCACATCCCAGTCACACATCTCCCCTGCGACATCACATCCCAGTCCCATCTCCGCTGGGGAATCACATCCCAGTCACACATCTCCCCTGGTGCATCATATCCCAGTCACCCATCTCATCCAGGACATCACATCCTAGTCACCCATCTCCTCTGGGACATCACATCCCAGTCACCCATCTAACCCGGGACATAAAATCCCAGTTACACATCTCCCATGGGGTATCACATCCCAGTCACCCATCTCCACCGGGACATCACATCCCACTCACACATCACCTCCGGGACATCACATTCAAGTCACACATCACCCCTGGAACATCACATCCCAGTCAGCTATCTCCCCTGGGGAATCACATCCCAGTCACCCATCTCCCCCGGGACATCATATCCCAGTCGCACATCTCCCCTGGTGACTCTCATTACAGTCACCCATCTCATCTGTGACATCACATCCCAGTCATTCATCTCCCCCGGGACATCACATCCCAATCACATATCTCCGCTGGGACATCACATCCTAGTCACACATCTCCCCTGGGACATCGCATCCCAGTCACAATTCTCCCCTGTGGAATCTCATCCAGTCAGACATCTCCCCTGGGACATCACATCCCAATCACCCATCTCCCCTGGGGCATCACATCCCAGTCACCCATCTGCTCCGGGACATCACATCCTATTCACCCATCTCCTCTGGGACATCACATCTCAGTCACCCATCTTCCCCGGAACATCATATCCCAGACACACATCTCCCCTGGGACATCGCATCCCAGTCACACATCTCCCCTGGGACATCGCATCCCAGTCACACGTCTCCCCTGGGACATCACATCCCAGTCACACATCACCCCTGGGATTTCACATCCCAGTCACCCATCTCCCCTGGGACATCATATCCCAGTCACACACCTCACCCGAGACATCACGTCCCTGTCACACATCTCCCCTGGGGAATCAGATCCATGTCACACAATCCCCCCGGGGCATCACGTGCTAGTCGCACATCTCCCCTGGTGAATCACATCCCAGTCACCCACCTCCCCTGTGACATCACATCCCAGTCACACATCTCCCGTGGGAATCACATCCCAGTCACACATCTCCCGTGGGCCATCACATCTCAGTCACCCATCGCCACCGGGACATCACATCCCAGTCTCCCATCTCCCCTGGTGACTCACATCCCAGTCACGCATCTCCCCTGGGGAATCACATCCCAGTCACCCATCTCCCCCGGGACATCATATCCCAGTCGCACATCTCCCCTGGTGACTCTCATTACAGTCACCCATCTCATCTGTGACATCACATCCCAGTCATCCATCTCCACCGGAACATCAAATCCCAGTCACACTTCTCCCCCCGGGTTGTCACATCCCAGTCACATATCTCCCCTGGGACATCGCATCCCAGTCACATATCTACCCTGGGGAATCACATCCCAGTCCCATCTCCCCTGGGGAATCACATCCCAGTCACACATCTCCCCTGGTGCATCACATCCCAGTCACCCATCTCATCCAGGACATCACATCCTAGTCACCCATCTCCTCTGGGACATCACATCCCAGTCACCCATCTAACCCGGGACATAACATCCCAGTTACACATCTCCCATGGGGTATCACATCCCAGTCACCCATCTCCCCGGGGAAATCACATCCCACTCACACATCACCTCCGGGACATCACATTCAAGTCACACATCTCCCCTGGAACATCACATCCCAGTCAGCATCTCCCCTGGGGAATCACATCCCAGTCACGCATCTGCCCTGGAACATCACATCTCAGTCACCCATCACCTTCGGGACATCACATGCCAGTCATCCATCTCCCCCGGGACATCACATCCCAGTCACACTTCTCCCCCCCGGGGTGTCACATCCCTGTCACATATCTCCCCTGGGACATCGCATCCCAGTCACATATCTACCCTGGGGAATCACACCCCAGTCATCCATCTCCCCTGGGGAAGCACATCCCAGTCATGCATATCCCCTGGGGCATCACGTCCCAGTCACACATCTCCCATGGGTCATCACATCCCAGTCACACATCTCCCCTGCGACATCACATCCCAGTCCCATCTCAGCTGGGGAATCACATCCCAGTCACACATCTCCCCTGGTGCATCACATCCCAGTCACCCATCTCATCCAGGACATCATTTCCTAGTCACCCATCTAACCCGGGACATAACATCTCAGTTACACATCTCCCATGGGGTATCACATCCCAGTAACCCATCTCCACCGGGACATCACATCCCACTCACACATCACCTCCGGGACATCACATTCAAGTCACACATCACCCCTGGAACAACACATCCCAGTCAGCTATCTCCCCTGGGGAATCACATCCCAGTCACCCATCTCCCCCGGGACATCATTTCCCAGTCGCACATCTCCCCTAGTGACTCTGATTACAGTCACCCATCTCCCCCGGGACATCTCATCCCAGTCACAGTTCTCCCCCTGGGGGGTCACATCCCAGTCACATATCTCCCCTGGGACATCGCTTCCCAGTCACATATCTACCCTGGGGAATCACATCCCAGTCCCATCTCCCCTGGGGAATCACATCCCAGTCACACATCTCCCCTGGTGCATCACATCCCAGTCACCCATCTCATCCAGGACATCACATCCTAGTCACCCATCTCCTCTGGGATATCACATCCCAGTCACCCATCTAAACCGGGACATAACATCCCAGTTACACATCTCCCATGGGGTATCACATCCCAGTCTCCCATCTCCCCGGGGAAATCACATCCCACTCACACATCACCTCCGGGACATCACATTCAAGTCACACATCTCTCCTGGAACATCACATCCCAGTCAGCATCTCCCCTGGGGAATCACATCCCAGTCACGCATCTCACCTGGGGAATCACATCCCAGTCACCCATTTCCCCAGGGACAGCATATCCTAGTCGTACATCTCCCCTGGTGACTCTCATCGCAGTCACCCATCTCCCCTGTGACATCACATCCCAGTCATCCATCTCCCCCGAGCCATCACATCCCAGTCACACTTCTCCACCCGGGGTGTCACATCCCAGTCACATATCTCCCCTGGGACATCGCATCCCAATCACATATCTACCCTGGGGAATCACATCCCAGTCATCCATCTCCCCCGGGACATCACATCACAATCACATATCTCCGCTGGGCCATCACATCCTAGTCACACATCTCCCCTGGGACATCGCATCCCAGTCACAATTCTCCCCTGTGGAATCTCATCCAGTCAGACATCTCCCCTGGGACATCACATCCCAGTCAACCATCTCCCCCGGAGCATCATATCCCAGACACACATCTCCCGTGGGACATCGCATCCCAGTCACACATCTCCCCTGGGACATCGCATCCCAGTCACACGTCTCCCCTGGGACATCACATCCCAGTCACACATCACCCCTGGGATTTCACATCCCAGTCACCCATCTCCCCTGGGACATCATATCCCAGTCACACACCTCACCCGAGACATCACATCCCTGTCACACATCTCCCCTGGGAAATCAGATCCATGTCACACAATCTCCCTGGGGCATCACGTGCCAGTCACACATCTCCCATGGGTCATCACATCCCAGTCACACATCTCCCCTCGGTTATCACATCCCAGTCACCCACCTCCCCTGCGACATCACATCCCAGTCACCGATCTCCCCTGGGACATCACATCCCAGTCACACATCCACCCTGGGCCATCACATCCCAGTCACCCATCTCCCCCAGGAAATCACATCCCATTCACACGTTACCTCCGGGACATCACTTCAAGTCACACATCTCCCACGGAATATCACATCCCAGTCAGCCATCTCCCCTGGGGAATCACATCCCAGTCACGCATCTCCCCTGGGGCATCACGTCCCAGTTACACATCTCCCATGGTTCATCACATCCGAGTCACACATCTGCTCCGGGACATCACATTCTATTCACCCATCTCCTCTGGGACATCACATCCCAGTCACCCATCTCCCCCGGGACATCACATCCCAATCACATATCTCATCTGGGACATCGCATCCCAGTCACACATCTCGCCTGGGACATCGCATCCCAGTCACACGTCTCCCCTGGGACATCACATCCCAGTCACACATCACCCCTGGGACTTCACATCCCAGTCACACATCTCCCCTGCGACATCACATCCCAGTCACACACCTCACCCGAGACATCACATCCCTGTCACACATCTCCCCTGGGGAATCAGATCCATGTCACACATCTCCCCTGGGGCATCACGTGCCAGTCACACATCTCCCATGGGTCATCACATCCCAGTCACACATCTCCCCTCGGTTATCACATCCCAGTCACCCACCTCCCCTGCGACATCACATCCCTGTCAAACATCTCCCCTGCGACATCACATCCCAGTCACACATCTCCCCTGGGAATCACATCCCAGTCACCCATCTCCCCCGGGGCCTCACATCCCAGTCGCACATCTCCCCTGGGGAATCACATTCCAGTTACCCATCGCCACCGGGACATCACATCGCAGTCAGCGATCTCCCCAGGGACATCACATCCCAGTCACCCATCTAACCCGGGACATAACACCCCAGTTACACATCTCCCATGGGGTATCACATCCCAGTCACCCATCTCCACCGGGAAATCACATCCTACTCACACATCACCTCCGGGACGTCACATTCAAGTCACACATCTCTCCTGGAACATCACATCCCAGTCAGCCATCTCCCCTGGGGAATCACATCCCAGTCACCCATCTCCCCCGGGACATCATATCCCAGTCACACATCTCCCCTGGTGACTCTCATCCCAGTCACCCATCTCCCCTGGAACATCACATCCCAGTCACCCATCTGCCCTGGGACATCATGTCCCAGTCACACACCTCTCCCGAAACATCACAGCCCTGTCACATATCTCCCCTGTGGAATCAGATCCATGTCACACATCTCCCCTCGGATATAAGATCCCAGTCACCCATCTCCCCTGCGACATCACATCCCAGTCACACATCTCCCCTGGGAATCACATCCCAGTCACACATCTCCCCTAGGCCATCACATCTCAGTCACCAATCGCCACCGGGACATCACATCGCAGTCAGAGATCTCCCCAGGGACATCACATCCCAGTCTCCCATCTCCCCTGGTGACTCACATCCCAGTCACCCAACTACCCTGGGACATCACATCTAAATCACCCACCTCCCCCGGGACATCACATCCCAGTCACACATCTCCCCCCGGGATGTCACTACCCAGTCACATATCTACCCGGGACATCACATCCCAGTCACCCATCTCCCCCGGTACATCACATCCCAGTCACACATCACCCCTGGCACTTCACATCCCAGTCACACATCTCCCCTGGGACATCACATCCCAGTCACACAACTTCCCTGGGGAATCAGGTCCATGTCACACATCTCCCCTCGGTTATTATATCCCAGTCACCCATCTCCCGCGGTACATCACATCCCAGTCACACATCACCTCTGGGACATCACATCCCAGTCACACATCACCCCTGGCACTTCACATCCCAGTCACCCATCTCCCCTGGGACATCACATCCCAGTTACACATCTCCCATGGGCAATCACATCCCAGTCACCCATCTCCCCGGGGAAATCACATCCCACTCACACATCACCCCTGGGACATCACATCCTAGTCAGACATCTCCCCTGGGACATCACATCCCAATCACCCATCTCCCCTGGGGCATCACATCCCAGTCACCCATCTCCCCCGGAGCAACATATCCCAGACACACATCTCCCGTGGGACATCGCATCCCAGTCACACATCTCTCCTGGGACATCGCATCCCAGTCACACGTCTCCCCTGGGACATCACATCCCAGTCACACATCACCCCTGGGATTTCACATCCCAGTCACCCATCTCCCCTGGGACATCATATCCCAGTCACACACCTCACCCGAGACATCACATCCCTGTCACACATCTCCCCTGGGGAATCAGATCCATGTCACACAATCTCCCTGGGGCATCACGTGCCAGTCACACATCTCCCATGGGTCATCACATCCCTGTCACACATCTCCCCTCGGTTATCACATCCCAGTCACCCACCTCCCCTGCGACATCACATCCCAGTCACCGATCTCCCCTGGGACATCACATCCCAGTCACACATCCACCCTGGGCCATCACATCCCAGTCACCCATCTCCCCCAGGAAATCACATCCCATTCACACGTTACCTCCGGGACATCACTTCAAGTTACACATCTCCCACGGAATATCACATCCCAGTCAGCCATCTCCCCTGGGGAATCACATCCCAGTCACGCATCTCCCCTGGGGCATCACGTCCCAGTTACACATCTCCCATGGTTCATCATATCCGAGTCACACATCTGCTCCGGGACATCACATTCTATTCACCCATCTCCTCTGGGACATCACATCCCAGTCACCCATCTCCCCCGGGACATCACATCCCAATCACATATCTCCCCTGGGACATCGCATCCCAGTCACACATCTCGCCTGGGACATCGCATCCCAGTCACACGTCTCCCCTGGGACATCACATCCCAGTCACACATCACCCCTGGGACTTCACATCCCAGTCACCCATCTCCCCTGCGACACCACATCCCAGTCAGCCATCTCCCCTGGGGAATCACATCCCAGTCACCCATCTCCCCCGGGACATCATATCCCAGTCACACATCTCCCCTGGTGACTCTCATCCCAGTCACCCATCTCTCCTGGAACATCACATCCCAGTCACCCATCTCCCCTGGGACATCGCATCCCAGTCACATACCTCTCCTGGGACATCACATCCGAATCACCCATCTCCCCTTGGACATCACATCCCTGTCACACCCTTCCCCTGGGGAATCACATCCCAGTCACCCAACTTCCCTGGGGAATCATATCCCAGTCACACATCTCCCCTGGGAATCACATCCCAGTCACACATCTCGCCTAGGGAATTAGATCCCAGTCAGACATCTCCTCCAAGACATCACAACCCAGTCACACATCTCCCCTGGGGTATCACATCCCAGTCACCCACCCCTGGGACATCTCATCTCAGTCACACATCTCCCCTAGGACATCTCATCCCAGTCGCACACCTCCCAGGGGAATCACATCCCAGTCACACATCTCCCCTGGGACATCGCATCTCAGTCGCACATCTCCCCAGGAACATCACATCCCAGTCAGACATCTCCCTTGGGGAATCACATTCCAATCACACATCTCCCCTGGGAATCACATGCCAGTCACACATCTCCCCTGGGCCATCACATCCCAGTCACATATCTCCCCCAGGACACCACATCGCAGTCACACATCTCCTCTGTGGAATCTCATCCAGTCAGACATCTCCCCTGGGAAATCACATCCCAGTCACACATCTCCCCTGGGGCATCACATCCCAGTCACCCTTCTCCCCTGGGGCATCACATCCCAGTCACCCATCTCCCCTGGGACATCGCACCCCAGTCACACTTCTCCCCTGTGGAATCTCATGCAGTCAGACATCTCCCGTGGGACATCGCATCCCAGTCACACATCTCCCCTGGGACATCGCATCCCAGTCACACGTCTCCCCTGGGACATCACATCCCAGTCACACATCACCCCTGGGATTTCACATCCCAGTCACCCATCTCCCCTGGGACATCATATCCCAGTCACACATCTCCCCTGGGAATCACATCCCAGTCACCCATCTCCCCCGGGGCCTCACATCCCAGTCGCACATCTCCCCTGGGGCATCACGTGCCAGTCACACATCTCCCATGGGTCATCACATCCCAGTCACACATCTCTCCTCGGTTATCAGATCCTAGTCACACATCTCCCCTGGGACATCACATCCCTGTCAAACATCTCCCCTGCGACATCACATCCCAGTCACACATCTCCCCTGGGAATCACATCCCAGTCACCCATCTCCCCCGGGGCCTCACATCCCAGTCGCACATCTCCCCTGGGGAATCACATTCCAGTTACCCATCGCCACCGGGACATCACATCGCAGTCAGCGATCTCCCCAGGGACATCACATCCCAGTCACCCATCTAACCCGGGACATAACATCCCAGTTACACATCTCCCATGGGGTATCACATCCCAGTCACCCATCTCCACCGGGAAATCACATCCTACTCACACATCACCTCCGGGACGTCACATTCAAGTCACACATCTCCCCTGGAACATCACATCCCAGTCAGCCATCTCCCCTGCAACATCACATCCCAGTCACCCATCTGCCCTGGGACATCACATCCCAGTCACACACCTCTCCCGAGACATCACAGCCCTGACACATATCTCCCCTGTGGAATCAGATCCATGTCACACATCTCCCCTCGGATATAAGATCCCAGTCACCCATCTCCCCTGCGACATCACATCTCAGTCACACATCTCCCCTGGGAATTACATCCCAGTCACACATTTCCCCTAGGCCATCACATCTCAGTCACCAATCGCCACCGGGACATCACATCGTAGTCAGAGATCTCCCCAGGGACATCACATCCCAGTCTCCCATCTCCCCTGGTGACTCACATCCCAGTCACACACCTACCCTGGGACATCACATCCTAGTCATCCATCTCCCCCGGGACATCACATCCCAGTCACACATCTCCCCCCGGGATGTCACTAACCAGTCACATATCTACCCGGGACATCACATCCCAGTCACCCATCTCCCCCGGTACATCACATCCCAGTCACACATCACCCCTGGCACTTCACATCCCAGTCACACATCTCCCCTGGGACATCACATCCCAGTCACACAACTTCCCTGGGGAATCAGGTCCATGTCACACATCTCCCCTCGGTTATTATATCCCAGTCACCCATCTCCCGCGGTACATCACATCCCAGTCACACATCACCCCTGGGACATCACATCCCAGTCACACATCACCCCTGGCACTTCACATCCCAGTCACCCATCTCCCCTGGGACATCACATCCCAGTTACACATCTCCCATGGGCAATCACATCCCAGTCACCCATCTCCCCGGGGAAATCACATCCCACTCACACATCACCTCCGGGACATCACATTCAAGTCACACATCTCCCCTGGAACATCACATCCCAGTCACATATCTCCCCCAGGACACCACATCCCAGTCACACAACTCCCCTGGGGAATCACGTCCAGTCACCCAACTTCCCTGGGGAATCACATCCCAGTCATGCATCTCTCCTGGAAAATCACATCCCAGTCACCCATCTCCCCTGGGACATCACATCCCAGTCACCCATCTCCACCGGGAAATCACATCCTACTCACACATCACCTCCGGGACGTCACATTCAAGTCACACATCTCCCCTGGAACATCACATCCCAGTCAGCCATCTCCCCTGGGGAATCACATCCCAGTCACCCATCTCCCCCGGGACATCATATCCCAGTCACACATCTCCCCTGGTGACTCTCATCCCAGTCACCCATCTCCCCTGGAACATCACATCCCAGTCACCCATCTCCCCTGGGACATCGCATCCCAGTCACATACCTCTCCTGGGACATCACATCCGAATCACCCATCTCCCCTTGGACATCACATCCCTGTCACACCCTTCCCCTGGTGAATCACATCCCAGTCACACAACTTCCCTGGGGAATCAAATCCCAGTCACACATCTCCCCTGGGAATCACATCCCAGTCACACATCTCGCCTAGGCAATTAGATCCCAGTCAGACATCTCCTCCAAGATATCACAACCCAGTCACACATCTCCCCTGGGGTATCACATCCCAGTCACCCACCCCTGGGACATCTCATCTCAGTCACACATCTCCCCTAGGACATCTCATCCCAGTTGCACACCTCCCAGGGGAATCACATCCCAGTCACCCATCTCCCCCGGAACATCATATCCCAGACACACATCTCCCGTGGGACATCGCATCCCAGTCACAACTCTCCCCTGGGACATCGCATCCCAGTCACACGTCTCCCCTGGGACATCATATCCCAGTCACACATCACCCCTGGGATTTCACATCCCAGTCACCCATCTCCCCTGGGACATCATATCCCAGTCACACACCTCACCCGAGACATCACATCCCTGTCACACATCTCCCCTGGGAAATCAGATCCATATCACACAATCTCCCTGGGGCATCACGTGCCAGTCACACATCTCCCATGGGTCATCACATCCCAGTCACACATCTCCCCTCGGTTATCACATCCCAGTCACCCACCTCCCCTGCGACATCACATCCCAGTCACCGATCTCCCCTGGGACATCACATCCCAGTCACACATCCACCCTGGGCCGTCACATTCCAGTCACCCATCTCCCCCAGGAAATCACATCCCATTCACACGTTACCTCCGGGACATAACTTCAAGTCACACATCTCCCACGGAATATCACATCCCAGTCAGCCATCTCCCCTGGGGAATCACATCCCAGTCACGCATCTCCCCTGGGGCATCACGTCCCAGTTACACATCTCCCATGGTTCATCACATCTGAGTCACACATCTGCTCCGGGACATCACATTCTATTCACCCATCTCCTCTGGGACATCACATCCCAGTCACCCATCTCCCCCGGGACATCACATCCCAATCACATATCTCCCCTGGGACATCGCATCCCAGTCACACATCTCGCCTGGGACATCGCATCCCAGTCACACGTCTCCCCTGGGACATCACATCCCAGTCACACATCACCCCTGGGACTTCACATCCCAGTCACCCATCTCCCCTGGGACATCACAACCCAGTCACACACCTCACCCGAGACATCACATCCCTGTCACACATCTCCCCTGGGGAATCAGATCCATGTCACACATCTCCCCTGGGGCATCACGTGCCAGTCACACATCTCCCATGAGTCATCACATCCCAGTCACACATCTCTCCTCGGTTATCAGATCCTAGTCACACATCTCCCCTGGGACATCACATCCCTGTCAAACATCTCCCCTGCGACATCACATCCCAGTCACACATCTCCCCTGGGAATCACATCCCAGTCACCCATCTCCCCCGGGGCCTCACATCCCAGTCGCACATCTCCCCTGGGGAATCACATTCCAGTTACCCATCGCCACCGGGACATCACATCGCAGTCAGCGATCTCCCCAGGGACATCACATCCCAGTCACCCATCTAACCCGGGACATAACATCCCAGTTACACATCTCCCATGGGGTATCACATCCCAGTCACCCATCTCCACCGGGAAATCACATCCTACTCACACATCACCTCCGGGACGTCACATTCAAGTCACACATCTCCCCTGGAACATCACATCCCAGTCAGCCATCTCCCCTGGGGAATCACATCCCAGTCACCCATCTCCCCCGGGACATCATATCCCAGGCACACATCTCCCCTGGTGACTCTCATCCCAGTCACCCATCTCCCCTGGAACATCACATCCCAGTCACCCATCTGCCCTGGGACATCACGTCCCAGTCACACACCTCTCCCGAGACATCACAGCCCTGACACATATCTCCCCTGTGGAATCAGATCCATGTCACACATCTCCCCTCGGATATAAGATCCCAGTCACCCATCTCCCCTGCGACATCACATCTCAGTCACACATCTCCCCTGGGACATCACATCCCAGTCATCCATCTCCCCTGGGACATCACATCCCAATCACACATCTCCCCTGGGACATCGCATCTAAATCACCCACCTCCCCCGGGACATCACATCCCAGTCACACATCTCCCCCCGGGATGTCACTACCCAGTCACATATCTACCCGGGACATCACATCCCAGTCACCCATCTCCCCCGGTAAATCACATCCCAGTCACACATCACCCCTGGCACTTCACATCCCAGTCACACATCTCCCCTGGGACATCACATCCCAGTCAGACAACTTCCCTGGGGAATCAGGTCCATGTCACACATCTCCCCTCGGTTATTATATCCCAGTCACCCATCTCCCGCGGTACATCACATCCCAGTCACACATCACCCCTGGGACATCACATCCCAGTCACACATCACCCCTGGGACATCACATCCCAGTTACACATCTCCCATGGGCAATCACATCCCAGTCACCCATCTCCTCGGGGAAATCACATCCCACTCACACATCACCTCCGGGACATCACATTCAAGTCACACATCTCCCCTGGGACATCACATCCTAGTCACACATCTCCCCTGGGACATCGCATCCCAGTCACAATTCTCCCTGTGGAATCTCATCCAGTCAGACATCTCCCCTGGGACATCACATCCCAATCACCCATCTCCCCTGGGGCATCACATCCCAGTCACCCATCTCCCCTGGAGCATCATATAGCAGACACACATCTCCCGTGGGACATCGCATCCCAGTCACACGTCTCCCCTGGGACATCACATCCCAGTCACACATCACCCCTGGGATTTCACATCCCAGTCACCCATCTCCCCTGGGACATCATATCCCAGTCACACACCGCACCCGAGACATCACATCCCTGTCACACATCTCCCCTGGGGAATCAGATCCATGTCACACAATCTCCCTGGGGCATCACGTGCCAGTCACACATCTCCCATGGGTCATCACATCCCTGTCACACATCTCCCCTCGGTTATCACATCCCAGTCACCCACCTCCCCTGCGACATCACATCCCAGTCATCGATCTCCCCTGGGACATCACATCCCAGTCACACATCCACCCTGGGCCATCACATCCCAGTCACCCATCTCCCCCAGGAAATCACATCCCATTCACACGTTACCTCCGGGACATCACTTCAAGTCACACATCTCCCACGGAATATCACATCCCAGTCAGCCATCTCCCCTGGGGAATCACATCCCAGTCACGCATCTCCCCTGGGGCATCACGTCCCAGTTACACATCTCCCATGGTTCATCACATCCGAGTCACACATCTGCTCCGGGACATCACATTCTATTCACCCATCTCCTCTGGGACATCACATCCCAGTCACCCATCTCCCCCGGGACATCACATCCCAATCACATATCTCCCCTGGGACATCGCATCCCAGTCACACATCTCGCCTGGGACATCGCATCCCAGTCACACGTCTGCCCTGGGACATCACATCCCAGTCACACATCACCCCTGGGACTTCACATCCCAGTCACCCATCTCCCCTGCGACATCACATCCCAGTCACACACCTCACCCGAGACATCACATCCCTGTCACACATCTCCCCTGGGGAATCAGATCCATGTCACACATCTCCCCTGGGGCATCACGTGCCAGTCACACATCTCCCATGAGTCATCACATCCCAGTCACACATCTCTCCTCGGTTATCAGATCCTAGTCACACATCTCCCCTGGGACATCACATCCCTGTCAAACATCTCCCCTGCGACATCACATCCCAGTCACACATCTCCCCTGGGAATCACATCCCAGTCACCCATCTCCCCCGGGGCCTCACATCCCAGTCGCACATCTCCCCTGGGGAATCACATTCCAGTTACCCATCGCCACCGGGACATCACATCGCAGTCAGCGATCTCCCCAGGGACATCACATCCCAGTCACCCATCTAACCCGGGACATAACATCCCAGTTACACATCTCCCATGGGGTATCACATCCCAGTCACCCATCTCCACCGGGAAATCACATCCTACTCACACATCACCTCCGGGACGTCACATTCAAGTCACACATCTCCCCTGGAACATCACATCCCAGTCAGCCATCTCCCCTGGGGAATCACATCCCAGTCACCCATCTCCCCCGGGACATCATATCCCAGTCACACATCTCCCCTGGTGACTCTCATCCCAGTCACCCATCTCCCCGGGAACATCACATCCCAGTCACCCATCTCCCCTGGGACATAGCATCCCAGTCACATACCTCTCCTGGGACATCACATCCGAATCACCCATCTCCCCTTGGACATCACATCCCTGTCACACCCTTCCCCTGGGGAATCACATCCCAGTCACCCAACTTCCCTGGGGAATCATATCCCAGTCGCACATCTCCCCTGGGAATCACATCCCAGTCACACATCTCGCCTAGGGAATTAGATCCCAGTCAGACATCTCCTCCAAGACATCACAACCCAGTCACACATCTCCCCTGGGGTATCACATCCCAGTCACCCACCCCTGGGACATCTCATCTCAGTCACACATCTCCCCTAGGACATCTCATCCCAGTCGCACACCTCCCAGGGGAATCACATCCCAGTCACACATCTCCCCTGGGACATCACATCTCAGTCGCACATCTCCCCAGGAACATCACATCCCAGTCAGACATCTCCCTTGGGGAATCACATCCCAATCACACATCTCCCCTGGGAATCACATGCCAGTCACACATCTCCCCTGGGCCATCACATCCCAGTCACACATCTCCCCTGGGGCATCACATCCCAGTCACCCTTCTCCCCTGGGGCATCACATCCCAGTCACCCATCTCCCCTGGGACATCGCATCCCAGTCACACTTCTGCCCTGTGGAATCTCATGCAGTCAGACATCTCCCCCGGGCCATCACATCCCAATCACATATCTCCCCTGGGACATCACATCCTAGTCACACATCTCCCCTGGGACATCGCATCCCAGTCACAATTCTCCCCTGTGGAATCTCATCCAGTCAGACATCTCCCCTGGGACATCATATCCCAGTCACACACCTCACCCGAGACATCACATCCCTGTCACACTTCTCCCCTGGGAAATCAGATCCATGTCACACAATCTCCCTGGGGCATCACGTGCCAGTCACACATCTCCCATGGGTCATCACATCCCAGTCACACATCTCCCCTCGGTTATCACATCCCAGTCACCCACCTCCCCTGCGACATCACATCCCAGTCACCGATCTCCCCTGGGACATCACATCCCAGTCACACATCCACCCTGGGCCATCATATCCCAGTCACCCATCTCCCCCAGGAAATCACATCCCATTCACACGTTACCTCCGGGACATCACTTCAAGTCACACATCTCCCACGGAATATCACATCCCAGTCAGCCATCTCCCCTGGGGAATCACATCCCAGTCACGCATCTCCCCTGGGGCATCATGTCCCAGTTACACATCTCCCATGGTTCATCACATCCGAGTCACACATCTGCTCCGGGACATCACATTCTATTCACCCATCTCCTCTGGGACATCACATCCCAGTCACCCATCTCCCCCGGGACATCACATCCCAATCACATATCTCCCCTGGGACATCGCATCCCAGTCACACATCTCGCCTGGGACATCGCATCCCAGTCACACGTCTCCCCTGGGACATCACATCCCAGTCACACTTCACCCCTGGGACTTCACATCCCAGTCACCCATCTCCCCTGCGACATCACATCCCAGTCACACACCTCACCCGAGACATCACATCCCTGTCACACATCTCCCCTGGGGAATCAGATCCATGTCACACATCTCCCCTGGGGCATCACGTGCCAGTCACACATCTCCCATGAGTCATCACATCCCAGTCACACATCTCTCCTCGGTTATCATATCCCAGTCACACATCTCCCCTGGTGACTCTCATCCCAGTCACCCATCTCCCCGGGAACATCACATCCCAGTCACCCATCTCCCCTGGGACATCGCATCCCAGTCACATACCTCTCCTGGGACAACACATCCGAATCACCCATCTCCCCTTGGACATCACATCCCTGTCACACCCTTCCCCTTGGGAATCACATCCCAGTCACCCAACTTCCCTGGGGAATCATATCCCAGTCACACATCTCCCCTGGGAATCACATCCCAGTCACACATCTCGCCAAGGGAATTAGATCCCAGTCAGACATCTCCTCCAAGACATCACAACCCAGTCACACATCTCCCCTGGGGTATCACATCCCAGTCACCCACCCCTGGGACATCTCATCTCAGTCACACATCTCCCCTAGGACATCTCATCCCAGTCGCACACCTCCCAGGGGAATCACATCCCAGTCACACATCTCCCCTGGGACATCACATCTCAGTCGCACATCTCCCCAGGAACATCACATCCCAGTCAGACATCTCCCTTGGGGAATCACATCCCAATCACACATCTCCCCTGGGAATCACATGCCAGTCACACATCTCCCCTGGGCCATCACATCCCAGTCACACATCTCCCCTGGGGCATCACATCCCAGTCACCCTTCTCCCCTGGGGCATCACATCCCAGTCACCCATCTCCCCTGGGACATCGCATCCCAGTCACACTTCTGCCCTGTGGAATCTCATGCAGTCAGACATCTCCCCCGGGCCATCACATCCCAATCACATATCTCCCCTGGGACATCACATCCTAGTCACACATCTCCCCTGGGACATCGCATCCCAGTCACAATTCTCCCCTGTGGAATCTCATCCAGTCAGACATCTCCCCTGGGACATCACATCCCAATCACCCATCTCCCCTGGGGCATCACATCCCAGTCACCCATCTCCCCCGGAACATCATATCCCAGACACACATCTCCCGTGGGACATCGCATCCCAGTCACACATCTCCCCTGGGACATCGCATCCCAGTCACACGTCTCCCCTGGGACATCACATCCCAGTCACACATCACCCCTGGGATTTCACATCCCAGTCACCCATCTCCCCTGGGACATCATATCCCAGTCACACACCTCACCCGAGACATCACATCCCTGTCACACATCTCCCCTGGGAAATCAGATCCATGTCACACAATCTCCCTGGGGCATCACGTGCCAGTCACACATCTCCCCTGGGACATCACATCCTAGTCACACATCTCCCCTGGGACATCGCATCCCAGTCACAATTCTCCCCTGTGGAATCTCATCCAGTCAGACATCTCCCCTGGGACATCACATCCCAATCACCCATCTCCCCTGGGGCATCACATCCCAGTCACCCATCTCCCCCGGAACATCATATCCCAGACACACATCTCCCGTGGGACATCGCATCCCAGTCACACATCTCCCCTGGGACATCGCATCCCAGTCACACGTCTCCCCTGGGACATCACATCCCAGTCACACATCACCCCTGGGATTTCACATCCCAGTCACCCATCTCCCCTGGGACATCATATCCCAGTCACACACCTCACCCGAGACATCACATCCCTGTCACACATCTCCCCTGGGAAATCAGATCCATGTCACACAATCTCCCTGGGGCATCACGTGCCAGTCACACATCTCCCATGGGTCATCACATCCCAGTCACACATCTCCCCTCGGTTATCACATCCCAGTCACCCACCTCCCCTGCGACATCACATCCCAGTCACCGATCTCCCCTGGGACATCACATCCCAGTCACACATCCACCCTGGGCCATCATATCCCAGTCACCCATCTCCCCCAGGAAATCACATCCCATTCACACGTTACCTCCGGGACATCACTTCAAGTCACACATCTCCCACGGAATATCACATCCCAGTCAGCCATCTCCCCTGGGGAATCACATCCCAGTCACGCATCTCCCCTGGGGCATCATGTCCCAGTTACGCATCTCCCATGGTTCATCACATCCGAGTCACACATCTGCTCCGGGACATCACATTCTATTCACCCATCTCCTCTGGGACATCACATCCCAGTCACCCATCTCCCCCGGGACATCACATCCCAATCACATATCTCCCCTGGGACATCGCATCCCAGTCACACATCTCGCCTGGGACATCGCATCCCAGTCACACGTCTCCCCTGGGACATCACATCCCAGTCACACATCACCCCTGGGACTTCACATCCCAGTCACCCATCTCCCCTGCGACATCACATCCCAGTCACACACCTCACCCGAGACATCACATCCCTGTCACACATCTCCCCTGGGGAATCAGATCCATGTCACACATCTCCCCTGGGGCATCACGTGCCAGTCACACATCTCCCATGAGTCATCACATCCCAGTCACACATCTCTCCTCGGTTATCAGATCCTAGTCACACATCTCCCCTGGGACATCACATCCCTGTCAAACATCTCCCCTGCGACATCACATCCCAGTCACACATCTCCCCTGGGAATCACATCCCAGTCACCCATCTAACCCGGGACATAACATCCCAGTTACACATCTCCCATGGGGTATCACATCCCAGTCACCCATCTCCACCGGGAAATCACATCCTACTCACACATCACCTCCGGGACGTCACATTCAAGTCACACATCTCCCCTGGAACATCACATCCCAGTCAGCCATCTCCCCTGGGGAATCACATCCCAGTCACCCATCTCCCCCGGGACATCATATCCCAGTCACACATCTCCCCTGGTGACTCTCATCCCAGTCACCCATCTCCCCGGGAACATCACATCCCAGTCACCCATCTCCCCTGGGACATCGCATCCCAGTCACATACCTCTCCTGGGACATCACATCCGAATCATCCATCTCCTCTTGGACATCACATCCCTGTCACACCCTTCCCCTGGGGAATCACATCCCAGTCACCCAACTTCCCTGGGGAATCATATCCCAGTCACACATCTCCCCTGGGAATCACATCCCAGTCACACATCTCGCCTAGGGAATTAGATCCCAGTCAGACATCTCCTCCAAGACATCACAACCCAGTCACACATCTCCCCTGGGGTATCACATCCCAGTCACCCACCCCTGGGACATCTCATCTCAGTCACACATCTCCCCTAGGACATCTCATCCCAGTCGCACACCTCCCAGGGGAATCACATCCCAGTCACACATCTCCCCTGGGACATCACATCTCAGTCGCACATCTCCCCAGGAACATCACATCCCAGTCAGACATCTCCCTTGGGGAATCACATCCCAATCACACATCTCCCCTGGGAATCACATGCCAGTCACACATCTCCCCTGGGCCATCACATCCCAGTCACACATCTCCCCTGGGGCATCACATCCCAGTCACCCTTCTCCCCTGGGGCATCACATCCCAGTCACCCATCTCCCCTGGGACATCGCATCCCAGTCACACTTCTGCCCTGTGGAATCTCATGCAGTCAGACATCTCCCCCGGGCCATCACATCCCAATCACATATCTCCCCTGGGACATCACATCCTAGTCACACATCTCCCCTGGGACATCGCATCCCAGTCACAATTCTCCCCTGTGGAATCTCATCCAGTCAGACATCTCCCCTGGGACATCACATCCCAATCACCCATCTCCCCTGGGGCATCACATCCCAGTCACCCATCTCCCCCGGAACATCATATCCCAGACACACATCTCCCGTGGGACATCGCATCCCAGTCACACATCTCCCCTGGGACATCGCATCCCAGTCACACGTCTCCCCTGGGACATCACATCCCAGTCACACATCACCCCTGGGATTTCACATCCCAGTCACCCATCTCCCCTGGGACATCATATCCCAGTCACACACCTCACCCGAGACATCACATCCCTGTCACACATCTCCCCTGGGAAATCAGATCCATGTCACACAATCTCCCTGGGGCATCACGTGCCAGTCACACATCTCCCATGGGTCATCACATCCCAGTCACACATCTCCCCTCGGTTATCACATCCCAGTCACCCACCTCCCCTGCGACATCACATCCCAGTCACCGATCTCCCCTGGGACATCACATCCCAGTCACACATCCACCCTGGGCCATCATATCCCAGTCACCCATCTCCCCCAGGAAATCACATCCCATTCACACGTTACCTCCGGGACATCACTTCAAGTCACACATCTCCCACGGAATATCACATCCCAGTCAGCCATCTCCCCTGGGGAATCACATCCCAGTCACGCATCTCCCCTGGGGCATCATGTCCCAGTTACGCATCTCCCATGGTTCATCACATCCGAGTCACACATCTGCTCCGGGACATCACATTCTATTCACCCATCTCCTCTGGGACATCACATCCCAGTCACCCATCTCCCCCGGGACATCACATCCCAATCACATATCTCCCCTGGGACATCGCATCCCAGTCACACATCTCGCCTGGGACATCGCATCCCAGTCACACGTCTCCCCTGGGACATCACATCCCAGTCACACATCACCCCTGGGACTTCACATCCCAGTCACCCATCTCCCCTGCGACATCACATCCCAGTCACACACCTCACCCGAGACATCACATCCCTGTCACACATCTCCCCTGGGGAATCAGATCCATGTCACACATCTCCCCTGGGGCATCACGTGCCAGTCACACATCTCCCATGAGTCATCACATCCCAGTCACACATCTCTCCTCGGTTATCAGATCCTAGTCACACATCTCCCCTGGGACATCACATCCCTGTCAAACATCTCCCCTGCGACATCACATCCCAGTCACACATCTCCCCTGGGAATCACATCCCAGTCACCCATCTAACCCGGGACATAACATCCCAGTTACACATCTCCCATGGGGTATCACATCCCAGTCACCCATCTCCACCGGGAAATCACATCCTACTCACACATCACCTCCGGGACGTCACATTCAAGTCACACATCTCCCCTGGAACATCACATCCCAGTCAGCCATCTCCCCTGGGGAATCACATCCCAGTCACCCATCTCCCCCGGGACATCATATCCCAGTCACACATCTCCCCTGGTGACTCTCATCCCAGTCACCCATCTCCCCGGGAACATCACATCCCAGTCACCCATCTCCCCTGGGACATCGCATCCCAGTCACATACCTCTCCTGGGACATCACATCCGAATCATCCATCTCCTCTTGGACATCACATCCCTGTCACACCCTTCCCCTGGGGAATCACATCCCAGTCACCCAACTTCCCTGGGGAATCATATCCCAGTCACACATCTCCCCTGGGAATCACATCCCAGTCACACATCTCGCCTAGGGAATTAGATCCCAGTCAGACATCTCCTCCAAGACATCACAACCCAGTCACACATCTCCCCTGGGGTATCACATCCCAGTCACCCACCCCTGGGACATCTCATCTCAGTCACACATCTCCCCTAGGACATCTCATCCCAGTCGCACACCTCCCAGGGGAATCACATCCCAGTCA
This sequence comes from Mobula birostris, assembly GCF_030028105.1. NCBI lineage: Eukaryota > Metazoa > Chordata > Chondrichthyes > Myliobatiformes > Myliobatidae > Mobula > Mobula birostris. The sequence goes on from NC_092370.1 coordinate 152,800,581, forward strand.
CACATCTCCCCTGGGACATCACATCTCAGTCGCACATCTCCCCAGGAACATCACATCCCAGTCAGACATCTCCCTTGGGGAATCACATCCCAATCACACATCTCCCCTGGGAATCACATGCCAGTCACACATCTCCCCTGGGCCATCACATCCCAGTCACACATCTCCCCTGGGGCATCACATCCCAGTCACCCTTCTCCCCTGGGGCATCACATCCCAGTCACCCATCTCCCCTGGGACATCGCATCCCAGTCACACTTCTGCCCTGTGGAATCTCATGCAGTCAGACATCTCCCCCGGGCCATCACATCCCAATCACATATCTCCCCTGGGACATCACATCCTAGTCACACATCTCCCCTGGGACATCGCATCCCAGTCACAATTCTCCCCTGTGGAATCTCATCCAGTCAGACATCTCCCCTGGGACATCACATCCCAATCACCCATCTCCCCTGGGGCATCACATCCCAGTCACCCATCTCCCCCGGAACATCATATCCCAGACACACATCTCCCGTGGGACATCGCATCCCAGTCACACATCTCCCCTGGGACATCGCATCCCAGTCACACGTCTCCCCTGGGACATCACATCCCAGTCACACATCACCCCTGGGATTTCACATCCCAGTCACCCATCTCCCCTGGGACATCATATCCCAGTCACACACCTCACCCGAGACATCACATCCCTGTCACACATCTCCCCTGGGAAATCAGATCCATGTCACACAATCTCCCTGGGGCATCACGTGCCAGTCACACATCTCCCATGGGTCATCACATCCCAGTCACACATCTCCCCTCGGTTATCACATCCCAGTCACCCACCTCCCCTGCGACATCACATCCCAGTCACCGATCTCCCCTGGGACATCACATCCCAGTCACACATCCACCCTGGGCCATCATATCCCAGTCACCCATCTCCCCCAGGAAATCACATCCCATTCACACGTTACCTCCGGGACATCACTTCAAGTCACACATCTCCCACGGAATATCACATCCCAGTCAGCCATCTCCCCTGGGGAATCACATCCCAGTCACGCATCTCCCCTGGGGCATCATGTCCCAGTTACGCATCTCCCATGGTTCATCACATCCGAGTCACACATCTGCTCCGGGACATCACATTCTATTCACCCATCTCCTCTGGGACATCACATCCCAGTCACCCATCTCCCCCGGGACATCACATCCCAATCACATATCTCCCCTGGGACATCGCATCCCAGTCACACATCTCGCCTGGGACATCGCATCCCAGTCACACGTCTCCCCTGGGACATCACATCCCAGTCACACATCACCCCTGGGACTTCACATCCCAGTCACCCATCTCCCCTGCGACATCACATCCCAGTCACACACCTCACCCGAGACATCACATCCCTGTCACACATCTCCCCTGGGGAATCAGATCCATGTCACACATCTCCCCTGGGGCATCACGTGCCAGTCACACATCTCCCATGAGTCATCACATCCCAGTCACACATCTCTCCTCGGTTATCAGATCCTAGTCACACATCTCCCCTGGGACATCACATCCCTGTCAAACATCTCCCCTGCGACATCACATCCCAGTCACACATCTCCCCTGGGAATCACATCCCAGTCACCCATCTAACCCGGGACATAACATCCCAGTTACACATCTCCCATGGGGTATCACATCCCAGTCACCCATCTCCACCGGGAAATCACATCCTACTCACACATCACCTCCGGGACGTCACATTCAAGTCACACATCTCCCCTGGAACATCACATCCCAGTCAGCCATCTCCCCTGGGGAATCACATCCCAGTCACCCATCTCCCCCGGGACATCATATCCCAGTCACACATCTCCCCTGGTGACTCTCATCCCAGTCACCCATCTCCCCGGGAACATCACATCCCAGTCACCTATCTCCCCTGGGACATCGCATCCCAGTCACATACCTCTCCTGGGACATCACATCCGAATCATCCATCTCCTCTTGGACATCACATCCCTGTCACACCCTTCCCCTGGGGAATCACATCCCAGTCACCCAACTTCCCTGGGGAATCATATCCCAGTCACACATCTCCCCTGGGAATCACATCCCAGTCACACATCTCGCCTAGGGAATTAGATCCCAGTCAGACATCTCCTCCAAGACATCACAACCCAGTCACACATCTCCCCTGGGGTATCACATCCCAGTCACCCACCCCTGGGACATCTCATCTCAGTCACACATCTCCCCTAGGACATCTCATCCCAGTCGCACACCTCCCAGGGGAATCACATCCCAGTCACACATCTCCCCTGGGACATCACATCTCAGTCGCACATCTCCCCAGGAACATCACATCCCAGTCAGACATCTCCCTTGGGGAATCACATCCCAATCACACATCTCCCCTGGGAATCACATGCCAGTCACACATCTCCCCTGGGCCATCACATCCCAGTCACACATCTCCCCTGGGGCATCACATCCCAGTCACCCTGCTCCCCTGGGGCATCACATCCCAGTCACCCATCTCCCCTGGGACAACGCATCCCAGTCACACTTCTGCCCTGTGGAATCTCATGCAGTCAGACATCTCCCCCGGGCCATCACATCCCAATCACATATCTCCCCTGGGACATCACATCCTAGTCACACATCTCCCCTGGGACATCGCATCCCAGTCACAATTCTCCCCTGTGGAATCTCATCCAGTCAGACATCTCCCCTGGGACATCACATCCCAATCACCCATCTCCCCTGGGGCATCACATCCCAGTCACCCATCTCCCCCGGAACATCATATCCCAGACACACATCTCCCGTGGGACATCGCATCCCAGTCACACATCTCCCCTGGGACATCGCATCCCAGTCACACGTCTCCCCTGGGACATCACATCCCAGTCACACATCACCCCTGGGATTTCACATCCCAGTCACCCATCTCCCCTGGGACATCATATCCCAGTCACACACCTCACCCGAGACATCACATCCCTGTCACACATCTCCCCTGGGAAATCAGATCCATGTCACACAATCTCCCTTGGGGAATCACATCCCAATCACACATCTCCCCTGGCAATCATATCCCAGTCACCCATTTCCCCCGGGACATCACTTCCCAGTCACACATCTCCCCCAGGACATCACATCCCCGTCACACATCTCCCCTGGGACATCACATCCCAGTCATCCATCTCCCCTGGGATATCACATCCCAATCACACATCTCCCCTGGGACATCGTATCTAAATCACCCACCTCCCCCGGGACATCACATCCCAGTCACACATCTCCCCTGGGAATCACATGCCAGTCACACATCTCCCCTGGGCCATCACATCCCAGTCACATATCTCCCCCAGGACACCACATCCCAGTCACACATCTCCTCTGTGGAATCTCATCCAGTCAGACATCTCCCCTGGGACATCACATCCCAGTCACACATCTCCCCTGGGGCATCACATCCCAGTCACCCTTCTCCCCTGGGGCATCACATCCCAGTCACCCATCTCCCCTGGGACATCGCATCCCAGTCACACTTCTCCCCTGTGGAATCTCATGCAGTCAGACATCTCCCCCGGGCCATCACATCCCAATCACATATCTCCCCTGGGACATCACATCCTAGTCACACATCTGCCCTGGGCCATCACATCCCAGTCACATATCTCCCCCAGGACACCACATCCCAGTCACACATCTCCTCTGCGGAATCTCATCCAGTCAGACATCTCCCCTGGGACATCACATCCCAGTCACACATCTCCCCTGGGGCATCACATCCCAGTCACCCTTCTCCCCTGGGGCATCACATCCCAGTCACCCATCTCCCCTGGGACATCGCATCCCAGTCACACTTCTCCCCTGTGGAATCTCATGCAGTCAGACATCTACCCCGGGCCATCACATCCCAATCACATATCTCCCCTGGGACATCACATCCTAGTCACACATCTGCCCTGGGACATCGCATCCCAGTCACAATTCTCCCCTGTGGAATCTCATCCAGTCAGACATCTCCCCTGGGACATCACATCCCAATCACCCATCTCCCCTGGGGCATCACATCCCAGTCACCCATCTCCCCCGGAACATCATATCCTAGACACACATCTCCCGTGGGACATCGCATCCCAGTCACACATCTCCCCTGGGACATCGCATCCCAGTCACACGTCTCCCCTGGGACATCACATCCCAGTCACACATCACCCCTGGGATTTCACATCCCAGTCACCCATCTCCCCTGGGACATCATATCCCAGTCACACACCTCACCCGAGACATCACATCCCTGTCACACATCTCCCCTGGGGAATCAGATCCATGTCACACAATCTCCCTGGGGCATCACGTGCCAGTCACACATCTCCCCTCGGTTATCACATCCCAGTCACCCACCTCCCCTGCGACATCACATCCCAGTCACCCATCTCCCCCGGAACATCATATCCCAGACACACATCTCCCGTGGGACATCGCATCCCAGTCACACATCTCCCCTGGGACATCATATCCCAGTCACACACCTCACCCGAGACATCACATCCCTGTCACACATCTCCCCTGGGGAATCAGATCCATGTCACACAATCTCCCTGGGGCATCACGTGCCAGTCACACATCTCCCCTCGGTTATCACATCCCAGTCACCCACCTCCCCTGCGACATCACATCCCAGTCACCGATCTCCCCTGGGACATCACATCCCAGTCACACATCCACCCTGGGCCATCACATCCCAGTCACCCACCTCCCCCAGGAAATCACATCCCATTCACATGTTACCTCCGGGACATCACTTCAAGTCACACATCTCCCACGGAATATCACATCCCAGTCAGCCATCTCCCCTGGGGAATCACATCCCAGTCATGCATCTCCCCTGGGGCATCATGTCCCAGTTACACATCTCCCATGGTTCATCACATCCGAGTCACACATCTGCTCCGGGACATCACATTCTATTCACCCATCTCCTCTGGGACATCACATCCCAGTCACCCATCTCCCCCGGGACATCACATCCCAATCACATATCTCCCCTGGGACATCGCATCCCAGTCACACATCTTGCCTGGGACATCGCATCCCAGTCACACGTCTCCCCTGGGACATCACATCCCAGTCACACATCACCCCTGGGACTTCACATCCCAGTCACCCATCTCCCCTGCGACATCACATCCCAGTCACACACCTCACCCGAGACATCACATCCCTGTCACACATCTCCCCTGGGGAATCAGATCCATGTCACACATCTCCCCTGGGGCATCACGTGCCAGTCACACATCTCCCATGGGTCATCACATCCCAGTCACACATCTCTCCTCGGTTATCAGATCCTAGTCACACATCTCCCCTGGGACATCACATCCCTGTCAAACATCTCCCCTGCGACATCACATCCCAGTCACACATCTCCCCTGGGAATCACATCCCAGTCACCCATCTCCCCCGGGGCCTCAGATCCCAGTCGCACATCTCCCCTGGGGAATCACATTCCAGTTACCCATCGCCACCGGGACATCACATCGCAGTCAGCGATCTCCCCAGGGACATCACATCCCAGTCACCCATCTAACCCGGGACATAACATCCCAGTTACACATCTCCCATGGGGTATCACATCCCAGTCACCCATCTCCACCGGGAAATCACATCCTACTCACACATCACCTCCGGGACGTCACATTCAAGTCACACATCTCCCCTGGAACATCACATCCCAGTCAGCCATCTCCCCTGGGGAATCACATCCCAGTCACCCATCTCCCCCGGGACATCATATCCCAGTCACACATCTCCCCTGGTGACTCTCATCCCAGTCACCCATCTCCCCTGGAACATCACATCCCAGTCACCCATCTGCCCTGGGACATCACGTCCCAGTCACACACCTCTCCCGAGACATCACAGCCCTGTCACATATCTCCCCTGTGGAATCAGATCCATGTCACACATCTCCCCTCGGATATAAGATCCTAGTCACCCATCTCCCCTGCGACATCACATCCCAGTCACACATCTCCCCTGGGAATCACATCCCAGTCACACATCTCCCCTAGGCCATCACATCTCAGTCACCCATCGCCACCGGGACATCACATCGCAGTCAGAGATCTCCCCAGGGACATCACATCCCAGTCTCCCATCTCCCCTGGTGACTCACATCCCAGTCACACACCTACCCTGGGACATCACATCCTAGTCATCCATCTCCCCCGGGACATCACATCCCAGTCACACATCTCCCCCCGGGATGTCACTACCCAGTCACATATCTACCCGGGACATCACATCCCAGTCACCCATCTCCCCCGGTACATCACATCCCAGTCACACATCACCCCTGGCACTTCACATCCCAGTCGCACATCTCCCCTGGGACATCACATCCCAGTCACACAACTTCCCTGGGGAATCAGGTCCATGTCACACATCTCCCCTCGGTTATTATATCCCAGTCACCCATCTCCCGCGGTACATCACATCCCAGTCACACATCACCCCTGGGACATCACATCCCAGTCACACATCACCCCTGGCACTTCACATCCCAGTCACCCATCTCCCCTGGGACATCACATCCCAGTTACACATCTCCCATGGGCAATCACATCCCAGTCACCCATCTCCCCGGGGAAATCACATCCCACTCACACATCACCTCCGGGACATCACATTCAAGTCACACATCTCCCCTGGAACATCACATCCCAGTCACGCATCTCCCCTGGGGAATCACATGCCAGTCACGCATCTCCCCTGGGCCATCACATCCCAGTCACATATCTCCCCCAGGACACCACATCCCAGTCACACATCTCCCCTGGGGAATCACATCCCAGTCACCCAACTTCCCTGGGGAATCACATCCCAGTCATGCATCTCTCCTGGAAAATCACATCCCAGTCACCCATCTCCCCTGGGACATCACATCCCCGTCACACATCTCCCCTGGGACATCACATCCGAGTCACACATCTCCCCCTGGGAATCACATCATCAGTCACACATCTCCCCTGGGGAATCACATCCCAGTCACCCAACTTCCCTGGGGAATCACATCCCAGTCACACATCTCCCCCGGGGAATCACATCCCAGTCGCACATCTCCCCTGGGGAATCACCTTCTAGTCACCCATCTCCCCTGGGGAATCGCATCCCAGTCACCCATCTCTCTTGGGGAATTCATATCCCAATCACACATTCCCATGACAATCACATCCCAGTCACCCATTTCCCCCGAGACATCACTTCCCAGTCACACATCTCCCCCAGGACATCACATCCCAGTCACACATCTCCCCCGGACATCGCATCTGAATCAGCCACCTCCCCCGGGACATCACATCCCAGTCACGCATCTTCACTGGGAATCACATGCCAGTCACACATCTCCCCTTGCCCATCACATCCCAGTCACCCTTCTCCCCCTGGGAATCACATCATCAGTCACACATCTCCCCTGGGGAATCACATCCCAGTCACCCAACTTCCCTGGGGAATCACATCCCAGTCACACATCTCCCCCGGGGAATCACATCCCAGTCGCACATCTCCCCTGGGGAATCACCTTCTAGTGACCCATCTCCCCTGGGGAATCGCATCCCAGTCACCCATCTCTCTTGGGGAATTCATATCCCAATCACACATTCCCATGACAATCACATCCCAGTCACCCATTTCCCCCGAGACATCACTTCCCAGTCACACATCTCCCCCAGGACATCACATCCCAGTCACACATCTCCCCCGGACATCGCATCTGAATCAGCCACCTCCCCCGGGACATCACATCCCAGTCACGCATCTTCACTGGGAATCACATGCCAGTCACACATCTCCCCTGGCCCATCACATCCCAGTCACCCTTCTCCCCTGGGACATCACATCCCAGTCACACATCTCCCCTGGGGAATCGCATCCCAGTCACACACCACACCTGGAATGTCACATCCCAGTCACCCATCGCCCCTGGGGAATCATATCCCCATCACACACCTCCCCTGGGGAATCAAATCCCAGTCACCCATCACCCCCGGGACATCGCATGTCAGTTACGCATCTCTCCTGGAGAATCACATCCCAGTCACCCATCTCACTTAGCGAATCAAATCCCAGTCACCCATATCCCCTGGGACATCACATGCCAGTCACACATCTCCCCTCAGGTATCACATCACAGTCACACATCTCCCCTGGGACATCACAATCCCGTCACACATGTCCCCCGGGACATCACATCCCAGTCACACTGCTATCCCGGGGAGTTACATCCCAGTCACCCAACTTCCCTGGGGAACCACATCCCAGTCACACATCTCGCCTAGGGATCAAATCCCAGTCACCCATCTCCCCTGGGACATCACATCCGAGTCACACATCTCCCCCGGGACATCACATCCGAGTCACACATTTCCCCCGTGGAATCACATCCCAGTCGCACATCTCCCCTGGGGAATCACTTTCTAGTCACCCATTTCCCCTGGGGGATCACTTCTCAGTCACCCATCTCCCCTGGGCCATCACATCCCAGTCACCCATCTCCCCTGGGAAATCACATGTCAGTCACCCATCTCCCCTGGGACATCACATCCCAGTCACCCATCTCCCCTGGGACATCGCATCCCAGTCACATACCTCTCCTGGGACATCACATCCGAATCACCCATCTCCCTTTGGACATCACATCCCTGTCACACCCTTCCCCTGGGGAATCACATCCCAGTCACCCAACTTCCCTGGGGAATCATATCCCAGTCACACATCTCCCCTGGGAATCACATCCCAGTCACACATCTCGCCTAGGGAATTAGATCCCAGTCAGACATCTCCTCCAAGACATCACAACCCAGTCACACATCTCCCCTGGGGTATCATATCCCAGTCACCCACCCCTGGGACATCTCATCTCAGTCACACATCTCCCCTAGGACATCTCATCCCAGTCGCACACCTCCCAGGGGAATCACATCCCAGTCACACATCTCCCCTGGGACATCACATCTCAGTCGCACATCTCCCCAGGAACATCACATCCCAGTCAGACATCTCCCTTGGGGAATCACATCCCAATCACACATCTCCCCTGGCAATCATATCCCAGTCACCCATTTCCCCCGGGACATCACTTCCCAGTCACACATCTCCCCCGGGACATCACATCCCAGTCACCCATCTCCCCCGGTACATCACATCCCAGTCACACATCACCCCTGGCACTTCACATCCCAGTCACACATCTCCCCTGGGTCATCACATCCCAGTCACACAACTTCCCTGGGGAATCAGGTCCATGTCACACATCTCCCCTCGGTTATTATATCCCAGTCACCCATCTCCCGCGGTACATCACATCCCAGTCACACATCACCCCTGGGACATCACATCCCAGTCACACATCACCCCTGGCACTTCACATCCCAGTCACCCATCTCCCCTGGGACATCACATCCCAGTTACACATCTCCCATGGGCAATCACATCCCAGTCACCCATCTCCCCGGGGAAATCACATCCCACTCACACATCACCTCCGGGACATCACATTCAAGTCACACATCTCCCCTGGAACATCACATCCCAGTCACGCATCTCCCCTGGGGAATCATATGCCAGTCACGCATCTCCCCTGGGCCATCACATCCCAGTCACATATCTCCCCCAGGACACCACATCCCAGTCACACATCTCCCCTGGGGAATCACATCCCAGTCACCCAACTTCCCTGGGGAATCACATCCCAGTCATGCATCTCTCCTGGAAAATCACATCCCAGTCACCCATCTCCCCTGGGACATCACATCCCCGTCACACATCTCCCCTGGGACATCACATCCCAGTCATCCATCTCCCCTGGGACATCACATCCCAATCACACATCTCCCCTGGGACATCGCATCTAAATCACCCACCTCCCCCGGGACATCACATCCCAGTCACACATCTCCCCCCGGGATGTCACTACCCAGTCACATATCTACCCGGGACATCACATCCCAGTCACCCATCTCCCCCGGTACATCACATCCCAGTCACACATCACCCCTGGCACTTCACATCCCAGTCACACATCTCCCCTGGGACATCACATCCCAGTCACACAACTTCCCTGGGGAATCAGGTCCATGTCACACATCTCCCCTCGGTTATTATATCCCAGTCACCCATCTCCCGCGGTACATCACATCCCAGTCACACATCACCCCTGGGACATCACATCCCAGTCACACATCACCCCTGGCACTTCACATCCCAGTCACCCATCTCCCCTGGGACATCACATCCCAGTTACACATCTCCCATGGGCAATCACATCCCAGTCACCCATCTCCCCGGGGAAATCACATCCCACTCACACATCACCTCCGGGACATCACATTCAAGTCACACATCTCCCCTGGAACATCACATCCCAGTCACGCATCTCCCCTGGGGAATCATATGCCAGTCACGCATCTCCCCTGGGCCATCACATCCCAGTCACATATCTCCCCCAGGACACCACATCCCAGTCACACATCTCCCCTGGGGAATCACATCTCAGTCACCCAACTTCCCTGGGGAATCACATCCCAGTCATGCATCTCTCCTGGAAAATCACATCCCAGTCACCCATCTCCCCTGGGACATCACATCCCCGTCACACATCTCCCCTGGGGAATCACATCCCAGTCACCCAACTTCCCTGGGGAATCACATCCCAGTCACACATCTCCCCCGGGGAATCACATCCCAGTCGCACATCTCCCCCGGGGAATCACCTTCTAGTCACCCATCTCCCCTGGGGAATCACTTCCCAGTCACCCCTCTCCCCTGGGGAATCGCATCCCAGTCACCCATCTCTCTTGGGGAAATCATATCCCAATCACACATTGCCATGACAATCACATCCCAGTCACCCAACTTCCCTGGGGAATCACATCCCAGTCACACATCTCCCCCGGGGAATCACATCCCAGTCGCACATCTCCCCTGGGGAGTCACATCCCAGTCACCCAACTTCCCTGGGGAATCACATCCCAGTCACACATCTCCCCCGGGGAATCACATCCCAGTCACACATCTCCCCTGGGGAATCACTTTCTAGTCACCCATCTCCCCTGGGGAATCACTTCCCAGTCACCCCTCTCCCCTGGGGAATCGCATCCCAGTCACCCACCTATCCCGGGACATCGCATCTCAGTCACCCACCTCCCCTGGGACATCGCATCCCAGTCAGCCATCTCCCTTGGGGAAATCATATCCCAATCACACATTCCCATGACAATCACATCCCAGTCACCTATTTCCCCCGGGACATCACTTCCCAGTCACACATCTCCCTCAGGACATCACATCCCAGTCACACATCTCCCCTGGGACATCACATCCCAATCACACATCTCCCCCAGGACATCACATCCCAGTCACGCATCTTCCCTGGGAATCACATGCCAGTCACACATCTTCCCTGGCCCATCACATCCCAGTCTCCCTTCTCCCCTGGGACATCACATCCCAGTCACACATCTCCCCTGGAGGATCGCATCCAAGTCACACACCACACCTGGAATGTCACATCCCAGTCACGCATCTCCCCTGGAACATCACATCCCAGTCATCCATCTCCTCCGGGACATCACATCCCAGTCACATATCTCCCCTGGAACATCACATCCCAGTCACATATCTACCCTGGTGAATAACATCCCAGTCATCCATCTCTCCCGGGACATCACATCCCAATCACATATCACCCCTGGGACTTCACATCCTAGTTACCCATCTTCCCTGGGACACCACATCCCAGTCACACACCTCTCCCGAGACATCACATCCCTGTCACACATCTGTCTTGGGGAATCAGATCAATTTCACAGATCTCCACTGGGGCATCACGTGCCAGTTACACATCTCCCATGGGTCATCACATCCTAGTCACACATCTCCCCTTGGTTATCAGATCCCAGTCACACATCTCCCCTGGGGAATCACATCCCAGTCACACATCTCCCCTGGGACATCACATTCCAATCACATATCTCCCCTGGGACATCACATCCTAGTCACACATCTCCCCTGGGACATCGCATCCCAGTCACCCATCTCCCCCGTGACATCACATCCCAGTCGCACATCTCCCCTGGTCAATCACATCCCAGTCACCCACCTCCCCTGGGACATCACATCCCAGTCACACATCTCCCCTGGGAATCACATCCCAGTCACACATCTCCCCTGGGCCATCACATCTCAGTCACCCATCGCCACCGGGACATCACATCGCAGTCAGAGATCTCCCCAGGGACATCACATCCCAGTCACCCATCTACCCTGGGATATCACATCGCAGTCATCCATCTCCCCCAGAACATCACATCCGAGTCACACATCACCCCCCGGGATGTCACTTCCCAGTCACATATCTCCCCGGGACATCACATCCCAGTCACCCATCTCCCCCGGTACATCACATCCCAATCACACATCACCCCTGGGACATCACATCCCAGTCACCCATCTCCCCTGGGTCATCACATCCCAGTCACACGCCTCTCCCGAGACGTCACATCCCTGTCACACATCAGATCCATGTCACACATCTCCCCTCGGATATCAGATCCCAGTCACCCATCTCCCCCGTGACATCACATCAGTCACCCATCTCATCCGGGACATCACATCCTAGTCACCCATCTCCTCTGGGACATCACATCCCAGTCACCCATCTCCTCTTGGCATCACATCCCAGTCACCCATCTAACCCGGGACATCACATTCCAGTCACCCATCTCCCCTGGGACATCGTATCCCAGTCATCCACCTCCCCCGAGACATCGCATCTGAGTCACCCACCTCCCCTGGGACGTCACATCCCAGTCACCCATCTCCCTTGGGGAAATCACATCCCAGTCACACATCTCCCCTGGCAATCACATCCTAGTCACTATCATCCATTTCTGCTGTATTTCCACAGAACCAAATCAAAAGGGATTTTCCCCAATCAATTCAAACAAGCCTCCCACTATTTGTTCATATCATGGACGCAGGCCCCAATTTTGTCACGTATCCCGTGACAGGAATAAAGAACCAGCAGAGATTGAAAACACTTTGGAGTCCAGTATTGCTATTAACTAATAATATTTATTAGTAACTACACAATGCAGTAATATAAATGTAGATAAATCAAACCAGTTAGCAATGATTATATATATAAGTGAGTATATCAGTAAGTGTTGAAATATATGTATGAAAAACCAAGCTTCTTTGAGTCTAGGGGTAAAAAGATACAGTCTTACGCTGATGAGTAAAGTTCAGTCAGCATCTCTAGGAAGTGGTACAGTCGACGTTTCAGGCCGAGACCCTTCGTCAGGACTAACTGAAGGAAGAGTGAGTAAGGGATTTGAAAGTTGGAGGGGGAGGGGGACACGGCTGCATTGGTGCTGCTTCCTGCACGCATGCTGAGCTCGTTGACTTTATTAACTTTGCCTCCAACTTTCACCCTGCCCTCAAGTTTACCTGGTCCATTTCCGACACCTCCCTCCCCTTTCTACATCTTTCTGTCTCTGTCTCTGGAGACAGCTTATCCACTGATGTCTACTATAAGCCTACTGACTCTCACAGCTATCTGGACTATTCCTCTTCTCACCCTGTCTCTTGCAAAAACGCCATCCCCTTCTCGCAATTCCTCCGTCTCCGCCGCATCTGCTCTCAGGATGAGGCTTTTCATTCTAGGACGAGGGAGATGTCTTCCTTTTTCAAAGAAAGGGGCTTCCCTTCCTCCACTATCAACTCTGCTCTTAAACGCATCTCCCCTATTTCACGTACATCTGCTCTCACTCCAACCTCCCGCCACCCCACTAGGAATAGGGTTCCCCTGTCCTCACCTACCACCCCACCAGCCTCCGGGTCCAACATATTATTCTCCGTAACTTCCGCCACCTCCAACGGGATCCCACCACTAAGCACATCTTTCCCTCCCCCCCCTCTGCATTCCACAGGGATCGCTCCCTACACAACTCCCTTGTCCTTTCGTCCCCCCCATCCCTCCCTACTGATCTCCCCCCTGGCACTTATCCGTGTAAGCGGAACAAGTGCTACACATGCCCTTACACTTCCTCCCTTACCACCATTCAGGGCCCCAAACAGTCCTTCCAGGTGAGGCAACACTTCACCTGTGAGTCGACTGGGGTGATATACTGCGTCCGGTGCTCCCGATGTGGCCTTTTATATAATGGCGAGACCTGACGCAGACTGGGATACCGCTTTGCTGAACACCTGCGCTCTGTCCGCCAGAGAAAGCAGGATCTCCCAGTGGCCACACATTTTAATTCCACATTCCATTCCCATTCTGACATGTCGATCCACGGCCTCCTCTACTGTAAAGATGAAGCCACACTCAGGTTGGAGGAACAACACCTTATATTCCGTCTGGGTAGCCTCCACCCTGATGGCATGAACATCGACTTCTCTAACTTCCGCTAAGGCCCCACCTCCCCCTTGTACCCCATCTGTTACTTATTTTTATGCACACATTCTTTCTCTCACTCTCCTTTTTCTCCCTCTGTCCCTCTGAATATACCTCTTGCCCATCCTCTGGGTCCCCCCCCCTTGTCTTTCTTCCCGGACCTCCTGTCCCATGATCCTCTCGTATCCCCTTTTGCCTATCACCTGTCCAGCTCTTGGCTCCATCCCTCCCCCTCCTGTCTTCTCCTATCATTTTGGATCTCCCCCTCCCCTTCCAACTTTCAAATCCCTTACTCACTCTTCCTTCAGTTAGTCCTGACGAAGGGTCTCGGCCTGAAACGTCGACTGTACCTCTTCCTAGAGATGCTGCCTGGCCTGCTGCGTTCACCAGCAACTTTGATGTGTGTTGCTTGAATTTCCAGCATCTGCAGAATTCCTGTTGTTTGAGTAAAGTTCAGTTCAGTTCAGTTCATGGTATTGAGTTGAGTAGTGATGGAGTGAGAGAGAGGGAGAGATCGAGTGTTCAGATGAGCTTCTTGTCCTTTGAAATCCTTTAAAAGTCACCGACTGTGACTTCAACAAAGGGGACCGGTTTTCTGTGGTGGAGCTATCACCCAGGTGAGGGTGGACACATGGACAACTCCCCACCAGTCAACCCCTTTTCCTTTTCACTGCAGGAGTGATGGATCGATCCTCCTGATCGATCCTCCAAAACCCACCTTTTCTGCAGACAAAACAATGCTCATTCAGTGTCCAAAACATGTGTCTGAGGTCTATCATCTGACCTCCTATTTTATCTTCCCATGCTGAGTATCAACTGTCACTCAAATAACTCCTCCTTCCTCTCTCTGTGTAAGAAATGTAAGCAGGCAATGTCCTTGAGGTAAGTATAAACAACCTGTGAGCAGTCTTCCTCTCTCTCTTTTTTAAAAACAAGTTGTTGGTGTTAAATAACTCTCTCTCTCTATTTTAAAAACAAGTTGTTGGTATTAAATAACTCTGTCTCTCTTTTCAAGAGCACAGTTAATGGGGGTAAATGAGCACAGTTCATAGGGGTAATTCAGGACCCCGTCACACAGGCAAAACCAGAAAAGGGAATGAGCCTAATTAATAGATGTTCTATTGCATGTAAACCTTAGTTCAACTGGTATGGAGGCAACTCCTTATTCCTCCTACAGTCACATCCTACAGATATCTCCAACAGAGATACTAAATGTACAGACAGAACCAAGGCCAAGAAAGGAAGAAAATCTGAGAACTATTTCTTCAACCTCTTGAACGTCATGCAACAGGAGAAAGAGCAAAATCGATTCACCAGGTTGTTCCCAGGACTGGAGTGCTTGAGTTTTAAGGGGAGACTGGATAGGTTGGTTCTATTGTCTCTGTGCTGAAGGATGGTTTTATAGACATTTGTAAAATCATGAGGGACTTAGTAAGGTGAATGGTGACAGGGGATGGCCAAAGGGCACAGGTGTAAAGTGAGAGGAGAAAGATGTAAAGAAGGCCTGGAGGGCAAACTTTTTGCACTGCTGGGGGAGCAGTGGGTATGTGAAATGAGCTGGCAGAGGAACTTGAAAGACATTTGGACAGGTAGATGGATAACAAAGGTTTAGCGGGATATCGAGAAAAGACAGACAAATGGGACGAGCTCAGGTAGACAGCCTGGCCAGCATGGATGTCTTGGGCAGGAGGGCTTGTTTCAGTACTGCTGCTTCATGACTATGTGTAGGTGAATAGCATCTGGGGGGGAGCTGATGGGAGTGTGGGGAGGATAGAAAGGAATTATGTAAAGTGAGTATTGTTACGTACCGCGTAACTGGGTTGCCAAACCAGCAGAAATGGATCACTCAGTTGGAGTCTGGATTACTAGAACTAAGAAAGTTTTATTAAAGAAACAAGCAACACAGTACTCTAATCAAAAGGATAATAAATGCAACAGTTCAGCAATGATAAACACACATGTACACAGAATTAGGATAACAGGATCAATCAAGCTCTATCGTCGTCTAGGGGTAAATGACCAGTTTCAAAGTGACGCAAAGTTCAGTTCAATTGAGTTCAGTTCAGTTCACAGTAATCACTGCCGTGGGAGATGGACAGTGGGGGGAAGGAGAGAGAGAGCAAAACGAACGAATATTCAAATGGCTTCCACACAGACCTTCGATATTCTTTGCAGTCAGCTTTCGGGCGAGCCCTTTGTGATGTCTTCTGAGGTCACTGACCGTGACCCCTCCGTTTCCAGATACGATCGTTTCTCTGCGGTGAACCTGGCACCCAGGCAAGGGCGGACACACACCAGGTTCCCGCCGATCGTGCCTTTCCACCCTGTGCGTCTATGGCTTGGTCCCGCGTCCAGCCCTCCAAAACTTCCCACCGACTTATGGGAGGCGCACCGCTTCCAGGGTCTCGTTACCTCGTGGTGTCGTGTGTGTCCTGCCTTAGCGAACCTGTCCCTTTTTATCCCCCTGCTGGGGTATCGCCTGTCCATCACTTCAAACAGTTCAGGGTTCAAAGGGGGAGTCGATCTTGACAGCTCTCCTTCTGTTAAACTCTCCCGTCCCTTCATTAACATCTCCAAATGCTGCTCCATTGTTTTCCTTATCTCTCTTTCTCCTGAAGACAGGTGGCAGACCAACTGCTGATCCCACTGGTGCCAGCACAGGAAAGCTAACATCTTAATCTGTGTGTACTCTCGTCACAGTATCTAATGGTTGGTATTCCTTGTTTCTGTTTCTGTGACTCTTGCGTGAATCATCATACTAACAGCTGATGCCCCTGAGCTCAATAAAGCATTTGTAAGCACGACATGGCTTTGCTGTTAATTCGAGTTTATTGTCTTGTGCACAAGTACGGTGAGGTACAGGTACAATACCTGCAGCAGCATCAAGCACATAGGTATAGACAGCACACAGAATATAAATTAATGCATAAAGTGAAAAAAAAGGCGGTGCAAAGGCAAGACCAGTGCTAAAAGAAACACAGTCCTTGCTCATGCAAGAAATAAACTGGGGTATTCTGTTACTGAGGTAGGGTTAGAGTTGTGCAGGTCGGTGGTTATAGGAAAGTAATTGTTCCTGAAGCTGGTGGTGTGGGACTTTAAGGCTTCTTACCTCCTGACCGATGGCAGCGGCGAGAAGAGGGCTTGACACTGTTACGTGCCCCGTAACTGGGTTGCCAAACCAGCAGAAATGGATCACTCAGTTGGAGTCTGGATTACTAGAACTAAGAAAGTTTTATTAAAGAAACAAGCAACACAGTACTCTAATCAAAAGGATAATAAATGCAACAGTTCAGCAATGATAAACACACATGTACACAGAATTAGGATAACAGGATCAATCAAGCTCTATCGTTGTCTAGGGGCAAATGACCAGTTTCAAAGTGACGCAAAGTTCAGTTCAGTTCGCAGTAATTGCTGCCGTGGGAGATGGACAGTGGTGGGGGAGGAGAGAGAGCAAAACGAATGAATATTCAAACGGCTTCCACACAGACCTTCGATATTCTTCGCAGTCAGCTTTCAGGCGAGTCCTTTGTGATGTCATCTGAGGTCACCGACCGTGACCCCTCCGTTTCCAGATACGATCGTTTCCCTGCGCTGAACCTGGCACCCAGACAAGGGTGGACACACACCAGGTTCCCGCCGATCATGCCTTTCCACCCTGTGCGTTTATGGCTTGGTCCCGCGATCAGCCGTCCAAAAGCTTCCCACCGACTTGTGAGAGGCGCACCGCTTCCAGGGTCTCGTTACCTCGGGTGTCGTGTGTCCTGCCTTAGCGAACCTGTCCCTTTTTATCCCTCTGCTGGGGTATCACCTGTCCATCACTTCAAACAGTTCAGGGTTCAAAGGGGGGGCCGCTCTAGACAGCTCTCCTTCCCCTTCATTACACATCTCCAAATGCTGCTCCATTGTTTTCCTTATCTCTCTCTCTCCTGAAGACAGGTGGCAGACCAACTGCTGATCACACAGGACAGCTAACATCTTATCTATGTGTATTCCTGTCACAACACATACGCTGGGGGTCCTTCTTGGGGCAACATCTCCTGCAGATGCTGTTAATGGTGGGGAAGGATGTGTCTGTAATGGACTGGGCGGTGCCCACGAACCTCTGCAGCTTCTCGTGTTCCCGTGTATTGGAACTGCCGTACAAGGCCGTGATGTCAGAACCTTTGTGTCAGCCAGATCTAGTCCAGGAGATGTCTCTGGTCACAGCAGGAGCTCTTCTGGCCACAGTGATCCTTGCACCTGCTCACTGTGAAACTGGGTGAACGACATGGAGGGTATATAGTTCTCAGGAGGGGAGCTCTCTCTAACCTTAGACAGCCTACATTTGTTGTCCTGGTCCTTCCTAACTTCTTGACTGGATAAACAAACCACTTCCTTGGCCATTTTGTATATTTGACCAGCTCTTTGATTCTCAGGTGTGATTTCAGTGTGGTGTGCCACGGTAGCGTGGTGGGTTATTGTGACGCTCAGGGTATTGTTGTTCACAGTTCGATTGCAGCACCATCTGTAAGGAGTGTCTGCACGGCCTTCCCGCGGAATGTGTGGGTTCTCCCCGGCTGCTTCAGTCTCCTCGCCTAATACAGGGGAGTCTAATTAGACATTGTAAATTGTCCTGTGATTAGGTTAGGTATGGGAGCAGGTGGTGGATGGTCATATGAGCATATCAATCTTGATTATGCGACCACTGATGCCAGGCCGACAACCTCCAAAGAGTATTGATAATGGCTAGGGTCACCCGTCTTGTAAAGACCCTGCTCAGAAGGTGGCAATGGCAAACTACTTCTATAGAAATACTTACCAAGAACAATGATGGCCATGGAAAGACCATAATTGCCCATAGGGCATGACACATCACGATGATGTCATATGACGTGGCACATCATGACAGTGGTGATGAGGTTAGGGTTGATTAGGGTTGCTGAGGTGCTGTCGATCGAAGGGCCAGAAAGGGCTCCTACTCTGCACTATCGCTAAAGAAATGAGCAAAGGATGCATTAATGCCAAGTCTCTGTCCTTCCTTTTAGGGGAATATTTTACTTGCTGCTGAGACGGAGTTTGACCAACAGCACTGGCTGCAGATGCTGCAGGAATCTGGAAAGGTGTAAGTACACAGGGACCTCTGGCGTGTTGGAAGGCAGTCCTGTAAAACAAGTCAGCAGAATTAGCATAAACAAGTGAATTCACAACCAGATTTTCAATCCAGCTATTTAAAAAGCTTTGACATAGCTGGAGGCAGTTTTAATATGTGGATGGACCCAGCTGACCCAGGTGAATGGGCTGGTGTCTCAGATTGTCACTTGACAGCAATAAACAGGAATGAACAATCTGCAAGAACAAGGTTCCCTCACCACCTTTTCATCTGAGACAGGATTGGTTACTGGTTTATTATCATCACATGTGCTGAGAAACACTCCAACCATACATGTAATTTCACAACGTGTTACAGTTACAGAAAGTGCACTGCAGGCAGACAATATAACGTATGGCCTTAATGAGGTAGATTATGGGGTCAAGAGCCATTTTATCGTACTGGAGTCTACTTAATAGCAGTCCTTGAGTCTGGTGATATGTGATTTCATGTTTAGTACATATCTTCTGTTTGATAGGAGGGGAGAATAGAGAATTTCTGGGGTGGGTGGGTCTTTGACTATGTTGGCTGTTTTACTGATGCACAGAGAAGTGTAGACGGAGCCCATGGAGAGGAGAGGAGGCGGCCGGTCCCCATGACGTGCTCAGCTCTGTCTACAACTCTCTGCGGTTGCCATACCAAGCTATGTGGGTGAGGATCAGTGGGGACATGCTAAATTTCCTCACCCTTCTGTGGAAGTGGAGGCACTGGTGAGCTTTCTTGACTGGGGGCTTCGATGTGGTTTGAACCTAGACAAGCTGTAGGTGGTGTTCATTGCTTGGATCTTGAAGCTCTTAACCTCAGCATTATTGATGTACAGTAAATGGAGTGTATGCACCCCCCAATTCCTGAAACCAATGGCCAGCTCATTTCTTTTGTTGACATTGAGGGAAAGGTTGTCACCATGATATCATGTCACTAGTCTTGCACACCTCCTGTACTCTGACTCGTCATTATTAGAGATCCAGTCTCTACTGTGAACATGCAGGTGGAGTCGGAGGACAATCTCCAAAACAGGAAACTTGGATACACCAGTAACGTAGGATGGACAGGAGCCGACTTGCACCGCCAGTGTTCAATGGTAGAATGTAAAAGTAATCAGAGGGAGTTGGAAGATGTGACCTCAGATTCAAGAAGTACGACCAATGACAGTACAGTACTCCTTCAGTAACACAAACAGCATTGGCCCATATCTGGTGCTCAACTTAATGCAGTGGGACTGGAGCACATGATTTGGACTCAGTGGCAGAGTGTGCAGGGGCAAGGACAAGTCGAGGCAGCACTGTCCTCTGAGCGAAGACATTTGCCTTCTCCTGTCACCAGTGGCTGAGCTTTATTTATAGATGTGGCTCCTGCTTCTAGACGCTCCATCTAGGAGAAACACCATCACTGAATCTACCCTATCAAACCAGGTGAGAATTTTCCGCAGCATTGAAACCAGTGCCAAACTGAGCTGCCCTCATTGGCTTGGGTTTGGCCCATATCCCTCTGAACCAGGGATCCACTGACCCCTTGCTTAATGGCACTGGTGCATAGCATTAAAATGCTCTAATCCTTTCCTATACATGTACCAGTCCAAATGTAATTATATCTGCCTCCACTTCTGGCAGCTCATTCCACGGACCCACCACTGGGTATTTGGCAAAAGCTGCCCCTCGGGTCCTTTTTAAATCTTCTCCCTCGCAACTTCAACCTGTGCTTTAGACTGTCCAATCCTTGGGTCATCTACCTTACCTATGCCCCTCATGATTTTATAAACTTCTATAAGGTTACCGTCAGTCTCCCTGTTCTCCATGGGACAAAGCCCTAATCTGTCCCGCCTACCTCGATAACTCAAGCCCTCCAGTCCTGCTGACATCCTACTGAATTCTTTCTGCAACCTAATGACATCCTTCCTAGAGCTGGACACAATACTCCAAGTGTGTGTTTATTGCGATCACCTCCACAAAGTACTGGCTAGTTTGCTGTTTGTTTTTACAACACACCACCATCCTAGCAATCTACATGATGAATCCTCTCTGTACTCTGTTGTCCCCTTTAGTTAGATACAACTTCCCCTACATTAGGAGATTGAACCCCTTAGATATTCCAGGCGTGGTCTCACCAATTTGTGGTATAATGGCATCAAAAAGTCCAAGTCCTCCTGCAATTTGCCTTCTAGTTCTTTGTGTACTTGCACCTTAACTTTCAGCAGCCCCGTGTACAATGTCACCCGGGCCCTCGGAATGCCATCTTATCTCCAACTATCCATCAAATAGCCCACCATTCTACTTTCATGAGGTCTTACAGCACGGCAAAAGGACCTTCAGGCCCAAGTCCATGCCAACTATCATGTACTTGTTTGCACTAAATCTATGTAATTGCCTCCTCTACTCCCATCCACGGAGCCCATGGAGGATCAGAGGGAGGACGTACACCTCCACACCAAAGGACTCGGATAGCAGGAGCTATGAGACAGTGGACACTGTGCTGCCCAAATCCTTTGTCAGAACTGATGATTTTATACTTTGCCACACTATATTTCATCTGGCATATTCTTCACCATTTGCTGAGTCTGTCCACATCCCCCAGAAAGTTACGCTTATCCTGTCCTGGTCCACATTGCTACCCTGCTTTGTCTTATCGGAAAACTCCGACATCATCCAAAGGATGGATATGGATTGTGAACACCTGGAGCATCAGCATCTCCTCCTCTGGGGCCTGAGTATTCACAGACTGCCAGCCTGAAAATGACTCACTTTTTCCTACTGTCCGTTTTCTGTTCATCAACCAACCTGCAGTCCACATTACTAGGTTATCCCCAGTATTGTTTGCTGTTGTATTTTCGGAATACCCTTCTGTGTTGTTGATTATTAATGGTTTTCCAAAAGTCCAAAGAGGCACACAACATGCCATAATCTACCCCCAAAAAACTGACAGCTATATCCCTAACACTGCGCATTGCTCTTTGACTCCAGCATTTCAACTACAATGGATGCTTCTTTGTTCCCTATTCCCCACCCTTCCTTTCTTAAATAGTGGGCTTATATTTGCTGCCTTCCACTTTGTGGGTACCTTTCCAGAATTTAGGGAATTTACTTTTATACTTTATACTTTATTGTCGCCAAACAATTGGTAATAGAACGTACAATCATCACAGTGATATTTGATTCTGCGCTTTACACTCCCTGGATTACAAATATTAAATATTAAAGATATTAAAAATAGTTAAAGTTAGTAAATATTAAAAATTTAAATTATAAATCATAAATAGAAAATAGAAAAATAGGAAGTAAGGTAGTGCAAAAAAACCGAGAGGCAGGTCCGGATATTTGGAGGGTATGGCCCAGATCCGGGTCAGGATCCGTTCAGCAGTTCCCAAAGAAGCTGTTCCCAAATCTGGCCGTACGAGTCTTCAAGCTCCTGAGCCTTCTCCCGGAGGGAAGAGGGACGAAAGGTCTGTTGGCTGGGTGGGTTGTGTCCTTGATTATCCTGGCAGCACTGCTCCGACAGCGTGCGGTGTAAAGTGAGTCCAAGGACGGAAGATTGGTTTGTGTGATGTGCTGCGCCGTGTTCATGATCTTCTGCAGCTTCTTCCGGTCTTGGACAGGACAACTTCCATACCAGGTTGTGATGCACCCTAGAAGAATGCTTTCTACGGTGCATCTATAAAAATTAGTGAGGGTTTTAGGGGACAGGCCAAATTTCTTTTGTGATATTGACCCCGAGGAACTTAAAGCTTTTGACCTGTTCCACTTGTGCACCACCGATGTAAATTGGGTCATGCGGTCTGCTACTCCTTCTGAAGTCAACAACCGATTCCTTCGTCTTGCTGACGTTGAGGGATAGATTATTGTCTTCACACCATGCACCAGGTTCTTAATTTCCTCTCTGTACTCAAACTCATCATTACCTGAGATACGGCCTACAATTGTTGTGTCATCAGCAAACTCATATATTGAGTTTGATGGAAACTTGGCTACACAATCATGGGTGTACAGTGAGTACAGCAGGGGGCTGAGTACACAGCCTTGTGGGGCACCGGTGCTCAGAGTGATTGTAGAGGAGAGCTTGTCAATTTTGGAAGCCGTCAAGCTTTGCTGTCAATATCTGAGGATGCAGGTCACTGGGGGATTTATCACTTTCCCATCCCACTAATCTCTCCAGCCTGCTGTTGTATCACACCTGAGCCCTTGTTCACCTCTGGTCCTCTGTTAATTCTACAAGGTTTTCTGTCTGCCATGAAGATGGGCACAAAATATTGCAAATTTCTCTGCTACAGTATATACTTATCTTCCTTGTACAACTTTGTGGTGTCAGCATTTAAACAGTCAACATTAATTTTAACTGAGCTTTTCATTTCATAAATTTGTCAGAGAGACAGGCAGAGGGTAGGTGGGAACTGGTGCAGTATCTGACAGTGAGCAGGATCTGGTATGTGGTGAACTGGAACAGTGTGGGATTGACTGAGATGGACTGGAATTGTGTGGGGTTGACTGGGATCGACTGGAATTGTGTGGGATTGACTGGGATGGACTGGAATTGTGTGGGGCGGTCTGGGACTGTGTGGGGCGGACTGGGATTGTGTGGGGTGGACTCGGATTGTGTGGGGTGGACTGGGACAGTGTGGGGTGGCTGGGACGGTGTGGGATGGACTGGGATTGTATGGGGCGGACTGGGATGGTGTGGGGTGGACTGGGACAGTGTGGGGTGGACTGGGATTGACTGGAGTGGTATGAGGTGGACCAGGATGACACGAGACTGAGAAGACTTGGGATTTGTATGTTACGGGACCAATCCATCACAGTGACCCATACCTTGCTCTTCCCTCCGCAGGACATGGCAGAATGCTCAGCTTGGAGAAGCGATGATTGGAAGCCTGGAAGCCCAAGGCTTGCAGCTGGCCAAGGAGAAGCAGGAGTACCTGGGTCAGAGCTGCAGAAGATAGAAACCAGCTCTTTGGCTCACCGTGTCCCTGCACTTACACTAATCCCACTGGGTTCTTGTCCCTGCTGACCATTGTACACTTACACTAATCCCACTGGGTTCTTTGTCCTCCGTGCTGTGCATTTTGAGTGTTTGTCTGAGCTGCTGTGAGAACCAGATGCCAACTACCCACTGGATGCAAAACCTCCCCTTCAGAACCCCTCTAAGAATACCTCTCACTTTACACCACACCCTCTTCTTTCGGACAGCTTATCATGGAAAAAAAGAATCTGACTACCTGATTCACCCACCTAATAACGTTGTATCCCTCTGTCAGATTTCCCCTCAGGTGTAGGAAGTCTATCAAATCTCTGCCCATAACTAAAGTCCTTTGTTTGAGGCAATCGCGGGGCATTTCCTCCGCACTATCTCCAGCATAGCCATATTCTTCACATTGTGTGCGACCAGAACTGCACACAATACTCCAAATATTGCCTCGCCAGTGTTTTATAAAAATCTAAGTGACGTCCCTGTTCTTGCGTTCTCAGTCAAGGCAGCTTCCCATTCATATTCTCCACCACCCTGTCTAACTATGTCACCACCTCCAGGGAATATGGAGTTGCCCAATGCCCCTTGTCTAACCTTCCAAAGTGCAGCACCTTGCAATTGTCAGCACTAAGTTCCTGTGCCCAACTTTCCTGTTGATCCATATCCTGCTTTAGCCTCAGACGGTGCTCCTCGTGTCATCTGCAGACCTGCTGACCATGGCTCTATCAGCACAAGTTGTGATCCACGGGGTTACCTGATCTGAAAAGATGTAATGGATCACAGTCAGTCACTGCAAGCCAGGATCAGCTTCTTCCCAGGGATCAGCTTCTTCCCAGGGATCTGTTTCTATTGCTGAGTTTAATCCGGGGTCGTGCGGTGCCCTGCCCTGGGAACTGGGTCTATTGTAGAGTATGGAGCTAGCTGCCCCGTGAATGTCACTCTCTAACCCTGGGTCCTGGCTGTTTCACCCCAATCTCCCACTCTGGTTTCCCGCCTCCCCGTTGAGCTCCAACCCCACCAAGTGTGAGGCACCGTCCCAGCCTATCCAGTCTCTCCTTGTAATTCACCGTCCCAGCCTATCCAGTCTCTCCTTGTAATTCACCGTCCCAGCCTATCCAGTCTCTCCTTGTAATTCACCGTCCCAGCCTATCCAGCCTCTCCTTGTAATTCACCGTCCCAGCCTATCCAGCCTCTCCTTGTAATTCACTGTCCTCCAGTCCTGCTGCCATCCTTGTGAATCTTTTCTGTACCCTTTCCACAGTAATGCCAACCTGGGTGACCAGAACTGAAACAATCCTCCACGTGTGGCTTTACTAACGTGTACCACTGACTCCTATACTCGATGCCTCAGCCAATGAAGACAAGCGTACCTGTCTGCCTGCCCACCACTTTCAGAGGACTATATGTTTGAGGTCTCTCTGTTCTACAGCACTCCCCACAGAGCCCTGTTGTTCCCTGTGTATATCTTGTCCTAGCATAACTTCCCAAAATCATCAGTTCTCACTGAGTTAATTTCCATCTGCCTTTCTTTGGCCCACGTTCCCAATTAATTTCAATCCTGTTGTAACATCAGATAACCGTCTTCACTGCCCCCCCATCAGTTTAGGTGCCCTCTGCAGACTTACTGATATACATTCTCTTCCCATGATTCCTCTTTCCCCTCCTCTGAGGTCCCTCTCTCACCTCATTGCACGTTCTGCTTTGCAATGCTGCCCCAGCTGTCGATTTGTCCCTCTGACCAGCCGGACCTACCCCTCCCCACCCTGAATGCTAACTTGCAGTAGAGCTCCTCCCCACCCGGTTATCCTTGCCCATTCGAGCTGCCAGTCACCAGCAGTCCTGGGTGCCAAACCTGCCTCCTCACGACCCTTGCCTCTGATGTTCCGTTCTCAGACCAGCCTAGAAGCAGAGTCACAGGGCCCTGCTCTGTGACACTGGAAAGTGAGGTGAAGCCACCTTTGATTCTCTCACCCCATCCAGCAGCATGGTTCACATGCACCACGTTTGACTAACATCCCTTTCCCTGAGGCCAGTGGCCCCAGACTGGCCAGCATCCTTAATACCTACAGCTGTCCTTTAATATCTATCGATAACCTCTAATATTCACTATGCTTTCATATCCTTTGATATCCACCGAAACCTTTCGATATCCACAGATATGCTTTGATATCACTGATATGCCTGCCCTTCAGGAAATTAAGAGTAAGACCAGGGGATGAACAGCTACATGGATCAGACCAAGGGGACATCAGACGTGGGGTGGTTAGCTCTGCAAGTTTACCTACCTATGGAGCAACTTCAGGGTGAAGTTGTGTTCTCAAGGGCTGAGAGTTGGTTCTCAGTCAGTGTGGCAGAGATTTACCATTGTGAGAGAAACTGCCATTGTTGCAAACTTGTTGTGTACCATTGTTAACTCAGCCCTTCAGGGATCCTTAGGAGATCATCAGGCAGATCATCTTCACAGCAATCCCCCAACCCCCAGGTCATCTTCATTTAGGAGATCATCAAGCAGATCATTTTCACAGCAATCCCCCAACCCCCAGGTCATCTCATTTATTGTCATCCGCAGAGGTACCGTGAGACGCAGGTACAATGAAAAACTTGCTTGCAGTAGCATCACGATGAGCTGGGTTGAGACAACGCACAGAATAAATTACTGTATATATAAATTATACAAGACTGTGAAGAGAGGGGAAGGAAAGATTGTACAAAAGCAAGGCCAGAATGCAAACCAAGACACAGTCAGAGACAAGTCGATGGTAGTGAAAGTGGGGGGTTCTGTAGTTTTCCATTACTGAGGCAGGTTTAGGGTTCTGCAGGTCAGTTCAAGATCCTAATGCTTGAAGGAAAGTAGCTGTTACTTGAACC
Organism: Mobula birostris; assembly: GCF_030028105.1. Lineage (NCBI taxonomy): Eukaryota > Metazoa > Chordata > Chondrichthyes > Myliobatiformes > Myliobatidae > Mobula > Mobula birostris. Next base: position 152,827,992 of record NC_092370.1, read on the forward strand.
TGGTATGTGGGACTTAAGTCTCCTGTATGGTAGCAGGCAGAAGAGGGCATCATCTGGATGGTACTTAACCTTGATGATCTGTGATTTGATGTCTAATGTTCTTTGTGTTATTTGTTTGATTTTTGTTTGTGTGATTTATTCTTTTCTTACACATTTGATGGTCTTGTTGAGCGGGGTTTATCTTTAAACGGTTCCATGGTGTTTCTCTGTTTTGTGGCTGCCTGCAAGGAGGCATATCTCAAGGTTGTATACTGTATTGTGTCCTCATACCTCAATGCCATTCTATCCCCCTTGGTTCAGTCCCTTCCCACCCACATCCATGACACTTCTCATGCCCTCAATCTCCTCCGTAACTTTCAATTCCCTGGCCCTGACCACCTCATCTTCACCATGGATGTTCAGTCCCTATACACTTCAAGGAAGCCTCAAACCCCTCCACTTCTTTCTTGCTGAAAGAACCAGCCAATTCCCCTCCACCACCACCCTCCTCTGTCTGTCTGGCAGAACTGGCCCTCACCCTCAACAATTTTCCCTTTGGCCCCTCACACTTTCTCCAAATTCGAGGGGGAGCCATGGGCACTAGCATGGGCTCCAGCTACATAGAACAGTCCATGATCGAAGTCCTCCCCAGTGATACTCCCCAACTCTTTCTCCGCTGTGTTGGTGCTGCTTCATGCACTCCTCGTTAATTCTATCAATTTTGCCTCTAACTTCCACCCTGCCCTTAAATTCACTTGGTCCATCTCTAACACCTCCCTCCCCTCTCTCAATCTTTCTTTCTCCATTTCTGGAGACAAACTGTGAACCAACATCTTCTATAAACCTACTGATTCCCACGGTTATCTCAACTATACCTCTTCCCTCTCTATCACCTGTAAAAATGCTATTCCTTTTTCTCAGTTGTCTACCTATCCCTCTCCACTAATCTCCCTCTCAGCACATGTCCCTGCAAGTGGTCCAAGTGCTACACCTGCCCACACACCTCCTCTCAGGACTCCAGACAGTCCTTCCAGGTGAGGCAACACTCCACCTGTGAATCTGCTGGGGTCATCTATCATATCCGGTGCTCTTGATGCAGCCTCTCTACATCAGCGAGACCCGTCATAAATTGAGGGACTGCTTCATCGAGCACCTCTGGACCATCTGTCACAAGCGAGATTTCCCAGTGCCCAAACATTTCAATTCCGATTCCAATTCCCATTCTGACTTGATGATCCATGGCCTCCTTTTCTACCAAGGTGGGACCACCCTCGAGATGGAAGAGCAAATCTTCTTTTCTGTCTGGGTATCCTCCAACCTGATAGCATGAATATCAGTTTCTCTTTCTGGTAAACAAATCCCCCCCCCCCACTTTTTTCTGTCTTACACCTGCCTATTGCTTCCGCTTGGGTCCCCTCTTCCTTCCCTTTTCTCCTATGGTCCATCTCCTCTCCTGTCAGATTCCTCCTTCTCTAGCCCTTGATCTTTCCACCCACCTGGCTTCGCCTATCACCTTTCAGATCACCTCCTTCCCCTTCCTCCTCCTTTTTATTCTGGCATCGTCCCCCTCCCTTCTAAGTCCAGAAGAAAGGTCTCAGCCCAAAACGTTTGACTATTTGTTCACTTCCAGAGGTGCTGCCTTGCTGCCCGCAATTGCTTTGAATTTCCAGTATCTGCAGAATTTCTCATGTACTGTATACATACATTGATAATAAGTGTACTTTGAATTTCGAGCTTAGATAAGTACCACCTTTGTGAGTCAGTGCCCTCTGTAGATGGGGAGAGCTGTGTCTGTGATGGACCATGTTGTGTCCACTACTCTCTGTACCTTCTTGTGTTCCTGTGCGTTAGAATGTCACAGCAGGCCATGATGCATCCAGTCAGGATATTTCCAACAGTACATCTGGAGAAGTTAGTTAGGGTATTTGCTGACATACCAAATCTCCTCTAGATGCTCAGAAAGCAGAGGTGCTGGCACGCCTTCCTTGTGATCGCCTCTATGTGCTGGCTCCAGGAAGGTCGTCTGATGTGAGCACCCAGGAATTTGAAGATGCCTCTGAATTGGCACATGGGCTTCTGCCTTCCTGAATGGATGATTCTCGACTTTCAGCTAGTTCAGGTTTGTTGGGCCACCCCAGTGTCGTAGGATGTTGGGTCTGAGGGGACTCAGGTATAATGGGACAACAGTGTCAGATCACCGTCTGGAGCTTTCTGTCAATAAAGGGGCATTTGCCGAGCACAGTGTCACAACCTCAGCACTGACTATTTTATATGCAGATTCAAACCACCCTGGTGAGATTTAAATGGTATTCCTAGTCCAGTTATGTACAACCGTACCCCCGTTTGTTACCTTTGTTTAAGTTCACACTGCTGATACTGACAGTGGGTAATGCAAGGAGGTGGGACAGGCCTTGGACTGACCATTAGCAGCATTTAATTAACTGGGGCTGTGTGAATATGATTCACAGACAAACTAATGGAGGAGACTGAAGAACTGTGTCTGCAGCGGGAACAGAAAGAGGTGAGGGCCTTGATAAAATTTATTTGTTTCCTCGCCTTCTTCCCCTCCCCCTCCCCCTCCCCCTCCCCTCCATCTCTCCCTCCCCCTCCGTCTCCCCCTCTGTCTCCATCTCCATCTCTCTCTCTCTCTCTCTCTCTCTCTCTCTCTGTCTCTCTCTCTCTCCCTCTCCCGCCCTTTCTCTCTCTCTCTCTCTCTCTCTCTCTCACACATACACACACCCCTCTGCTTGCCAGACAACTTTTTGTGTGTTTTCTATGAAATTTATTGAAAGTTTAAGAAATATGTTATTTGTTAGAGCGAGCTCTGTTTGTGCAGATGGACTGTGAGAGTGAGAGCAGGTACTGTGCTGATGGCTAGCTCCAGTGTGCAACAGGTGTTTATGGGACTCTTGATCCATTTACAGGAACTGCAGAGACTAAACCACATCCTCGAGGCAGAAAAAAACAAGATTGAGGAGATGGTGCAAGATCTGAGGTTGGAGCAGGAACAGATAAAGAGGTAACAAAGTATCAATGGGAACATCTCAAAACCAACCCCTTCAGACCACTGCAACCTGCATCTTCCCAGAGCCACTCACTACAACTGGGTCACCCAGCTAAACAGGAGAGTCATATCCCACCAACACCCCCATTTACACTTGCCTTGCCTTGCCTTGCCTTGCCTTGCGCCCTCAACTCCTGGTGGAATTGTCGAGGCTCTGTCATGACAAGCTTTGCACCAGTCTGTTCCATCTGTCGCGGTTGTGTGCCAGAGCCTGGGTCACTGCAAATGTTTTCCCTGTCCATTCTTTAATGTTGTCCATCCATCTTTTCCTCTGTCTACCCCCTTCTCTTTCCCTCCACAGTTCCTTGTAGAAAGGTCTTTGCAAGGCCACCGGATCTTGTTACGTGGCCGTACCATCTCAGCTTTCTTTTCTTCACCATTGTGAGAAGGTCTTCATGGGGGCCATTGTGGTGCTGGATGGTCTTGCGGACCTGCTCATTTGTGATGTGGTCCAAGTATGAGATGCCCAAGATGTTGCGACAGCATCTCATTTCCAATGCCTATATTTTCCTCTGTCGCTCTGCTGTGAGGGTCCATGTCTTACATGCGTACAGGAAGATGGAGAATACCAATGCACGCAGGTGTCTGATCTTGTACTTCATGGTGATGTTGCTGTCCCTCCATATTGCCTTGAGTTTGGATAGTGCAGTCATCGTCTGTGCAGTTCTTGCCAGGACTTCTGGTCTTGATCCTTCATCACTGATGATTGCCCCCAGGTATTTCAACTGCTGCACTGTCTCAAGTTTCTGACCATGGACTGAGATGTCTGTTGTGATGTCACCATTGGCATTTGCCATGAGCTTGGTTTTCTCGGCACTTATTTCCATTTCAAACTTTGTGGAGGCTCCGTCAAGATGGCTGACCAGGTTGGCCAGTTCGTCCTCTTTTCCTGCAAGTCCATCAATGTCGTCAGCAAATCTTATGTTTGTGATATTCTTCCCTCCGATGCTGACTGTGCCCACAGGATCTTCAAGGGCAACACTCATGACTCGTTCCAGGAAGACGTTGAAGAGAGTGGGGGAGAGGAGACAGCCCTGACGGACTTCATACCATTTACACTAATCCAACGTTAAACAGGAGAGTCACATCCCACCACCAACTCCCCATTTACACCAATCCAATGTTAAACAGGAGAATCACGTCCCACTAACACCCCCATTTGCACCAATCCAAAGTTAAACAGGAGAGTCACGTCCCACTAACACCCCAATTTACACCAATCCAATGTTAAACAGGAGAGTCATGTCCCCATTTACACCAATCCGACGTTAAACAGGAGAGTCACGTACTACCACCAACTCCCCATTTACACCAATCCAACATTAAACAACATTAAACTATGAGAATAGGTTGAGTGAACTCGGCCTTTTCTCCTTGGAACGACGGAGGATGAGAGGTGACCTGATAGGGGTGTAACGTTCCGTTATTTTGGCTCGTGTATGTATAGGGGAAATCCCGCCCAGCACCTGCTTCAGCAGTCCCCTCAGGGTCAATCGTCGCCCGAATCAATCACAAACATCAATCATCAGCCAGCACACCCAGTAAATTTTAACACATACACTTTATAGATATTACTAATTCTAGGGCATTAATATACATTTGATACAGAGAGGAAAGTAATGAAAAAAAAAGGCGCCAACACTTATCAAAGTCCAAGTTCTTCGCGCGCTACCGTTGGAGCTCAAGTTCGACGTCAGACGACCACCCGAATTCCGTCGACCCACAGCTCGGGACCACCCGAAGTGATCGACCGGAGCCTCTCCGCACGTCCGCCGTCCTCCTCGTCTCTCCTCCCGACTCCCCGCCAAAACTCAGTCCACAGTCATATCATACAGCATGGCATCCGAAAACAAAACGATACATAACCACCCATTGGCTAATAGCACCCTCTTACCACCCTCTAAACCACAATAAGCTGCTAGCGCAAACTCTCTGCAGCGTTAAAACACAACAAAACCGCATTCCACAGATTAACATAACAAAAATCGCCATTTTAAATGTAACAAAAGAAAGACCCCGTACAGGGGTGTATAAGATGATGAGAGGCATTGATCGTGTGGATAATCAGAGGCTTTTCCCCAGGGCTGAAATGGTTGCCACAAGAGGTGCTGGGATGTAGGTACAGAGGAGATGTCAGGGGTAAGTTTCTTACTCAAAGAGTGGTGAGTGCGTGGAATGGGCTGCTGGCAACAGTAGTGGAGGTGGATACGATAGAGTCTTTTAAGAGACTTTTGGATAGGTACATGGAGCTTAGAAAAATAGAAGGCTATGGGTAAGCCCAGTAATTTCTAAGGTGGGGGCATGTTCGGCACAACTTGGTTTTCTATGTTTCTATGTTTCTAAACAAGAGAGTCACATCCCACCACCAACTCCCCATTTACATCAATGCAACGTTAAACAGGAGAGTCACGTCCCACTAACACCCCCATTTACACCAATCCAATGTTAAGCAGGAGAGTCACATCCCACCACCAACTCCCCATTTACACCAATCCAATGTTAAACAGGAGAGTCACATCCCACCACCAATTCCCCATTTACACCAATCCAATGTTAAACAGGAGAATCACATCTCACCACCAATTCCCCATTTACACCAATCCAACATTAAATAACATTAAACTATGAGAATAGGTTGAGTGAACTCGGCATGTACAACCAATCCAACATTAAACAGGAGAGTCACGTCCCACTAAAATCCCCATTTACACCAATCCAACATTAAACTCATCTAAGATATTTTGGTTCGTCCTTATTTTACCAACTAATTTGTTTTCAAAGAACATTTTTCAGAATCATAGATAATTCCTCTGATGTTCCTTCAGAGCTGCTGGTTGGAAAGCAAGCATTGCCAACCTGGAACAATTCCAGAGAATTGCCTTCTTTGTATGGCCGACTGTATGCAGGCAGAACCCTGGCATGCTCACGGTCTGTTCAGAAAGCATGTCCTGATCCCTAGAGACTGGTTTGGAGGATTCTGGCATAATTCATTCTCCAGCCTTACATATCCAGCTTCACTGAGACATCCGTTAGTCTGGTGAGACCATGGATTTGCGCCTTGGAAGGTTTCCAGGGTGCAGGCCTGGGCAAGGTTGTATGGAAGACCGGCAGTTGCCCATGCTGCAAGTCTCCCCTGTCCATGCCACGGATGTTATCCAAGGGAAGGGCACTAGGGCTGATACAGTTTGGCACCGGTGTCGTCGCAGAACAAAATAAAGCTTGTCTTCTGCCGAGTGGACACTGGGGATAGCAGCGACTCCAGCATGTCCGTTGTGCCACACCACCTCCAGCACTTCAGTGAAGCTCCCTGATTCCACCTCCGTCCTGGGCAGCTGCAAACAGGTGACTCTGTGGCTTGAGGCCCAGTCACAACTGAGGGACCCAGCTCCCCTCAATCCTCATCACGACCGAGGAACCCAGCTCCCCCCAGTCCTCGTCAAAACTGAGGGACCCAGCTCCCCCCAGTCCTCGTCACGACCGAAGGACCCAGCTCCCCCCAGTCCTCATCATAACCAAGGGACCCAGCTCCCCCAGTCCTCGTCAAAACCGAGGGACACAGCTCCCCCAGTCCTCATCACGACCAAGGGACCCAGCTCCCCCCAGTCCTCGTCACGACCGAGGGACCCAGCTGCCCCCAGTCTTCGTCAAAACCGAGGGACCCAGCTCCCCCCAGTCCTCATCATAACCAAGGGACCCAGTTCCCCCAGTCCTCGTCATAACCGAGGGACACAGCCCCCAGTCTTCGTCATAACCGAGACCTCCAGCTCCCCGCAATCCTCGTCATAACCGAGGGACCCAGCTCCCCCAGTCCTGGTCATAACTGAGAGACCCAGCTCCCCCCAGTCCTCGTCATAACTGAGGGACCCAGCTCCCCCCAGTCCTCGTCATAACTGAGGGACCCAGCTCCCCACAGTCCTCGTCATAACCGAGGGACCCAGCTCCCGCAGTCCTCGTCATAACTGAGACCTCCAGCTCCCACCAGTCCTCGTCATAACCGAGGGACCCAGCTCCCCGCAGTCCTCGTCATAACCGAGACCTCCAGCTCCCCCCAGTCCTCGTCATGACCGAGACCTCCAGCTCCCACCAGTCCTCGTCATAACCGAGGGACCCAGCTCCCCCCAGTCCTGGTCATAACTGAGGGACCCAGCTCCCCGCAGTCCTCGTCATAACCAAGACCTCCAGCTCCCACCAGTCCTCGTCATAACCGAGGGACCCAGCTCCCTGCAGTATTCGTCATAACCGAGACCTCCAGCTCCCCCCAGTCCTCGTCATGACCGAGACCTCCAGCTCCCACCAGTCCTCGTCATGACCGAGGGACCCAGCTCCCCCCAGTCCTGGTCATAACCGAGGGACCCAGCTCCCCCCCAGTCCTGGTCATAACCAAGACCTCCAGCTCCCCCCAGTCCTCGTCACGTCCGAGGGACCCAGCTCCCCCCAGTCCTCATCATAACTGAGGGACCCAGCTCCCGCCAGTCCTGGTCATAACCGAGGGACACAGCTCCCCCCAGTCCTGGTCATAACCGAGACCTCCAGCTCCCCCCAGTCCTCGTCACGTCCGAGGGACCCAGCTCCCCCCAGTCCTCATCATAACTGAGGGACCCAGCTCCCCCAAGTCCTCATCATAACTGAGGGACCCAGCTCCCCCCAGTCCTCGTCATAACCGAGGGACCCAGCTCCCCCAGTCCTCGTCATAACCGAGGGACCCAGCTCCCCACAGTCCTCGTCATAACCGAGACCTCCAGCTCCCACCAGTCCTCGTCATAACCGAGACCTCCAGCTCCCACCAGTCCTCGTCATGACCGAGGGACCCAGCTCCCCCCAGTCCTGGTCATAACCGAGGGACCCAGCTCCCCCCAGTCCTGGTCATAACCGAGACCTCCAGCTCCCCCCAGTCCTCGTCACGTCCGAGGGACCCAGCTCCCCCCAGTCCTCGTCATAACCGAGACCTCCAGCTCCCACCAGTCCTTGTCATAACCAAGGGACCCAGCTCCCACCAGTCCTCGTCGTGACCGAGGGACCCAGCTCCCACCAGTCCTCGTCATGACCGAGGGACCCAGCTCCCCCCTGTCCTGGTCATAACCGAGGGACCCAGCTCCCCCCAGTCCTGGTCATAACCGAGACCTCCAGCTTCCCCCAGTCCTCGTCACGTCCGAGGGACCCAGCTCCCCCCAGTCCTCATCATAACTGAGGGACCCAGCTCCCCCCAGTCCTCATCATAACTGAGGGACCCAGCTCCCCCAGTCCTCGTCATAACCGAGGGACACAGCTCTCCCCAATCCTTGTCATAACCGAGGGACCCAGCACCCCCCACTCCTCGTCATAACCAAGGGACCCAGCTCCCCCCAGTCCTCATCATATCCGAGGGACCCAGCTCCCCCAGTCCTCGTCATAACCGAGACCTCCAGCTTCCCCCAGTCCTCGTCATGACCGACGGACCCAGCTCCCCCAGTCCTCGTCATAACCGAGGCCACCCAGCACCCCCGCCCTTCACCAATAAATCAGTGAATCAAACTTGTAGCATTCTACATCAATAATGTCCAACAGGGGCTTCCAATCACAATGGTAGCAACTAAGATGGTCGCTCACTGTGAGACAGTGCATCTCCTTTGCACGTTCTTTAAGTTCTTAATGTTCAGCAGCATCTTCTGATCATTAAAAATATGTTTAAAAAGACAATAACACTTTGGCCCAGTAGTAGCTGCTGTGATTGATCTTCACTGCCATTTTGCAGCCATCGGAAGCAGCTGCTGTACCAAGCTGTGATTGATCCAGATATCAGGCATCAATGAGAATTGGTAAAGGCTGATGGGAACAGGCCTAATGTCTTTAGCCTCTTGAAGAAACAGAGGTGTTAGTGAGCATTCTTACCGTGGTGCCAAAATCAGGGCAGGCTATTAATGATATTTACACCTAGGAGCTTGAAGCTCTCCAGCTCTCAAGAGGCCCACACCTCCTCATACTGTATTCCACCTGCCACTTCTTTGCCCACTCTTCTGCATGCTTCTGCAGATCCCTTGCCTCCATGACACTACCCTTTCCTCAGGGTTTGTCATTTGGAAGGCTCCGGGTCAGAATTGCAGAACAACCAGTGTTGTCTTGGTTGAGCTATAGCTGTCCCCTGCCCCCAGCAAATGGACAATACTCCCCACCTAGCTTGACAGCAGAGAGCTGGAAACCCAGTGGATAGCAAAGAGTGGCTGCCCAACTCACACTGACCCATAGAGTGGGGTATAGACAATGGAGAAAGGTGCAAAAAGGGTCCAGATCATCCCAGGCAGATACTCAAACTGTTGGCTGATTGGGGAACTTTCTCCAAGATGACACTGGAATTAATTGTCTGTTTATCTGCATCTCTGACACCACCTGTCTCCACCTAAACAGCATCACTGCTGGATCCCCCATCGGTGATCTGTTCCTGTGTGTTTGAAAAATGTCAGGGCTGATGATCAAGGAAGTGGTATCCTTGGACTCAGAGGTTTGTCTCTACACTTCCTGCCACCTACTTTTCTCAAAGTGACTTGGAGGTCCTGTTCACATTACCCACTCGGACTCTTCATTAAACTGAGATACAAGCTATTCTATTATGTTGTCTGTATTAGTAACAGTGAGTGTGAATAGTGGAGGTGAGCGATCACACAACACCCTTCCAAAGTGAGTGTACAGGTTGTCTTTCCTTTCACTGCCGAAACACTTAAACATGCTATAATTTTGTCTCCAATTCCATGCTTTAATAGTATCACACAATGGATTTCACTTCTCAAAGCTCAGGTTTAAAACACATCCTTCTCTGGTAAATCTCTCCAAAAGTACTGTATATTCCAAACTGTTAAACAAAACCCACATCATACTGGCTCTGACCAATTTTCTCTGGGAAATCCATTAATTTGCTAAATTGTGGTGGTGTGTTCTTACTGCAAGGTTCTGACCTGTTCTAAGTTCAGTTGGTAAATTGGTTTGTTTAACACGCCGTCCATACTGATTATTTCGTCACCTCAGTACATTGAGGTAGTACAAGGGAAAACAAAAACAGAATGCAGAATGAGTGTTACAGTGACAGAGAAAGTGCTGTACAGGCAGACAATGAGGTGCAGGGCCATAAACAAGTAGATTGTTCAAAGGTTCAAAGGTCGAATTTAATGTCAGAGAAACGTATACAATATACATCCTGAAATGCTTTTTCTTCGCAAACATCCATGAAAACAGAGAAGTGCCCCAAAGAATGAATGACAGTTAAATGTTAGAACCCCAAAGTCCCCCCCAGCTCCCCCCTCCCATGCGTAAGCGGCAGCAAGCAACAACCCCCCCCTCCCCCAACCAGCAAAAAAAGTGCATTGGTACCGTCACCAAGCAAGGACACAGACCGAAGTTACCCCAAAGGCTTTGCATTTCATCTGACATTCGACAAACCACAGGTTCTCTCTCTCCCTGGCAAGGAAGGGGGAGGTGTCCCCCATTTTCACAGCGAGCGGGAGACATAGCAACAACCTGCTGGTTTACAATGTTAAAAGTTCATTCCATCGCTTTTTTTGAGCTCTGTGTCCAAAGATCACAAAGACCTTGGGTCTTTGGGCCCACAGCGAAAGATTTTCCGGCCTCCCCGATGACACACGAGTCTCCTGTAGTGGCACCAACCCTTGACCCGCCCGTCTCCAGAGCCCTGAGATCTTAGGCTTCCGAACACCATTGAGACTCTCAGGCCAAACCCTTGGCATGTCGAGTAACGGCCAGTCGTGGAACCCTGAGAATGGGTCCCATTCCCACAATGAACTGTAGCCTGTGTGTAACTCCAGGTCAGGGTCTTCAAAAGAACCCTGAAAGGGAAAAATAAAGATATTGAAAGGTTGAAATAGAGCTGTTTCCAAAGGTGCAAGCAAAAGAGTCACCGTTAGGCGCCAGTAACCCTCCTAAGCTCCTCCTTTCCATCTTATCATACTTATGAACTCAACTTTCCATCTTATTATCCTAGGGAACCATTTAAGCATCTTATAACCGTAAGATAGAAGTTTTTGATCCAGGTGGGTATGTGCTGGAGGGTTTCTGCACGGTGGAAAGGGGGAAAGAGAATGACTGGGTGGGTGGGCCTTTTGATTACGTTGGCTGCTTTTCTGAGGCCGTGAGAAGTGTGGACAGTGCAAAAATGCGCTGTTTGACTGCAAAGGCTGATGTGTAGAAGTTGTAATGAGATGTGTGCTGTTGTCCATAGGGAGCTGGAGGTGACCGTGAACTCATTAACAACAATCGAAGAAGAAAAGAAGCAATTGCACCAACTTTCAGAATCACTGCAAAATAATTTAGAGGTGAGCATTGGAATGGAGACGGATAAAAGCTGAGTGATGATAAAGTTCTGGTTACACCAGGAGGCCTGCCTCTTAACTCTGTGTCTGTACAGTATCCCAGCAGGCTCAGTGTCCCCAGATCAGTCAAACCCACTCGAGAGGATTCAGCACAACATCTAGTTTAGTGCTTGAGTAGGAGGAAAGAACAAACTCAAAGCTCAATTTGTTTCTGGAAAACTAACAACTTGCTGATGCTGGGAATCTGAAATAAAACCAGTGAATGTTGGAAATGCCCAGCAGGTCAGGCAGCATCTGTGAAGAGAGAATTGGTTATGTGAGGGATCATTGATATGAATGCTTTTCCACCATCTACAAGGCACCAACCAGGAGTGTGATGAAACAATCTCCACTTCCCTGAGTGTGTTGTTAGTTTAAATTAGTATCCTAAATAGAAACATTGTGGGCCATGGGGCCTGTTCCTGTGCTGTACAATTTTATGTTCTGTTCCATGTTCTATGAACACAGCTCCAGGAACTCTCGAGCAGCTCCTACCGGGACAAAGGAGCTGTTTGACTGGCACCCAGCCCTTCTCCTCCAACATTCATTCCTCCACCACTGGTGCACAGTGGCTGTCTGACAGCACCTCCCAAACACCCGTCCTCTACCCACAAGGGCACCACCCCTGCAGGTTCCCTTCCCAGTCTGACTAATTCTGTCCCTTCAACATAACAGGGTTTAACCCTAGAACTGCCTCCCCAATAGCACCATAAGAGGCAGCACAGCAGTTCTGAGATTGATTAGAATAGGCAATAAATGCAGATTGCACAGTTTGTCCACATTGTGAAAACGATGAACTAGTCTCTGAGCTACGGTGGGGGTATGAAAGCCTGGTCAGACTGGTGGGAACCACTGCTCCAGTGTCACTTGGTCCCCTCAAAGCCACTTTACCCATGAGGTTCCGTGATGCTCAGAAATAAGCTGTCAGATTTTCAGGTACAAGTCCATGCAGTCAAGTGACTGGTGCTCCAACGGCCTCCTTGGGAGACGGACCGCTCACGGTGGGGCGTGAGCAAAGGTCTCCACACGCCTTGTGATGTTCTGTCATCCACTTGGACTGCATCCAATCTGCTGTCCAGCTCCTTTGAGCAATGACCTTGTCACACCTTTATCCAGTGAACTGCGCCAGTCTCTGTACTGAGGATTCCTGTCTCACTGTCCATCCTGTGGTGTACTCCACACAGAGGAGGGGTTCACTGACTCCCCTCGGGTGGGAGGGGGGCTCCGGGAGCTTGAATTGACTTCTTGTCTCTGCTGATCAGAGCCTGTCTCAGGAGAAGCAGCGGACCCTGGAGAAGCTTCAGGACAGCGAACAGCAAACACAGCAGCTGGCCAGCCAAAACGAGCAGCTGTCCGAGTCCAGCGGGGCCATCCGAGACATCCTGCAGCGCATCGAGGAGGACATGAGGAAACTGCAGGACGAGAAAGTGTTTGCAGAGGAAAGGTGGGCGAGTGGTTGATAAAAGTGGGCCTGGAGGAGGGGAGCATGTACAGGGAGGGTGTAGAGTGGAAATGTGTAGTGTGGAAGGGTGTACAGGGAGGGTGTAGAGTGGAAATGTGTAGTGTGGAAGCGTGTACAGGGAGGGTGTAGTGTGGAAATGTGTAGTGTGGAAGGATTACAGGGAGGGTGTAGAGTGGAAATGTGTAGTGTGGAAGGGTGTACAGGGAGGGTGTAGTGTGGAAGGGTGTAGAGTGGAAGGGTGTACAGAGAGGGTGTAGTATGGAAGGGTGTACAGGGAGGGTGTAGAGTGGAGGGGTGTACAGGGAGGGTGTAGAGTGGAAGTGTGTACAGGGAGGGTGTAGAGGGAGGGTGTAGAGTGGAAGGGTGTACAGGGAGGGTGTAGAGTGGAAGTGTGTACAGAGAGGGTGTACACGGAGAGTGTAGAGGGAGGGTGTAGTGTGGAAGGGAGTACAGGGAGGGTGTAGAGTGGAAGTGTGTACAGGGAGGGTGTAGAGGGAGGGTGTACAGGGAGGGTGCAGAGTGGAAGTGTGTACAGGGAGGGTGTAGAGTGGAAGGTGTACAGGGAGGGTGTAGAGTAGAAGTGTGTACAGGGAGAGTGTAGAGGGAGGTTGTAGTGTGGAAGGGTGTACAGGGAGGGTGTAGAGTGGAAATGTGTAGTGTGGAAGGGTGTACAGGGAGGGTGTAGAGTGGAAATGTGTAGTGTGGAAGCGTGTACAGGGAGGGTGTAGTGTGGAAGGATTACAGGGAGGGTGTAGAGTGGAAATGTGTAGTGTGGAAGGGTGTACAGGGAGGGTGTAGTCTGGAAGGGTGTAGAGTGGAAGGGTGTACAGAGAGGGTGTAGTATGGAAGGGTGTACAGGGAGGGTGTAGAGTGGAGGGGTGTACAGGGAGGGTGTAGAGTGGAAGTGTGTACAGGGAGGGTGTAGAGGGAGGGTGTAGAGTGGAAGGGTGTACAGGGAGGGTGTAGAGTGGAAGTGTGTACAGAGAGGGTGTACAGGGAGAGTGTAGAGGGAGGGTGTAGTGTGGAAGGGAGTACAGGGAGGGTGTAGAGTGGAAGTGTGTACAGGGAGGGTGTAGTGGAAGTGTGTACAGGGAGGGTGTAGAGTGGAAGGTGTACAGGGAGGGTGTAGAGTAGAAGTGTGTACAGGGAGAGTGTAGAGGGAGGTTGTAGTGTGGAAGGGTGTACAGGGAGGGTGTAGTGGAAGTGTGTACAGGGAGGGTGTAGAGGGAGGGTATACAGGGAGGGTGTAGTGTGGAAGGGTGTACAGGGAGAGTGTAGAGTGGAAGTGTGTACAGGGAGGGTGTAGAGTGGGTGTGTACAGGGAGGGTGTAGTGTGGAAGTGTGTACAGGCAGGCTGTAGAGTGGAAGGGTGTACAGGGAGGGTGTAGAATGGAAGGGTGTACAGGAGGGTGTAGAGTGGAAGTGTGTACAAGGAGGGTGAAGAGTGCAAAGGTGTACAGGGAGGGTGTAGAGTGGAAGTGTGTACAGGGAGGGTGTAGAGAGGAAGGGAGTACAGGGAGGGTGTAGAGGGAGGGTATACAGGGTGGGTGTAGAGGGAGGGTGTACAGGGAGGGTGTAGAGCGAGGGTGTACAGGGAGGGTTTAGAGGGAGGGTGTAGAGTGGAAGTGTGTACAGGGAGGGTGTAAAATGGAAGGCTGTACAGGGAGGGTGTAGTGTGGAAGGGTGTACAGGGAGAGTGTAGAGTGGAAGTGTGTACAGGGAGGGTGTAGAGTGGAAGGGAGTACAGGGAGGGTGTACAGGCAGAGTGTAGAGGGAGGGTGTAGTGTGGAAGGGTGTACAGGAAGGGCGTAGAGTGGAAGGGTGTACAGGGACGGTGTAGAGTGGAAGTGTGTACAGGGAGGGTGTAGAGGGAGGGTGTACAGGGAGGGTGTAGAGGGAGGGTATACAGGGAGGGTGTAGTGTGGAAGGCTGTACAGGGAGGGTGTGGAGTGGAAGGGTGTAGAGGGAGGGTGTAAAGGGAGGGTGTACAGGGAGGGTGTAGAGGGAGGGTGTACAGGGAGGGTATACAGGGAGGGTGTAGAGTGGAAGTGTGTACAGGGAGGGTGTACAGAGAGGGTGTACAGGGAGGGTATACAGGGAGGGTATAGTGTGGAAGGGTGTACAGGGAGGGTGTAGAGTGGAAGTGTGTACAGGGAGGGTGTAGAGTGGAAGGGTGTACAGGGAGGGTGTAGAGGGAGGGTGTATAGGGAGGGTGTAGAGGGAGGGTGTACAGGGAGAGTGTAGAGTGGAAGTGTGTACAGGGAGGGTGTAGAGTGGAAGGGTGTACAGGGAGGGTGTAGAGTAGAAGTGTGTCAGGGAGGGTATAGAGGGAGGGTATACAGGGAGGGTGTAGTGTGGAAGGGTGTACAGGGAGAGTGTAGAGTGGAAGTGTGTACAGGGAGGGTGTAGAGTGGAAGGGTGTAGAGTGAGGGTGTAGAGGGAGGGTGTACAGGGAGGGTGTAGAGTGGAAGTGTGTAAAGGGAGGGTGTAGAGTGGAAACGTTTACAGGGAGGGTGTAGAGGGAGGGTATACAGGAAGGGTATAGTGTGGAAGGATGTACAGGGAGGGTGTAGAGTGGAAGGGTGTACAGGGAGGGTGTAGAGTGGAAGGGTGTACAGGGAGGGTGCAGAGTGGAAGTGTGTAAAGGGAGGGTGTAGAGTGGAAGTGTGTACAGGGAGGGTGTAGAGTGGAAGTGTGTACAGGGAGGGTGTACAGAGAGGGTGTACAGGGAGGGTATACAGGGAGGGTGTAGTGTGGAAGGGTGTACAGGGAGAGTGTAGAGTGGAAGTGTGTACAGGGAGGGTGTAGAGTGGAAGGGTGTAGAGTGAGGGTGTAGAGGGAGGGTGTAGAGGGAGGGTGTAGAGTGGAAGTGTGTAAAGGGAGGGTGTAGAGTGGAAACGTTTACAGGGAGGGTGTAGAGGGAGGGTATACAGGAAGGGTATAGTGTGGAAGGATGTACAGGGAGGGTGTAGAGTGGAAGGGTGTACAGGGAGGGTGCAGAGTGGAAGTGTGTAAAGGGAGGGTGTAGAGTGGAAGTGTGTACAGGGAGGGTGTAGAGTGGAAGTGTGTACAGGGAGGGTGTACAGAGAGGGTGTACAGGGAGGGTATACAGGGAGGGTATAGTGTGGAAGGGTGTACAGGGAGGGTGTAGAGTGGAAGTGTGTACAGGGAGGGTGTAGAGAGGAAGGGTGTACAGGGAGGGTGTAGAGGGAGGGTGTATAGGGAGGGTGTAGAGGGAGGGTGTACAGGGAGAGTGTAGAGTGGAAGTGTGTACAGGGAGGGTGTAGAGTGGAAGGGTGTACAGGGAGGGTGTAGAGTAGAAGTGTGTCACGGAGGGTGTAGAGGGAGGGTATACAGGGAGGGTGTAGTGTGGAAGGGTGTACAGGGAGAGTGTAGAGTGGAAGTGTGTACAGGGAGGGTGTAGAGTGGGTGTGTACAAGGAGGGTGTAGAGTGGATGGGTGTACAGGGAGGGTGTAGAGGGAGGGTATACAGGGTGGGTGTAGAGGGAGGGTGTACAGGGAGGGTGTAGAGCGAGGGTGTACAGGGAGGGTTTAGAGGGAGGGTGTAGAGTGGAAGTGTGTACAGGGAGGGTGTAAAATGGAAGGCTGTACAGGGAGGGTGTAGTGTGGAAGGGTGTACAGGGAGAGTGTAGAGTGGAAGTGTGTACAGGGAGGGTGTAGAGTGAAAGTATGTACAGGGAGGGTGTAGAGTGGAAGTGTGTACAGGCAAGGTGTAGAGTGGAAGGGTGTACAGGGAGGGTGTAGAGTGGAAGTGTGAACAGGGGGGGTGTAGAGGGAGGGTGTACAGGGAGGGTATACAGGGAGGGTATAGTGTGGAAGGGTGTAGAGTGGAAGGGTGTACAGGGAGGGTGTAGAGTGGAAGGGTTTACAGGGAGGGTGTAGAGGGAGGGTGTACAGGGAGGGTGTAGAGTGGAAGTTTGTACAGGGAGGGTGTAGAGTGGAAGGGTGTACAGGGAGGGTGTAGAGTAGAAGTGTGTACAGAGAGGGTGTACAGGGAGGGTTTACAGGGAGGGTGTACAGGGAGGGTGTAGAGGGAGGTATACAGGGAGGGTGTAGTGTGGAAGGGTGTACAGGGAGAGTATAGAGTGGAAGTGTGTACAGGGAGGGTGTACTGTGGACGTGTGTACAGGGAGGCTGTAGAGTGGAAGGGTGTACAGGCAGGGTGTAAAGTAGAAGGGTGTACAGGGAGGGTGTAGAGTGGAAGTGTGTACAGGGAGGGTGTACAGGGAGGGTGTAGAAGGAGGGTATACAGGGAGGGTGTGGAGGGAGGGTGTACAGGGAGGGTGTAGAGTGGGAGGGTGTACAGGGAGGGTGTAGAGTGGAAGTGTGTACAGGGAGGGTGTAGAGTGGAAGGGTGTACAGGGAGGATGTAGAGTGGAAGTGTGTACAAGGAGGGTGAAGAGTGCAAAGGTGTACAGAGAGGGTGTAGAGGGAGGGTGTACAGGGAGGGTGTAGAGTGGAAGTGTGTACAGGGAGGGTGTACAGGCAGAGTGTAGAGGGAGGGTGTAGTGTGGAAGGGTGTACAGGAAGGGCGTAGAGTGGAAGGGTGTACAGGGACGGTGTAGAGTGGAAGTGTGTACAGGGAGGGTGTAGAGGGAGGGTGTAGAGGGAGGGTGTAGAGGGAGGGTGTAGAGTAGAAGTGTTTACAGGGAGGGTGTACATGGAGGGTGTAGAATGGAAGGGTGTACAGGGAGGGTGTAGAGTGGAAGTGTGTACAGGGAGGGTGTAGTGTGGAAGTGTGTACAGGGAGGGTGTAGAGTGGAAGTGTGTACAGGGAGGGTGTAGAGTGGAAAAGTGTACAGGGAGGGTGTAGAGGGAGGGTATACAAGGAGGGTGTAGTGTGGAAGGGTGTAGAGTGGAAGGGTGTAGAGTGAGGGTGTAGAGGGAGGGTGTACAGGGAGGGTGTAGAGTGGAAATGTGTACAGGGAGGGTGTAGAGTGGAAACGTTTACAGGGAGGGTGTAGAGGGAGGGTATACAGGAAGGGTATAGTGTGGAAGGATGTACAGGGAGGGTGTAGAGTGGAAGGGTGTACAGGGAGGGTGTAGAGTGGAAGGGTGTACAGGGAGGGTGTAGAGTGGAAGTGTGTAAAGGGAGGGTGTAGAGTGGAAGGGTGTACAGGGAGGGTGTAGAGTGGGTGTGTACAGGGAGGGTGTAGAGTGGAAGGGTGTACAGGGAGGGTGTAGAGTGGAAGTGTGTACAAGGAGGGTGTAGAGTGGATGGGTGTACAGGGAAGGTGTAGAGGGAGGGTATACAGGGAGGGTGTAGAGGGAGTGTGTACAGGGAGGGTGTAGAGGGAGGGTGTACAGGGAGGGTGTAGAGAGAGGATGTAGAGTGGAAGTATGTACAGGGAGGGTGTAAAGTGGAAGTGTGTACAGGGAGGGTGAAGAGTGGAAGGGAGTACAGGGAGGGTGTAGAGGGAGGGTGTACAGGGAGAGTGTAGAGGGAGGGTGTACAGGGAGGGTGTAGTGTGGAAGGGTGTACAGGGAGGGTGTAGAGTGGAAGTGTGTACAGGGAGGGTGTACAGGCAGAGTGTAGAGGGAGGGTGTAGAGTGGAAGGGTGTACAGGGAGGGTGTAGAGTGGAAGTGTGTACAGGGAGGGTGTAGAGTGGAAGGGTGTACAGGGAGGGTGTAGAGGGAGGGTGTAGAGGGAGGGTGTAGAGGGAGGGTGTACAGGGAGAGTGTAGAGTGGAAGTGTATACAGTGAGGGTGTAGAGTGGAAGGGTGTACAGGGAGGGTGCAGAAGGAGTGTGTAGAGTAGAAGTGTGTACAGGGAAGGTGTACAGGGAGGGTGTAGAGTGGAAGGGTGTACAGGGAGGGTGTAGAGTGGAAGTGTGTACAGGGAGGCTGTAGTGTGGAAGTGTGTACAGGGAGGGTGTAGAGTGGAAAGGTGTACAGGGAGGGTGTAGAGGAAGGGTATACAGGGAGGGTGTAGAATGGAAGTGTGTACAGGGAGGGTGTACAGAGAGGGTGTACAGGGAGGGTATACAGGGAGGGTATAGTGTGGAAGGGTGTACAGGGAGGGTGTAGAGTGGAAGGGTGTACAGGGAGGGTGTAGAGTGGAAGGATGTATAGGGAGGGTGTAGAGGGAGGGTGTACAGGGAGGGTGTAGAGTGGAATGGTGTACAGGGAGGGTGTAGAGTAGAAGTGTGTCAGGGAGGGTGTAGAGGGAGGGTATACAGGGAGGGTGTAGTGTGGAAGGGTGTACAGGGAGAGTGTAGAGTGGAAGTGTGTACAGGGAGGGTGTAGAGTGGGTGTGTACAGGGAGGGTGTAGAGTGGAAGTGTGTACAAGGAGGGTGTAGAGTGGATGGGTGTACAGGGAGGGTGTAGAGGGAGGGTATACAGGGAGGGTGTAGAGGGAGTGTGTACAGGGAGGGTGTACAGGGAGGGTGTAGAGAGAGGGTGTAGAGTGGAAGTGTGTACAGGGAGGGTGTAAAGTGGAAGTGTGTACAGGGAGGATGAAGAGTGGAAGGGAGTACAGGGAGGGTGTAGAGGGAGGGTGCAGAGGGAGGATGTACACGGAGGGTGTGGAGGGAGGGTGTACAGGGGGAGTGTAGAGTGGAAGTGTGTACAGTGAGGGTGTAGAGTGGAAGGGTGTACAGGGAGGGTGCAGAGGGAGGGTGTAGAGTAGAAGTGTGTACAGGGAAGGTGTACAGAGTGGGTGTAGAGTGGAAGGGTGTACAGGGAGGGTGTAGAGTGGAAGTGTGTACAGGGAGGGTGTAGTGTGGAAGTGTGTACAGGGAGGGTGTAGAGTGGAAAGGTGTACAGGGAGGGTGTAGAGGAAGGGTATACAGGGAGGGTGTAGAGTGGAAGTGTGTATAGGGAGGGTGTACAGAGAGGGTGTACAGGGAGGGTATACAGGGAGGGTATAGTGTGGAAGGGTGTACAGGAAGGGTGTAGGGTGGAAGGGTGTACAGGGAGGGTGTAGAGTGGAAGGGTGTATAGGGAGGGTGTAGAGGGAGGGTGTACAGGGAGGGTGTAGAGTGGAAGGGTGTACAGGGAGGGTGTAGAGTAGAAGTGTGTCAGGGAGGGTGTAGAGGGAGGGTATACAGGGAGGGTGTAGTGTGGAAGGGTGTACAGGGAGAGTGTAGAGTGGAAGTGTGTACAGGGAGGGTGTAGAGTGGGTGTGTACAGGGAGGGTGTAGAGTGGAAGGGTGTACAGGGAGGGTGTACAGGGAGGGTGTAGAGTGGAAGTGTGTACAAGGAGGGTGTAGAGTGGATGGGTGTACAGGGAGGGTGTAGAGGGAGGGTATACAGGGAGGGTGTAGAGGGAGTGTGTACAGGGAAGGTGTAGAGGGAGGGTGTACAGGGAGGGTGTAGAGAGAGGGTGTAGAGTGGAAGTGTGTACAGGGAGGGTGTAAAGTGGAAGTCTGTACAGGGAGGATGAAGAGTGGAAGGGAGTACAGGGAGGGTGTAGAGGGAGGGTGTACAGGGAGAGTGTAGAGGGAGGGTGTACAGGGAGGGTGTAGTGTGGAAGGGTGTACAGGGAGGGTGTAGAGTGGAAGTGTGTACAGGGAGGGTGTACAGGCAGAGTGTAGAGGGAGGGTGTAGTGTGGAAGGGTGTACAGGAAGGGTGTAGAGTGGAAGTGTGTACAGGGAGGGTGTAGAGTGAAAGTATGTACAGGGAGGGTGTAGAGTGGAAGTGTGTACAGGGAGGGTGTAGAGAGGAAGTGTGAACAGGGGGGGTGTAGAGGGAGGGTGTACAGGGAGGGTATACAGGGAGGGTATAGTGTGGAAGGGTGTAGAGTGGAAGTTTGTACAGGGAGGGTGTAGAGTGGAAGGGTGTACAGGGAGGGTGTAGAGTGGAAGGGTTTACAGGGAGGGTGTAGAGGGAGGGTGTACAGGCAGGGTGTAGAGTGGAAGTTTGTACAGGGAGGGTGTAGAGTGGAAGGGTGTACAGAGAGGGTGTACAGGGAGGGTTTACAGGGAGGGTGTACAGGGAGGGTGTAGAGGGAGGTATACAGGGAGGGTGTAGTGTGGAAGGGTGTACAGGGAGAGTGTAGATTGGAAGTGTGTACAGGGAGGTTGTAGATTGGAAGGGTGTACAGGGAGGGTGTAGAGTAGAAGTGTGTACAGAGAGGGTGTACAGGGAGGATTTACAGGGAGGGTGTACAGGGAGGGTGTAGAGGGAGGAATACAGGGAGGGTGTAGAGTGGAAGGGTGTATAGGGAGGGTGTAGAGGGAGGGTGTACAGGGAGGGTGTAGAGTGGAAGGGTGTACAGGGAGGGTGTAGAGTAGAAGTGTGTCAGGGGGGGTGTAGAGGGAGGGTATACAGGGAGGGTGTAGTGTGGAAGGGTGTACAGGGAGAGTGTAGAGTGGAAGTGTGTACAGGGAGGGTGTAGAGTGGGTGTGTACAGGGAGGGTGTAGAGTGGAAGGGTGTACAGGGAGGGTGTACAGTGAGGGTGTAGAGGGTGGGTATACAGGGAGGGTGTAGAGGGAGTGTGTACAGGGAGGGTGTAGAGGGAGTGTGTACAGGGAGAGTGTAGAGAGAGGGTGTACAGGGAGGGTGTAGAGAGAGGGTGTAGAGTGGAAGTGTGTACAGGGAGGGTGTAAAGTGGAAGTGTGTACAGGGAGGATGAAGAGTGGAAGGGAGTACAGGGAGGGTGTACAGGCAGAGTGTAGAGGGAGGGTGTAGAGTGGAAGTTTGTACAGGGAGGGTGTAGAGTGGAAGGGTGTACAGGGAGGGTGTAGAGTAGAAGTGTGTACAGAGAGGGTGTACAGGGAGGGTTTACAGGGAGGGTGTACAGGGAGGGTGTAGAGGGAGGTATACAGGGAGGGTGTAGTGTGGAAGGGTGTACAGGGAGAGTGTAGAGTGGAAGTGTGTACAGGGAGGGTGTAGTGTGGAAGGGTGTACAGGGAGAGTGTAGAGTGGAAGTGTGTACAGGGAGGGTGTAGAGTGGTAGTGTGTACAGGGAGGGTGTAGAGTAGAATTGTGTACAGAGAGGGTGTACAGGGAGGGTTTACAGGGAGGGTGTACAGGGCGGGTGTAGAGGGAGGGTGTACGGGGAGGGTTTAGAGGGAGGGTGTACAGGGAGGGTGTAGAGGGAGGGTGTAGGGTGGAAGTGTGTACAGGGAGGGTGTAGTGTGGAAGGGTGTGCAGGGAGGGTGTAGAGTGGAAGGGTGTAGTGTGGAAGGGTGTAGAGTGGAAGGGTGTACAGGGAAGGTGTAGAGGGAGGGTGTACAGGGAGGGTGTAGAGGGAGGATGTAGAGTGGAAGTGTGTACAGGGAGGGTGTAGTGTGGAAGGGTGTACAGGGAGGGTGTAGAGGGAGGGTGTAGAGTGGAAGTGTGTACAGGGAGGGTGTAGAGTGGAAGGGTGTATAGGGAGGGTGTAGAGGGAGGGTATACAGGCAGGGTGTAGAGCGAGGGTGTACAGGGAGGGTGTAGAGGGAGGGTGTACAGTGGCAGGGTGTACAGGGAGGGTGTAGTGTGGAAGGCTGTACAGGGAGGCTGTAGTGTGAAAGGGTGTACAGGGAGGGTGTAGAGTGGAAGGGTGTAGTGTGGAAGAGTGTAGAGTGGAAGAGTGTACAGGGAGGGTGTAGAGTGGAAGGGTGTAGAGGGAGGGTGTACAGGGTTACTGAGAGCCAGTCAGGGTCAATGTGAGAGTGGGATGAGGTCATTTGGGGTTAATGGAATGAGACTGGCTGGGAGAGGGTGAGTGGGCCCAGGTCTTGAAGGTGATGGAGGGGATGATGATGAGATACTAACCCCAAACCGGTTGCTGCTGCAGACTGCGGGAGAAGGAGCAACGAGCACTGGCCCTGCAGGAAGAGAGGGAATTCTACTCCACACAATCCCGTGAGCTGCAGCTTTCCTTGTCTGAGCTCACCGTCGAGAAGCAGCAGACTGAGAGTGAGCTGAGGGTGAGGACAGCGAGTGGGGCGGGGGGCTCACAGAGCAGTCTGATATATGTACCTCCCCACCACACACACAGGGAGAGAGAGATTGAGGTACGAGGGTCAGACATGGTTATTTGTGGGAGTTGTGAGAATTGAGGAGTGGGTTGGGTGAGGAGTGAGTGTGAGAGTGTGTGGGGGTGAGTGAGGTGAGGGATGTGAGGGATAACGGGGGGGTGAGGTGACGGGTGTATGGGGTGAGGTATGCGTGGTGACAGGTGTATGGGATGTAGTATGTCCCATACACCTGGTGGGGGGTTATGTGGGGTGTGGGGGGTTATGATCTGTGTATATGGGGTGAGGAATGTGTGGTGATGGGTATATGGGATGTAGTATATTGGGTGGAGGGGTTATGTGGTCTTGTATATCGGGTGGGGGGTTATGTGGGGTATGGGGTGAGGTATGTGTGGTGATGGGTATATGGGATGTAGTATATTGAGTGGGGGGGTTATGTGGGGTGTGGTGTGTGTGGTGAAGGGGAGGGGTTCCTGTCTGGATTTGACCTCACTACACTACTGGCAACATGTTCTGCACAAGACTCTGAGCTGAAAACACACTGGACCATGGCCTCTGTGCTGCTACATTGCAGGGGTTCTGTACCCTGAGAATGTGTGTGCGATCCCACAAACTGCGTATTGGCTGGCTACATGTGCACAGGTGTTGTCTGTTGGATCTCAGCCAGCCGTGACACTTCCAAAGCCATGCACACCAATCCCAGGTCCTTCTGCTCACACTCTCCTTCAGTCCACATTACCTGACCTCATTCTTCCAACCAAACCATGGAAAGAGTGCAGCGTGCAGAGGAGATTTACAAGGATGTTGCCTGAACTGGGGAGCATGCCTTATGAGAATAGGTTGAGTAAACTTGGCCTTTTCTCCTTGGAGAGACGGAGGATGAGAGATGACCTGATAGACGTGTGTAAGATGATGAGAGGCATTGATCGTGTGGATAGTCAGAGATTTTTTCCCAGGGCTGGAACAGCTAGCATGAGAGGGCACAGTTTTAAGGTGTTTGGAAATAGGTACAGAGGAGATGTCAGGGGTAAGATTTTCACACACAGAGTGGTGGCACGTGAAATGCACTGCTGGTGATGATAGTAGAGTTGGATACAACAGAGTCTTTTAGAAGCTCTTAGGTATGTAGATAAGCGGATCTCCCACCTGGTGAACTGCCTCTCTCACTTTCCACCTCCGATGTTTACGCCACCCTGAGTAGGGTGAATGTATGGAAGGCAGCTGGTCCGGATGGAATACCTGGCCGTGTACTCAGAGCCTGTGCAGGGCAGTTGGCCGGGGTCTTCACTGACATTTTTAATCTGTCCCTGGCTCAGACAGTTGTCCCCACAAGCTTCAAGATCGCCACCATCGTGCCAGTGCTGAAACATTCCACTGCCACGGGTCTGAATGACTTCTGCCCAGTTGCACCCACCCCCATCATTGCAAAGTGCTTTGAGAGACTGGTTCTACCACATCTGAAATCCTGTCTGCCCACTACCCTGGACCCCCATCAATTTTCCTATTGCACCAACAGGTCAACAGAGGACGCCATCTCCACAGCACTTCACTCTGCCCTGACCCATCTGGACAGCCCCAACTCTTACGTCAGAATGCTGTTCATTGACTTTAGCTCAGCATTCAATACAGTGATCCCCTCCAAGCTGATCACCAAACTTCGCCAGCTTGGTATCAGCATATCCCTCTGCAACTGGACCTTGGACTTTCTGACTAACAGACCCCAATCAGTTATGTTAGACAACCTCTCTTCCTCCACTCTCACCCTGAACACCGACGTGCCTCAAGGCTGTGTGCTGAGCCCTCTTCTGTACTCCCTTTTCACCTATGACTGCGTTCCTGTACATGGTTCTAACTCCATAATCAAGTTCGCAGACGACACCACGGTGGTTGGCCTGATCAGAGGGGATGACGAGATGGTCTTCAGGGACGAGGTCCAGCACCTGGCTGCATGGTGTGCCGACAACAACCTGGCCCTTAACACCCAGAAGACCAAGGTCATCATTGTGGACTTCAGGCATGCCAGGAGTCGCACTCACATCTCCATCTACATCAATGGAACTGTAGTGGAGCATGTATCAAGCTTCAAATTCCTTGGTGTCCACATTTCCAAGGATCTCACCTGGTCCCTGAACTCCTCCATCCTGATCAAAAAGGCGCAACAGCGCCTTTATTTCCTGCGGAGCATGAAGAAAGCTCACCTCTGTCCCAGGATACTGACAGACTTTTACCGCTGTGCCATTGAGAGCATACTCACCAACTGCATCTCAGTGTGGTATGGCAATTGTCCCGTATCGGACTGCAAAGCACTCCAACGTGTGGTGAAAACTGCCCAGCAGATTATCGGCACCCAATTGCCCACCATTGAGAACATCTACCATAAACGCTGCCTGGGCAGGGCGAAAAGCATTATCAGGGATGCATCTCACCCTAACTATGGATTTTTACTCTCCTCCCATCCGGTAGGCGCTACAGGAGCCTCCGCTCCCGCACCAGCAGGCACAGGAAGAGCTTCTTCCCTGAGGCTGTGACACTGCTGAACCTCTCATCACAGCGCTAAGCAGTATTGCACCCATATTGCATCTGTAGGAAGAAGTGCAGTCGACGTTTCAGGCCGAGACCCTTCGTCAGGACTAACTGAAGGAAGAGTGAGTAAGGGATTTGAAAGTTGGAGGGGGAGGGGGAGATCCAAAATGATAGAAGACGGGAGGGGGAGGGATGGAGCCAAGAGCTGGACAGGTGATAGGCAAAAGGGGATATGAGAGGATCATGGGACAGGAGGTCCGGGAAGAAAGACAAGGGGGGGGACCCAGAGGATGGGCAAGGGGTATATTCAGAGGGACAGAGGGAGAAAAAGGAGAGTGAGAGAAAGAATGTGTGCATAAAAATAAGTAACAGATGGGGTACGAGGGGGAGGTGGAGCCTTAGCGGAAGTTAGAGAAGTCGATGTTCATGCCATCAGGTTGGAGGCTACCCAGACGGAATATAAGGTGTTGTTCCTCCAACCTGAGTGTGGCTTCATCTTTACAGTAAAGGAGGCCGTGGATAGACATGTCAGAATGGGAATGGGATGTGGAATTAAAATGTGTGGCCACTGGGAGATCCTGCTTTCTCTGGCGGACAGAGCGTAGATGTTCAGCAAAGCGGTCTCCCAGTCTGCGCCGGGTCTCGCCAATATATAAAAGGCCACATCGGGAGCACCAGACGCAGTATATCACCCCAGTCGACTCACAGGTGAAGTGTTGCCTCACCTGGAAGGACTGTTTGGGGCCCTGAATGGTGGTAAGGGAGGAAGTGTAAGGGCATGTGTAGCACTTGTTCCGCTTACACGGATAAGTGCCAGGGGGGAGATCAGTGGGGAGGGATGGGGGGGATGAATGGACAAGGGAGTTGCGTAGGGAGCAATCCCTGCGGAATGCAGAGGGGGGGGGGAGGGAAAGATGTGCTTAGTGGTGGGATCCCGTTGGAGGTGGCGGAAGTTACGGAGAATAATATGTTGGACCCGGAGGCTGGTGGGGTGGTAGGTGAGGACCAGGGGAACCCTATTCCTAGTGGGGT
This sequence comes from Mobula birostris, assembly GCF_030028105.1. Taxonomy (NCBI): domain Eukaryota; kingdom Metazoa; phylum Chordata; class Chondrichthyes; order Myliobatiformes; family Myliobatidae; genus Mobula; species Mobula birostris. The sequence goes on from NC_092370.1 coordinate 152,854,315, forward strand.
GGTGGGAGGATGGAGTGAGAGCAGATGTACGTGAAATGGGGGAGATGCGTTTAAGAGCAGAGTTGATAGTGGAGGAAGGGAAGCCCCTTTCTTTAAAAAAGGAAGACATCTCTCTCATCCTAGAATGAAAAGCCTCATCTTGAGAGCAGATGCGGCAGAGACAGAGGAATTGCGAGAAGGGGATGGCGTTTTTGCAAGAGACAGGGTGAGAAGAGGAATAGTCCAGATAGCTGTGAGAGTCAGTAGGCTTATAGTAGACATCAGTGGATAAGCTGTCTCCAGAGACAGAGACAGAAAGGTCTAGAAAGGGGAGGGAGGTGTCGGAAATGGACCAGGTAAACTTGAGGGCAGGGTGAAAGTTGGAGGCAAAGTTAATAAAGTCAATGAGTTCTGCATGTGTGCAGGAAGCAGCGCCAATGCAGTCGTCGATGTAGCGAAGGAAAAGTGGGGGACAGATACCAGAATAGGCACGGAACATAGATTGTTCCACAAACCCAACAAAAAGGCAGGCATAGCTAGGACCCATACGGGTGCCCATAGCTACACCTTTAGTTTGGAGGAAGTGGGAGTAGCCAAAGGAGAAATTATTAAGAGTAAGGACTAATTCCGCTAGACGGAGCAGAGTGGTGGTAGAGGGGAACTGATTAGGTCTGGAATTCAAAAAGAAGCGTAGAGCTTTGAGACCTTTCTGATGGGGGATGGAAGTATATAAGGACTGGACATCCAAAAACGCCATCCCCTTCTCGCAATTCCTCCGTCTCCGCCGCATCTGCTCTCAGGATGAGGCTTTTCATTCTAGGATGAGAGAGATGTCTTCATTTTTTAAAGAAAGGGGCTTCCCTTCCTCCACTATCAACTCTGCTCTTAAACGCATCTCCCCCATTTCACGTACATCTGCTCTCACTCCATCCTCCCACCACCCCACTAGGAATAGGGTTCCCCTGGTCCTCACCTACCACCCCACCAGCCTCCGGGTCCAACATATTATTCTCCGTAACTTCCGCCACCTCCAACAGGATCCCACCACTAAGCACATCTTTCCCTCCCCCCCTCTCTCTGCATTCCGCAGGGATCGCTCCCTACACAACTCCCTTGTCCATTCGTCCCCCCCATCCCTCCCCACTGATCTCCCTCCTGGCACTTACCCGTGTAAGCGGAACAAGTGCTACACATGCCCTTACACTTCCTCCCTTACCACCATTCAGGGCCCCAAACAGTCCTTCCAGGTGAGGCAACACTTCACCTGTGAATCGACTGGGGTGATATACTGCGTCCGGTGCTCCCGATGTGGCCTTTTATATATTGGCGAGACCTGACGCAGACTGGGAGACTGCTTTGCTGAACACCTACGCTCTGTCCGCCAGAGAAAGCAGGATCTCCCAGTGGCCACACATTTTAATTCTGCATCCCATTCCCATTCTGACATGTCTATCCACGGCCTCCTTTACTGTAAAGATGAAGCCACACTCAGGTTGGAGGAACAACACCTTATATTCCGTCTGGGTAGCCTCCAACCTGATGGCATGAACATCGACTTCTCTAACTTCCACTAGGCCCCACCTCCCCCTCGTACCCCATCTGTTACTTATTTTTATACACACATTCTTTCTCTCACTCTCCTTTTTCTCCCTCTGTCCCTCTGAATATACCTCTTGCCCATCCTCTGGGTCCCCCCCCCTTGTATTTCTTCCCGGACCTCCTGTCCCATGATCCTCTCATATCCCCTTTTGCCTATCACCTGTCCAGCTCTTGGCTCTATCCCTCCCCCTCCTGTCTTCTCCTATCATTTTGGATCTCCCCCTCCCCCTCCAACTTTCAAATCCCTTACTAACTCGTCCTTCAGTTAGTCCTGACGAAGGGTCTCGGCCTGAAACGTCGACTGTGCCTCTTCCTACAGATGCTGCCTGGCCTGCTGCGTTCACCAGCAACTTTGATGTGTGTTGCTTGAATTTCCAGCATCTGCAGGATTCCTGTTGTTTGCGCCCGTATTGTACTGTCTCAGTACTTCTATATTTGTGTGCTGTAGCACTTCTTTTATTCGCAGTTATTTTGTAAATAACACTATTCTTGCATTTCCGGTCAGATGCTAAATGCATTTCATTGGCTTTGTATCTGTACTTGGCACAATGATAATAAAGTTGAATCTAATCTAATCTAATAGGTACATGGAGCTTAGAAAAATAGAGGGCTATGCAGTAGGGGAATTCTAGGCAGCTTCTAGAGTAGGTTACATGGTCGGCACGACATTGTGGGCCGAAAGGCCTGTAATGTGCTGTAAATTTCTATGTTCTAACAGCTTCATCTCATTGCAGAGAAAAGCATTCACACATCTGCCATTCCCGATTGTGGTCAATGAGGCCAGGTTTAGCATGACTGACTTATCTAACATGAAATTTGCTTTGTGGCAGTTTGGGAAACAACGACTCTTCCGCAGATAGGGCAGGTACAGCTGAGGAAGCAGGTACAGCTGATGGGGCAGGTACGGCTGAGGGGCAGGTACGGCTGAGGGGGCAGGTACAGCTGAGGAAGCAGGTACAGCTGAAGGAGCAGGTACGGCTGAGGGGGCAGGTACGGCTGAGGGGCAGGTACGGCTGAGGGAGCAGGTACGGCTGAGGGGGCAGGTACGGCTGAGGGGGCAGGTACGGCTGAGGGGGCAGGTACGGCTGACGGGGCCGGTACGGCTGAGGGGGCAGGTACGGCTGACGGAGCAGGTACGGCTGAGGGGGTAGGTGTGGCTGACGGGGCCGGTACAGCTGAGGGGGCAGGTACGGCTGAGGAAGCAGGTACGGCTGAGGGGGCAGGTACGGCTGAGGGGCAGGTACGGCTGAGGGGGCAGGTACGGCTGAGGAAGCAGGTACAGCTGAGGGAGCAGGTACGGCTGAGGGGGCAGGTACGGCTGAGGGGGCAGGTACGGCTGAGGGGGCAGGTACGGCTGAGGGGGCAGGTGCGGCTGACGGGGCCGGTATGGCTGAGGGGGCAGGTACGGCTGAGGGGGCAGGTACGGCTGACGGGGCCGGTACGGCTGAGGGGGCAGGTACGGCTGAGGGGGGCAGGTACGGCTGACGGAGCAGGTACGGCTGAGGGGGCAGGTACGGCTGAGGAAGCAGGTACGGCTGAGGGGGCAGGTGCGGCTGACGGGCAGGTACGGCTGAGGGAGCAAGTACGGCTGAGGGGGCAGGTACGGCTGAGGGGGGCAGGTACGGCTGATGGGGCAGGTACGGCTGAGGGGCAGGTACGGCTGAGGGGGCAGGTACGGCTGAGGAAGCAGGTACGGCTGAGGGGGCAGGTGCGGCTGACGGGGCAGGTACGGCTGAGGGAGCAAGTACGGCTGAGGGGGCGGGTATGGCTGAGGGGGCAGGCAGGTGGGCCACTCCTCTCTGGGAGCTTCCGATTCACAGACTCAGACACAATACCCTCCCAAGTGCCTCAATTCCACTGCTGGCTCCCAGGAGTCAATGGTGGTGGGTCGGGCTGTGGGGGTCTGGGCATCGCGGTGAACCCTTCCCACTGCCTGATAACCTCTTCCTGTGACAGAGCTCGGAGTAATGTGTCTATTTCTGCTAAACAACATGTAAATTAAACCACTGACCCGGGTGACGAGGGGATGAAGTTCAGGGAGGTGGCTTTGACATCAGTGTGCTTGTTCCTGTACTCAATTTGGAGGCTCAGTGGCCAAAGGCACTTTGTGACTGCCCCAACTCCAAACGAACTCTGGGACGTACAACCCTCAGATCAGAGGGACGGGCCACTTCTCAGATTATTTTTCCACTTAACCGCAGCCTTGTGTCTTGCGCTAGGAGGAAATGAAGTCGCGGGTGGAGCTGGAGCGGAGGCTGAAGGAGGCGGAGGAGGCGTTGCAGCGGCTGGAGCAAGGCCTGGACTCAAACGAGCGCACCATCGAGAAAAACGAGCTGATGAAGGGAGACGTGGGCGAGCTGAGGAGTGAGTGAGAGTGGAACCACAAACCCAGACCGCCACCCACCCTTCACACCCCCACCCTTCACACCCCCACCCCTCACACAGAGCCACATCCGCCCCTCACACAGACTTGTACCGCTAGCCGTCACCCCACCCCTCACACACCCCCACCCCTCACATATACCCACCCACCCATCACCCCCACCCCTCACACCTACCCACACACCCACCCATCACCCCCACCCCTCACACCTACCCACACACCCACTCATCACCCCCACCCCTCACACACCCCCACCCCTCACATATACCCACCCACCCATCACCCCCACCCCTCACACCTACCCACACACCCACTCATCACCCCCACCCCTCACACACCCCCACCCCTCACATATACCCACCCACCCATCACCCCCACCCCTCACACCTACCCACACACCCACTCATCACCCCCACCCCTCACACACTCCCACCCCTCACATATACCCACCCACCCATCACCCCCACCCCTCACACCTACCCACACACCCACTCATCACCCCCACCCCTCACACACTCCCACCCCTCACATATACCCACCCACCCATCACCCCCACCCCTCACACCTACCCACACACCCACCCATCACCCCCACCCCTCACACCTACCCACACACCCACTCATCACCCCCAACCCTCACACCTACCCACACACCCACCCATCACCCCCACCCCTCACACCTACCCACACACCCACCCATCACCCCCACCCCTCACACCTACCCACACACCCACTCATCACCCCCAACCCTCACACCTACCCACACACCCACCCGTCACCCCCACCCCTCACACCTACCAACGCGCCCACCCATCATCCACTGGTTCACCTATCACTTGCTGTGTGTGAGTACCATATGACTCCTCCCTCTTTACTTCCTCTGGAGGTAGTCAGGACCCCGAGTGACTAATTAACCCGCGGCACTCCCTGTTGAAGAGACAGGCATTTGTGCAAGCGGTTACCCCTCGGCAATGTGATTGTATTACTGCAGGTAGGAGCCTGGTGAAACTCTGCACGCTGTCAGACTGTGAGATTGTGGACAGCACTGAAGATAGTGCTGATTGCTTTATTATTGTCACATGTGGTGGCAGGGCCGAGTCACGTCTCCACCAAACGAGTAAGGTGCTCCTTCGCCCACTCGTCTGAGGGTCACCCTTGGCCAAGGTGGAGCACTTGTTTAGCCGCCTGATTGGGGTCACGTAAAGCCATGGGAGCAGGTGGTGCATATCACAAGTCCTGGTTATGTGACCATTGACACCAGGCAGACAATCTCTGAAGAGTATTGATAATGGCTGGGGTCACCTGCCTTGTAAAAGGACTACCCAGAAAAAGGCAATGGCAAACCACTTCTGAGGAAAAATTTGCCAAGAACAAACTTGGTCACGAAGAGATGATGATTGTCCATATCATCCAACACAGCTCATAACGAATGAGCAAACTGTCACGTGTACTGAAATTCAATGAGAAGCTTTAGTTTGCCTGTACATCGAGGTAATTCCAAAGGTGAACAGAATGCAGACTGTAGTGTAAGAGTCAGGAAGAAAGTGCAGACAGACCAGTAAGGTGCAAGCGCCACGGGAGGTGGAATGAGTAAAGCCCGGCTCTGCTTCTGGAGCAGTCAACGGGAGACCCGAACACTCTGTGCTACCAACACGGGCTCATGTCTCATGGCACATCACTCAGATGTTGTAGAAGTGGACTCGAGCAACATGTTGGGACAGGTAACCAAGAAGTTTGTTCCTGGGCACTTCTTCCCAAGGGGAGAAATCTAGAGAGGTAGGTGGGGACTTAATGGCCAATAGTGCAGTCTGGGCTTGCCAACAGGAATGAAGAGTTCCCTGAGGGTGGTGGTGCGGGGGAATTTGCAGAAGTACAGGAGTGGGGATTGAACATAAAAGACAAGAATGTTAAAATGGAGGCAGAACCAGGCTAGGCCAGAGAGCACTGTATGAAAAGTCATGTAAGGGGAATGCAGTATCGCAAAGTATATCGGGTCCTCATTCAGTCCTTGTGTACGTGTAAAGGCTCCGTCAACTGCCTGGATCTTGATGGGTTATGAATGACCTTAAAACCCATTGTTTACTCTGGGGTTTCGGGTGCCGCTTACAACACAACACCCTCGTTGATCACCATTTTGTTTTCTGGTACACATTACTACACACACACCTCCTCCTTGTGCATTCCTTTGGGATGGAGAGGAACTCAACTCCGTTCTGGTTCTGTGGTTCTGGGGTGACTGATGAGGCCAGTGTGACAACTACAGATGGTGTGGGGAGTGTCTAAATGTCTGTTCCCAACGAAGGGGCTCTAGGCTCTCAGTTGTTCTCTCTGAGAACACAAGACCTGGGGATGCTGAGCTTTTCCAAGGGAGCCTTGGGAACATTCTTGATTCTTTCTGTGAGTCAGGTGTCGGCTTATCCTGTGGAGTAACTACTCCTCAGTGCTCCGCAGCATGGCCTGGGAGAGGTTCTCTTATCCTTCTAGTGAGGCTGGAGGGTTTCGTGGAGACAGTATTGTTGTTAGCTGCCCAGGGACTTGAGGTGCAGGCTGTCTCAGAAACAGGGTTCAGTCTGCTGGACGGTAGACTGACCGTGTGTGAAGAAGGCTGGAGCTGGACTCTGCATGACTGGAATTATGGTGAGGAACCTGTGCAGAAGGTGAAGACTCCCCTGATCACACCCACACATTCTAGCCCAGCATAGAGATGGAAAGGAGTTGTCAATGAAATGTTAGGCACAATAATTCTATGATCTCTCACCCTCTCCCCTCATCATCTCAGTTCCCCAAACACTCCTGTCACTACCACACCTGTCAAAGTGTTTGCAGTTGTGGGAATGACCTAGACTGTAAGTTATAATAATTATTTGCAACTATCTGAGCGTGAGAGCTGGGGAGGGAGGTCTCGGCAGCGATGTGAAGACTACCAGAGAAGGTAGAAGGACAGGATGCACACTGCAAGAGGGAGGCGATAGCGGGTCTGACGAGACAGCTGAACAGAAACCTTGCCAGGTTCCAGAGCAAGAGGCCATCACTTCAAAACTCAGGACACTGCCAAGAGGAATGTCACCCTCCCGCTCCAGAGAGGGGAAAACATGGAGAGCTGTTGACGGCAAGGTTGCTGAGCTCACAGAGTCGTGGAGCATGGCCTTGGAGAGGATTGGCAAACCCCTCAGTGGGTGACACAAAACTGCGGTGGGTGACAAAGTGGGGGAGCAGGTGTAGCTTAGTAAGGAGTTGTCCCAAAGCACAAAATGTTCTGTCCCATTGGGGAGCCAGCTGAAGATTCCAAACTCAGCCTGGGAGATCAAAGGTGACTCAACCTGCCCCGAACCCTGCACAGCACCTTGCAACCTGGAAACTAGCACGACCAAGACAAGTGATGTCGACACACTCTTCCTCCAACAGGATAGTCTGATCAGTGTGCCAGTGACTGGGGGGATCTGACAATGTGTAGTAGAGTTACCCGAACTTGGGCCACTCCAGGCTTTTGCCCCACTTCCCCTCCACGCCATGTTTTAAAAGTAGCTTGTCTTCCACAGAGTTCTTTGAGGAGTGCATCCGGAAGGCTGAGATCGAAGCCAAGCTACCGATTATCATGAAGAACTCGGTCTATGTGCAGCGGGCTGCAGCTCGGAGGATAAAGAGCTGCAGGTTCCGGCGCAGGAAGTCCACCGTTGTTTGGAACTCTTTTGGTGAGTGGTAGCCAGTGGAGGGTGGGGGGGGGGGGGGGTCCCTATCTGTCCAGAGGGAGGTGAGTCAATAGGGCTCAGGGCAACCTTTCCAAACCCTGACCCCCTTATCTAACTGGGTGAAAGGAAAACTAATGGATCTGGGGGAGTCCTCACACACTTCCACATCTACCCCACCACCCACTTCCCTTTAAGTTTGTCTCTCTCAGGGCCTCGCCATCCCTTCTGCCCTGACATGCCTGTGGGTGTGGAAGAGGAGACCCTGCTGAGGTGACTCTCCTCACTGCAGTGGCTGATCGTTCCTCCATCCAAAGCTATACGGGTAGCTGTTTCTGCACAAGTTGTGACTCTGTGTCCGTAGCTGGGGGTTGGGGGGCATTGCTGTTTCGGTAACAACACCCTGAGGAATTGGTGTGGATCAGTGACTGGATTCACAAACTGGTTAACGTTGGATTGTTTGACTGTGCATCCAGTATTAACCCCTTTTGCCTTTCTCCGTGAGAAAGGAGCCCCGATCTGTTCTGTTCCCTGACGGTTCTAACGCCCCAGTTCTGTTCTGATCCTTGCATGTTGCACAGATCATGGCTTGTACAGCTCTACAACTATCTCCTAACCAAGGCTCAGTGTAAGTGGAATGTAAGTTTTCTATTTTGCCAGTTAGCAACCAGCCTGTCCCCTGCATGCATGTTTTGTGGCTCCTTGTTGTTACATTTAGAGGTCTGTGAATCGGTGCTGCCAGATCCCTTTGCTCTTCAATTTCACGCTTGCTGCCCAGGTAGTGTGTGACCACCTGGTGCTCCTGCGACAGTGACTTTCCATTGTGTCAGGCCCCAGAGATGGTTCATTCACAGTCCACGTGGAACTCCTCAGCTTGCCTCTCTCCTTCTCGTACCGGCCCCGTCTCTGTGGCTGGGTTTATTCAGGAAGCCAAATTGATTTCACCTGGGACATCTTCTCTTACCCCATTTCACTCTCCCATCCTCCAGGGCTGTTCCAGAGCAGAGACAAAGAGCTGAAATCCCACATGTTTATGTCCACTTCCTCCTCCTGTTTGTGTTCATTCCTCAATCTTCAAATTCACATGGGTGCACTCAGCCCTCCAGGGCCCCACCTCCTGATCTCCTGCCATCAGAGCTTTGTTCATCACTTCACCCTGGAGCCCAGACTTGAGGCTTTCCCCTCTCCCTCCTCCACTTCTCTGCACGTTAACCACCTCTCTCCCTCCTCCACTTCTCTGCATGTTAACCACCTCTCTCCCCCCGCTGCTTCTCCTCATGTGTTATTGTGAGTTTGGTTTGGTTTGGAGCTGCTCTCTCGGGTCTGCTGGCAATATAGTGCCCTTTCTGCTGCTGATTTAGCTGGTGTCTGCGAAGCTCAGAAGCTGACGCTGAACAGCCCACCCACTGGGCAGACTGGCTCCTGCTGATGTTGATGATGGACCCAGCACGAGATGCCAAGGTGTTATGGGAACAGCCAAAGCAAACCTGGGCACCAGTGCAGGGCAGTACTAATGGAGAGGGCACACCGAGGTGGTCATTCTAGGGTCATGGTGCATACACCTCCTGTGTCCTTTTGCAGCCAGAACTGCAATGGTGCCAAAACCTCGAGGGAGAGAGGGAGATGGAGAGAGATGGATGGAGGGAGAAGTGGAGAGAAGGAGGGAAGGAGAGGGAGAGAGGGAGGGAGGGAGAGGGAGAGAGGGAGGGAAGGAGGAGGAGAGAGCAGCAAACATGCTTTTGGAGGGATATTCAGCAGATCGTGAGGTACCCGTGAGGGCAGAAGGGGAGATATTTTGGGCCCAGACCCTGACATTGAATCTTGTACTGGAATGTCAAGTATCGCTCTCACTACACAGATGTTGCTGGAGGCTGAGGTAGCTACGATTGTCTCATTTCAGAAACACTTGGGTCAGTACATTGAGGGGCAGCTCATGGAGGAACATAGAACGAACGCAGGAAAGTGGAACTAGCTGGGTAGGCACAGTGGTCTGCATGGACTCGTTGGACCGAAGGGCCTTTATTGATGCTGTACCCCATGACCCGTTGAGTTCCTCCAGCAGGTTGTGTGCTGCTGCGGATTCCAGCATCTGCAGGTCCTTCAGCACAGAGACCCCACCCAGACCCCACCTTCCCTCCCGGGGTCCTGTACCTCCCCACCACTCCCCACCCTTCTCTCTGTAGCCTGCAGTGGGAATCGTTCTCTGGGGGAGCCGGCTGTCGCCTGAGGCAGGAGGCGGGAGCAGCTGTTCGATCACTGCACCACCACCGGGCTGAGAAAGCAGGGGTCTCACCAACTGCAGTGGGGGCAAAGTGCAGACTGCGGGCACCAGTGCCACTGCTGGAGAAGAAAGTCATTGTCGGCCCTCGGCACTGTTGGGCACACCAGGAGCAGAGACAGCACTTCCTCGCCTCCTCCACCTCTGACCCTGGCGGTCAACCAGTGTGTGCAGGGGCTCCTGGGAAAACCCACCCACCAAACAACACCCAGGAGTTGGAGATCACGTGCCCGGCGATCATCCAGCTTTTAAACCCTTGCCTCTGTCCCTCACCCAAGGTTCAAACCCAGAGAGACCATGGGCATCCTTCTGAGAGACACCCGTCCTCACTTCAGAGGGAAGTTTTCCTCACCCGCAGAGGGAAGTTTATGTATTTGTAATAAAAGTCAGTCTTTGCTCTCATTCATTGATGGTAAGAAACTTGGTCTTTGTGCTCGGGGAAGCAATGAGTGCCGTTTGTGTGTTGTTTGTTAACCTGAAAGATTGTTAGTTGCAGATGTAGATCAGGAGTAGTCCATTCAGCCCCTCTACCTGCTCTGCTATTCAATATCCTCATGCCCGATCTTCTTTCTCTGGCACTTCTTTGCACCAACACCACATACCTTGATTCTCTTAACACAGAGCTGAAAGATGAAGTTAGCTGGTTACCAGCTCTCCTATTAGCACTCTCCTCTAACCACATGGAGAGAGTTCTGTACCTGGTGTAAGAATAAGTCTTTGCAAGTTGAAGAAACTAGGCTTGGTCTAATTACTCATCATTGTCGTTGTCGTGGCTATCCCTCGAGGTTGAGGATGATGGTCTTCGTTCTGTTACAGAGCGAAGACGCCTGTGCGTGTATTTGTTTGACGTGTGCTTGATGTTGCACTCCAAGAAGCACACGATACTTCACAAATCAACCAACTGATTCCAATGGCATGGAAACCAGGATGATTGGAGCTGATGGATTTGTTGCAGCCTTCATCTGCCTTCACAGCCGTTGAGTTCGAAGTAACTTCGTCCGCCTGTTCCACCGTTGAGGTCTTGGTTGGATTGTTCTTTGTCAGGGACCTCATCCTCGACCTTACCGCCATGGGTGACCCTACCAGGAGCATAGCTCCAGAAGGCATCGCTCTCGGGATCACAGGACCACACAAGCCTCTCCACCGCGACACGGCGACAATCCATGGAGAAGTCTAATTACTAGGGGAAAGATGAATACCATTAATGTAAATCTCTGGTAACGTGAAGGGTTGTTGCAGAAATGGTTAAGGAATAAAAGGTTTGTACAGTATTTCTGATGTGACTCTGTGCAGTGAGTATGTGCCTTCCATGAACTGCGGCCCAGGCACAATGGGACGATGGGACGATGGCTACCTTTGCTAATCCTGTCAGAAGGTTAGAGGAGGCACAGAAGGCGTTTCCACTATCAGGTATATGTGTCAGCAGTATAGCATTACTTTTAACTAGTTATAAATCTCACAGGAAATCCAGGACAAAATTCTTCTCCCGGAAAGTGGAGGGAATGTGGCATACGGTAAGTTTAGGCATTGAAGGGAAAGCTGGGTGGGAGACAGGAATGGGCTGTCCAGCAGATGGTCAGAAAGGAAACAGTTTGAGGAGGGTTGTGGTAGCCAAAGCTCCTCCTTAATCTTTCATTGCCTTTGTCTTTATAATGGCTCGATGCTTCTGCCTGTCATCTGTGTCTCCAATCACATGAGCAACATCTCCAAGTCTGTCTTTATGTTCTGCTTTCCCCACTCCTTCTCCTGACCCAACCCCTCAACCCTCTCTGCCTCCTTCAGTTCAGATGATAATTAAACTCTCTACACTTCTCTAGGTAACTGTCTCTCTCTAATCCTTATCAATCTACACTTGACTTCTCACCAGTGGCTCTGATTCTTGTTTTAAGACTTCCCATGACCACCCATCAGTCCTTGGGTGACTCAGCAGCTCATTGTATTTTATAACATTGAAAGTGTGCCTTTTGGGAGGTTGAGCAATGTTAATAACTGCACGTAAATACATGCTGTTTCCATTTGGTGCCCGCGTGTTACAGAAAACAAGCTCAGAGGGCACTTTCACGTTCAGGTGCAGATGTGTTAAGTGAGCAGACTTCCCCAGAGGGACTGGGTTGACAAAGAGAAGGAAACAAACAATCTTCTGGAGGACCTCAGCAGGCCAGGCAGCATCCGTGGGGGGAAAAGAATTGTTGATGTTTCATTTCAAAACTCTGCAATCAGGGCCCAAAACATCGACATTTCATTTCCTCCCACGGGGGCTGCTCAACCCACTGAGTTCCTCCAGCTTCAGACTTCAGCATCTGCAATCTCTTGTGTCTCTGTTGTACAGAAAGATCTTCAGGTCAGCCAGGATGTATTCAAACCCAGAAACTGGGAATACGGGTCATCGACAGGCAGGTGCTAGAAATCCAAAGTCAAATGCTGAAAGCATTTGGCAGGTCAAAAAGCATCTGCTCAGAGAGAGGCAGAGACTGAAGGCCAATAAGCTTGTGGTAGATCTGGTTGAAGGTGCGTGTGTGCGTGTGTGTATGTGTGTGGTGTGTGTGAGTGAGGAGGGAGACAGAGGGGGAGGTGGGAGAGAGAAGTGGCTCAGAGTATAAAGAGCAGAAGAAACCAAAAAGGGGGAAGTCCATGGAAGTGCAGGACTTTAAAAGGGTTGATGATGAAAGTCAAACGGGTGTGGGAAGATAAACTAGTACATAGTCCCAACCAGTCTGGAGCAAGGCTAATGGGGAACAGCAGATATTCATCTCTACCACTAAGGTTTGCAAATGAATCCAGAGGTCTATAATGATTGTAGTTAGCTGCCATGGAAGTCGGAGAGGTCACAGTCAGAAGATGGAGAATTGAAGCAATGGGCAATTAGAAGTTCTAAGTGTTGTTTTATAGACTGAATAAACAGAAAGTAGGCAAGCTGTGCTTGGTCTCTAGAGAGGAGGAGAGATTGCACCAGCTACTGCTATACAGGAGGGTTGAAACGAGATTGACAGGAGTGGGTCCCTGAGTGGAAGCAAAACTTTTGAGAAGTTGTGGTCAGATACTGTAGTGAGTGAGGGCACAGATAGCCAGAAGCATGGCAATGAGAGAGGAGATACCGATGGTTTAAACTACGTGCATTTAAATTACAGAGGTTTTAGTTGGATCAACTCAGGGCGTGGATTGGCTCAGGATGTAGGGATATTATAGCCATAGCTGAGAGAAAGCCAGGGTAAATGAGTCCAGGGTAAAAATGCTGCAGGTGTGATAGAGACACGGGTAAAAGAGGAGGGCAGGCTGGACATAACAGCAGAAGTTAGAGAGGATATTCCTGGGGGATCCATTGAAGCCATCTGAGTGGATTATAAAAACAAGAAGGGGATGGTCACACTGATGCGATTGTACTACGGGGCTCCCAGTGATCAGCGGGAATTGCAGATAGCTGTAAGAATAATGGAGGCTTTAATTTTTGTAATATTGAAAAGGGCTTCTATGGTGTGATTTCCTAAATCTGTGCAAGCAAGCTTCCGTAATCCCTACCAAAGAAGGTGCAACACTGGACCTCCTCTTACAGGCCCATCATATTACAAGAAAGATTCTAGCATGGATAAGGCAGTGGCTGATTGGCAGGAGGCAAAGAGTGGGAATACAGGGAGCCTTTTCTGGTTTCCTCTTGGGGGAAGAGGCAGGACGAGTAACTGAAGTGTCAGTTGGGAAGTACTTTGTGAGTAAGTCTTCTAGTTATCGAGAAGGATAGGACAAGTCCACAATTAGTGTCCTAAAGTATGGGAGAGCCAATTTTGGAGGCATTTAGTAGGAACTTGCAGAGGTTCAAAGTTTAAAGTAAATGTATTATCAAAGTACAAATAGGTCACCATATACAACCCTGAGATTCATTTTCTTGAATCTCATCTTTCAAGAATCACTAGATTCTGGCATGGTTCCAGAGGAATAGAAAATTGCAAATGCAACTTCAAGATGGAGGGAGGCAGTAGAAAGGAAATTATAGGCTAATCAGTGGTTGGGAAAATGTTGGAGTTGATTGTTAATGATGAGGTTTTGGGGGTACTTGGAGGCATATAATAAAAAAGGGCAAAGGCACCAATCATTTCCTTCAGGAAAAATCTTGCCTGATAAACCTGTTGGAATTCTTTGAAGTACTGTAGTAACAAGCAGGATAGACAAAGGAGAATCGGTTGATGTTGTGTACTTGGATTTCAGAAGGCCTTTGACAAGGTGCCACACTAGGCTGCTTAACAAGCTACAGGCCCATCATATTACAGGAAGGATTCTAGCATCGAAAAAGCACTGGCTGATTGGAAGGAGGCAAGGAACAGGAATAAAGGGACTCTTTTCTGGTTGGCTACTAGTGACAAGTGGTGTTCCACAGGGGTTGGTGTTGGGACTGCTTCTTTTTATGTTGTATATCAATGATTTGGATGATGGAATTGATGGCTTTGTGTCCATGTGGATGATATGAAGGTAGGTGGAGGGGCAGGTAGTGTTGAGGGAAGAGAGAGACTGCAGAAGGAGAATGGGCAAAGAAGTGTCAGATGGAATACAGTGTTGGGAAGTGTATGGTCATGCACTTTGGAAGAAGGAATAAATGGGGAGATAATTCAAAAATCAGAGCTGCAAGAGGACATTCCGTCCTTGTACTGGGTTCCCTGAAGGTTAACTTGCAGGTTGAATTGGTGGTGAGGAGGACAAATGCAATGTTAGCTTTCACTTTGAGAGGACTAGAATATGAAAGCAAGGATGTAATTTTGAGGCTTTATAAAGCACTGGTGAGGCCTCACTTGGAGTATTGTAGGCCCCTTATCTAAGAACAGATGCGCAGACACTGGAGAGGGCTCAAAGGAGTTCACAAAGGTGATTCTGGAATGAAATTCTTATCATATGAAGAGTGCTAGATGGCTCAGGGCCTGTACTCACTGGAATTTAAGAGGAATGAGGGAGAAACTCATTGAAAGTCGGAGATAGAGTGGATGTGGGGGTGTCAAGAACCATGGGGCATATCCTCAGAACAGAGGGAGATCCTTTTAGAACAGAGGTGATTGATGAGTTTGTTCAGCCAGAGGGTGGTGAATCTGTGGAATTTGTTGCCACAGGCAGCTGTGGAGGCCAAGTCATTGGGTGTAATTAAGCAGGAGGTTGATAGATTCCTTATCTCAGGGTGTGAAAGGTTACGGGGAGAAGGAAGGGGAATGGGGCTAAGAGTGAAGTGGATCAGGCTTAATCAAATGATGGAAAAGATTCTATTGGCTGAATGGCCAAATTCTGCTCCAATATCTTATAGTTTTGTGGGATTGCAGAGGTACATAAAGTGAGATAGTGAACACGCAATCCTTTTCCCAAGCAAGGGAATCAAAAACAATCGGGAGTGGGTTTCAGTTGACAGGGCAAATATTAAAAAGACACCTGGAGGCAGCTTTTGACCGAAGGAGTGGTATGTAGGTGGACTAAGCTGCTGGGGAACGTGGCTGAGGCACGTGAAATAATTGCATTTAGAAGGCATTTAGACAGGAAAGAAAGCTAGAAAGGTATGAGCCAAACCTAGTCAAATAGCTCAGGTGTGAGTCTTGGTCAGCATTGGTGACATGAGTGCAATACCAGCTTGTATGCTCGAGGCAGACGTTGACAACTTGACTCCATGAATATAGCACATAAGAGATCAGACCATCAGTAAAGTTATGCGCTCATCACGACTACGATGACAGGTAATCACACTGCGAATAGAATGATGGATAATGGAGACATCACACAAGGACCACTGTCCAGGGCAGGTCCCACTGTGAATACTCTTCAGGGGAAATCACACTGGGAATATTGACTGGGGGAGATTGCAATAAGAATATGTTCAGGGGAGATCAAACCAGGAGCACTGATCAACGGAGAACACATGGTTAATACTGTTCAGGCGCACTCACTCTGTCAATACCGATCAGGGAGATCACACTGGGAATACTCTTCAGGGCAGATCACACTTGGAACACCAATCAAGGGAGGTCAAACTGCCAGTTCTGTTCAAGGAAATCACTCTGTGAACCCAGACCAGGGGAGATCACACTGTCATTTCTTTTTGGGGAGATCCCACTATAAATAATGATCAGGAGAGGACAAACTGTCAATTCTGTTCAGGGGAGATCACACTGTCTGTACCATTCAGGGGAGATGGCACTGTTAATACCGTTCAGGATAGATGGCACTGTTAATACAGTTCAGGATACCTGGCAATGTTAATACCATTCAGAGTAGATGGCACTGTTAATACTGTTCAGGATAGATGGCACTGTTAATACCATTCAGCATAGATGGCACTGTTTATACCATTCAGGGAGATGGCACTGTTAATACCTTTCAGAATGGATGGCACTGTTAATACTGTTCAGGGGAGATGGCACTGTTAATACCGTTCAGCATAGATGGCACTGTTAATACCGTTCAGGGAGATGGCACTGTTAATACCTTTCAGAATGGATGGCACTGTTAATACTGTTCAGGGGAGATGGCACTGTTAATACCATTCAGCATAGATGGCACTGTTAATACCGTTCAGGGAGATGGCACTGTTAATACCGTTCAGGGTAGATGGCACTGTTAATACCATTCAGGATAAATGGCACTGTTAATACAGTTCAGGGGAGATGGCACTGTTAATACCGTTCAGGATGGATGGCACTGTTAATACCATTCAGGGAGATGGCACTGTTAATACCGTTCAGGATAGATGGCACTGTTAATACAGTTCAGGGGAGATGGCACTGTTAATACCATTCAGGATGGATGGCACTGTTAATACTGTTCAGGGGAGATGGCACTGTTAATACCGTTCACAATAGATGGCACAGTCAATACCGTTCAGGGTAGGTGGCACTGTGAATACCGTTCAGCGCGGATGGCACTGTTAATAACGTTCAGCGGAGATGGCACTGTTAATACAATTCAGGATAGATGGCACTGTTAATACCGTTCGGGGAGATGGCACTGTTAATACCGTTAAGGGTAGATGGCACTGTTAATAACGTTCAGGGGAGATGGCACTTTTTATACCATTCAGGATGGATGGCACTATTAATACTGTTCAGGGGAGATGGCACTGTTAATACCGTTCACAATAGATGGCACAGTCAATACCGTTCAGGGTAGATGGCATGGTTAATACCATTCAGGGTAGATGGCACTGTTAATATTGTTCAACTAGATGGCACTGCTAATACCGTTCAAGATAGATGGCACTGTTAATACAGTTCAGATGAGATGGCACTGTTAATATCGTTCAGGGGAGATGGCACTGTTAATACAATTCAGGATAGATGGCACTGTTAATACCGTTCAGGGGAGATGGCACTTTTTATACCGTTCAGGGAATATGGCACTGTTAATACAGTTCAGATAAGATGGCACTGTTAATACCATTCAGGATAGATGGCACTGTTAATACCGTTCAGAGTAGATGGGACTGTTAACACAGTTCAGGATGGATGGCACTGTTAATGCAGTTCAGGGAAGATGGCACTGTTAATACCATTCAGGGTAGATGGCACTGTTAATACCCTTCAGATTAGATGGCGCTGTTAATACCGTTCAGGATGGATGGCACTGTTAATACAGTACAGGGTAGATGGCACTGTTAATATCGGACAGGGGAGATGGCACTTTTTATACTGTTCAGGGTAGATGGCACTGTCAATACCGTTCAGCGTGGATGGCACTGTTAATACAGTTCAGGGTGGATGGCACTCTTAATTCCATTCAAGGTAGATGGCACGGTTAATAACGTTCAGGATGGATGGCACTATTAATACAGTTGAGGATAGATGGCACTGTTAATACCATTCAGGGTAGATGGCACTGTTAATACCATTCAGGGAGATGGCACTGTTAATACAGTTCAGGAGAGATGGCACTGTTAATACCGTTCAGGTTGGATGGCACTGTTAATATCATTCAGGGGAGATTGGCACTGTTAATACTGTTCACAATAGATGGCACTGTCAATACCGCTCAGGGTAGATGGCATGGTTAATACCATTCAGGGTAGATGGCACTGTTAATACCATTCAGGATAGATGGCACTGTTAATACCGTTCAGAGTAGATGGGACTGTTAACACAGTTCAGGATGGATGGCACTGTTAATGCAGTTCAGGGAAGATGGCACTGTTAATACCATTCAGGGTAGATGGCACTGTTAATACCCTTCAGATTAGATGGCGCTGTTAATACCGTTCAGGATGGATGGCATTGTTAATACAGTACAGGGTAGATGGCACTGTTAATATCGGACAGGGGAGATGGCACTTTTTATACTGTTCAGGGTAGATGGCACTGTCAATACCGTTCAGCGTGGATGGCACTGTTAATACAGTTCAGGGTGGATGGCACTCTTAATTCCATTCAAGGTAGATGGCACGGTTAATAACGTTCAGGATGGATGGCACTATTAATACAGTTGAGGATAGATGGCACTGTTAATACCATTCAGGGTAGATGGCACTGTTAATACCATTCAGGGAGATGGCACTGTTAATACAGTTCAGGAGAGATGGCACTGTTAATACCGTTCAGGTTGGATGGCACTGTTAATATCATTCAGGGGAGATTGGCACTGTTAATACTGTTCACAATAGATGGCACTGTCAATACCGCTCAGGGTAGATGGCATGGTTAATACCATTCAGGGTAGATGGCACTGTTAATACCATTCAGGATAGATGGCACTGCTAATACCGTTCAGGGGAGATGACAATGTTAATACAATTCAGGATAGATGGCACTGTTAATACCGTTAAGGGTAGATGGCACTGTTAATAATGTTCAGGGGAGATGGCACTGTTAATACCGTTCAGGATGGATAGCACTGTTAATACTCTCAGGATACCTGGCAATGTTAATACCATTCAGAGTAGATGGCACTGTTAATGCCGTTCAGGGTAGATGGCACTGTTAATACCATTCAGGGACATGGCACTGTTAATACAGTTCAGGGGAGATGGCACTGTTAATACCGTTCAGGTTGGATGGCACTGTTAATACTGTTCACAATAGATGGCGCTGTCAATACCGCTCAGGGTAGATGGCATGGTTAATACTGTTCACAATAGATGGCGCTGTCAATACCGCTCAGGGTAGATGGCATGGTTAATACCATTCAGGGTAGATGGCACTGTTAATACCATTCAGGATAGATGGCACTGTTAATACCGTTCAGGATGGATGGCACTGTTAATACCGTTCAGGGGAGATGGCACTGTTAAAACCGTTCAGCTAGATGGCAGTGCTAATACCATTCAAGGTAGATGGCACTGTTAATACCGTTCAGGGGAGATGACACTGTTAATACTGTTAAGGGTAGATGGCACTCTTAATAACGTTCAGGGGAGATGGCAATGTTAATACTGTTCAGGGTAGATGGCACTGTTAATACAGTTCAGATGAGATGGCACTGTTAATGCTATTCAGGATAGATGGCACTGTTAATACCATTCAGGGTAGATGGCACTGTTAATACCATTCAGGGAGATGGCACTGTTAATACAGTACAGGGTAGATGGAACAGTTAATACTGTTCAGAGTAGATGGCACTGTCAATACCGTTCAGAGTAGATGGCACTGTTAATACCGATCAGGGGAGATGGCACTGTTAATACAGTTGAGGATAGATGGCACTGTTAATACCGTTCAGGGGAGATGGCACTTTTTATACCGTTCAGGGTAGATGGCACTGTTAATACCGTTCAGGGGAGATGGCAGTATTTATACCGTTCAGGGTAGATGGCACTGTTAATACCGTTCAGGATAGATGAGACCGCACCTGGAGTATTGTGTGCAGTTTTGGTCCCCTAATCTGAGGAAAGACATCCTTGCCATAGAGGGAGTACAGAGAAGGTTCACCAGATTGATTCCTGGGATGGCAGGACTTTCATATGAAGAAAGAATGGATGAACTAGGCTTGTACTCGTTGGAATTTAGAAGATTGAGGGGGGATCTGATTGAAACGTATAAGATCCTAAAGGGATTGGACAGGCTAGATGCAGGAAGATTGTTCCCGATGTTGGGGAAGTCCAGAACGAGGGGTCACAGTTTGAGGATAGGGAGGAAGCCTTTTAGGACTGAGATTAGGAAAAACTTCTTCACACGGAGAGTGGTGAATCTGTGGAATTCTCTGCCACAGGAAACAGTTGAGGCCAGTTCATTGGCTATATTTAAGAGGGAGTTAGATATGGCCCTTGTGGCTACGGGGGTCAGGGGGTATGGAGGGAAGGCTGGGGCGGTGTTCTGAGTTGTATGATCAGCCATGATCGTAATAAATGGCGGTGCAGGCTCGAAGGGCCAAATGGCCTACTCCTGCACCTATTTTCTATGTTTCTATGTTTCTATGGCACTGTTAATAACGTTCAGGGGAGATAGCACTGTTAATACCGTTCAGGATGGATGGCACTTTTAATACCGTTCAGAGTAGATGGCACAGTTAAAACAGTTCAGGATAGATGGCACTGTTAATACCGTTCAGGGGAGATGGCAATGTTAATACCGTTCAGCTGGATGGCACTGTTAATACCGTTCAGGGTAGATGGCACCGTTAAAAACAGTTCAGGATGGATGGCACTGTTTATACAGTTCAGGGGAAATGGCACTGTTAATACCGTTCAGGGTTGATGGCACTGTTAATATCGTTCAGGGTAGATGGCACCGTTGAAAACAGTTCAAGATGGGTGGCACTGTTTATTAAGTTCAGGGGAGATGGCATGGTTAATACCGTTCAGAGCAGATGGCACTGTTAATACAGTTCAGGATGGATGGCACTGTTAATACCGTTCAGGAGAGTTGGCACTGTTAATACCGTTCAGCTAGATGGTACTGTTAATACCGTTCAGGGGAGATGGTTCTGTTAATACAGTTCAGGATAGATGGCACTGTTAACACAGTTCAGGATAGATGGCACTGTCAATAACGTTCAGGGTAGATGGCACTGTTAATACGAATCAGGGAGATGGCACTGTTAATGCATTTCAGGATAGATGGCACTGTTAATACTGTTCAGCGTGGATGGCACTGTTAATACAGTTCAGGATGGATGGCACTCTTAATTCCATTCAGGGGAGATGGCACTGTTAATACTGTTCAGTGTAGATGGTACTGCTAATACCTTTCAGGGGAGATGGCACTGTTAATACCGTTCAGCTAGATGGCACTGTTAATACCGTTCAGGAGAGATGGCACTGTTAATACCGTTCAGGAGAGATGGCACTGTTAATAAAGTTCAGCTAGATGGCACTGTTAATAACGTTCAGGGTAGATGGCACTGTTAATACCGTTCAGGATGGATGGCACTATTAATACAGTTGAGGATAGATGGCACTGTTAATACCGTTTAGGGGAGATGGCACTTTTTATACCGTTCACGGTAGATGGCACTGCTAATACCATTCAGGGGAGATGGTACTATTTATACCGTTCAGGGTAGATGGCATTGTTAATAACGTTCAGCGGAGATGGCACTGTTAATACCCTTCAGGGTGGATGGCACTGTTAATACCATTCTGGGAGATGGCACTGTTAATTCTGTTCAGCTAGATGGCACTGTTAATACCATTCAGGGTAGATGGCACCATTAAAAACAGTTCAGGATGGATGGCACTGTTTATACAGTTCAGGGGAAATGGCACTGTTAATACAGTTCAGGATAGATGCAACTGTTAACACAGTTCAGCGTAGATGGCGCTGTTAATACTGTTCAGGATGGATGGCACTGTTAATACAATTCAGGATAGATGGCACTGTCAATACCGTTCAGGATGGATGGCACTGTTAATACCGTTCAGGAAAGATGGCACTGTTAATACCGTTCAGCTAGAATGTACTGTTAATACCGTTCAGGGGAGATGGTACTGTTAATACAGTTCAGGATAGATGCAACTGTTAACACAGTTCAGGGTAGATGGCACTGCTAATACCGTTCAAGGTAGATGGCACGGTAAATACCATTCAGGGAGATGGCACTGTTAATACCGTTCAGGGAAGATGGAAACGTTAATACAGTACAGGTTAGATGGCACTGTTAATACCGTTCAGGGGAGATGGCAGTATTTATACCGTTCAGGGTAGATGGCACTGTTAATACCGTTCAGGATAGATGAGACCGCACCTGGAGTATTGTGTGCAGTTTTGGTCCCCTAATCTGAGGAAAGACATCCTTGCCATAGAGGGAGTACAGAGAAGGTTCACCAGATTGATTCCTGGGATGGCAGGACTTTCATATGAAGAAAGAATGGATGAACTAGGCTTGTACTCGTTGGAATTTAGAAGATTGAGGGGGGATCTGATTGAAACGTATAAGATCCTAAAGGGATTGGACAGGCTAGATGCAGGAAGATTGTTCCCGATGTTGGGGAAGTCCAGAACGAGGGGTCACAGTTTGAGGATAGGGAGGAAGCCTTTTAGGACTGAGATTAGGAAAAACTTCTTCACACGGAGAGTGGTGAATCTGTGGAATTCTCTGCCACAGGAAACAGTTGAGGCCAGTTCATTGGCTATATTTAAGAGGGAGTTAGATATGGCCCTTGTGGCTACGGGGGTCAGGGGGTATGGAGGGAAGGCTGGGGCGGTGTTCTGAGTTGTATGATCAGCCATGATCGTAATAAATGGCGGTGCAGGCTCGAAGGGCCAAATGGCCTACTCCTGCACCTATTTTCTATGTTTCTATGTTTCTATGGCACTGTTAATAACGTTCAGGGGAGATAGCACTGTTAATACCGTTCAGGATGGATGGCACTTTTAATACCGTTCAGAGTAGATGGCACAGTTAAAACAGTTCAGGATAGATGGCACTGTTAATACCGTTCAGGGGAGATGGCAATGTTAATACCGTTCAGCTGGATGGCACTGTTAATACCGTTCAGGGTAGATGGCACCGTTAAAAACAGTTCAGGATGGATGGCACTGTTTATACAGTTCAGGGGAAATGGCACTGTTAATACCGTTCAGGGTTGATGGCACTGTTAATATCGTTCAGGGTAGATGGCACCGTTGAAAACAGTTCAAGATGGGTGGCACTGTTTATTAAGTTCAGGGGAGATGGCATGGTTAATACCGTTCAGAGCAGATGGCACTGTTAATACAGTTCAGGATGGATGGCACTGTTAATACCGTTCAGGAGAGTTGGCACTGTTAATACCGTTCAGCTAGATGGTACTGTTAATACCGTTCAGGGGAGATGGTTCTGTTAATACAGTTCAGGATAGATGGCACTGTTAACACAGTTCAGGATAGATGGCACTGTCAATAACGTTCAGGGTAGATGGCACTGTTAATACGAATCAGGGAGATGGCACTGTTAATGCATTTCAGGATAGATGGCACTGTTAATACTGTTCAGCGTGGATGGCACTGTTAATACAGTTCAGGATGGATGGCACTCTTAATTCCATTCAGGGGAGATGGCACTGTTAATACTGTTCAGTGTAGATGGTACTGCTAATACCTTTCAGGGGAGATGGCACTGTTAATACCGTTCAGCTAGATGGCACTGTTAATACCGTTCAGGAGAGATGGCACTGTTAATACCGTTCAGGAGAGATGGCACTGTTAATAAAGTTCAGCTAGATGGCACTGTTAATAACGTTCAGGGTAGATGGCACTGTTAATACCGTTCAGGATGGATGGCACTATTAATACAGTTGAGGATAGATGGCACTGTTAATACCGTTTAGGGGAGATGGCACTTTTTATACCGTTCACGGTAGATGGCACTGCTAATACCATTCAGGGGAGATGGTACTATTTATACCGTTCAGGGTAGATGGCATTGTTAATAACGTTCAGCGGAGATGGCACTGTTAATACCCTTCAGGGTGGATGGCACTGTTAATACCATTCTGGGAGATGGCACTGTTAATTCTGTTCAGCTAGATGGCACTGTTAATACCATTCAGGGTAGATGGCACCATTAAAAACAGTTCAGGATGGATGGCACTGTTTATACAGTTCAGGGGAAATGGCACTGTTAATACAGTTCAGGATAGATGCAACTGTTAACACAGTTCAGCGTAGATGGCGCTGTTAATACTGTTCAGGATGGATGGCACTGTTAATACAATTCAGGATAGATGGCACTGTCAATACCGTTCAGGATGGATGGCACTGTTAATACCGTTCAGGAAAGATGGCACTGTTAATACCGTTCAGCTAGATGGTACTGTTAATACCGTTCAGGGGAGATGGTACTGTTAATACAGTTCAGGATAGATGCAACTGTTAACACAGTTCAGGGTAGATGGCACTGCTAATACCGTTCAAGGTAGATGGCACGGTAAATACCATTCAGGGAGATGGCACTGTTAATACCGTTCAGGGAAGATGGAAACGTTAATACAGTACAGGTTAGATGGCACTGTTAATACCGTTCAGGGGAGATGGCAGTATTTATACCGTTCAGGGTAGATGGCACTGTTAATACCGTTCAGGATAGATGAGACCGCACCTGGAGTATTGTGTGCAGTTTTGGTCCCCTAATCTGAGGAAAGACATCCTTGCCATAGAGGGAGTACAGAGAAGGTTCACCAGATTGATTCCTGGGATGGCAGGACTTTCATATGAAGAAAGAATGGATGAACTAGGCTTGTACTCGTTGGAATTTAGAAGATTGAGGGGGGATCTGATTGAAACGTATAAGATCCTAAAGGGATTGGACAGGCTAGATGCAGGAAGATTGTTCCCGATGTTGGGGAAGTCCAGAACGAGGGGTCACAGTTTGAGGATAGGGAGGAAGCCTTTTAGGACTGAGATTAGGAAAAACTTCTTCACACGGAGAGTGGTGAATCTGTGGAATTCTCTGCCACAGGAAACAGTTGAGGCCAGTTCATTGGCTATATTTAAGAGGGAGTTAGATATGGCCCTTGTGGCTACGGGGGTCAGGGGGTATGGAGGGAAGGCTGGGGCGGTGTTCTGAGTTGTATGATCAGCCATGATCGTAATAAATGGCGGTGCAGGCTCGAAGGGCCAAATGGCCTACTCCTGCACCTATTTTCTATGTTTCTATGTTTCTATGGCACTGTTAATAACGTTCAGGGGAGATAGCACTGTTAATACCGTTCAGGATGGATGGCACTTTTAATACCGTTCAGAGTAGATGGCACAGTTAAAACAGTTCAGGATAGATGGCACTGTTAATACCGTTCAGGGGAGATGGCAATGTTAATACCGTTCAGCTGGATGGCACTGTTAATACCGTTCAGGGTAGATGGCACCGTTAAAAACAGTTCAGGATGGATGGCACTGTTTATACAGTTCAGGGGAAATGGCACTGTTAATACCGTTCAGGGTTGATGGCACTGTTAATATCGTTCAGGGTAGATGGCACCGTTGAAAACAGTTCAAGATGGGTGGCACTGTTTATTAAGTTCAGGGGAGATGGCATGGTTAATACCGTTCAGAGCAGATGGCACTGTTAATACAGTTCAGGATGGATGGCACTGTTAATACCGTTCAGGAGAGTTGGCACTGTTAATACCGTTCAGCTAGATGGTACTGTTAATACCGTTCAGGGGAGATGGTTCTGTTAATACAGTTCAGGATAGATGGCACTGTTAACACAGTTCAGGATAGATGGCACTGTCAATAACGTTCAGGGTAGATGGCACTGTTAATACGAATCAGGGAGATGGCACTGTTAATGCATTTCAGGATAGATGGCACTGTTAATACTGTTCAGCGTGGATGGCACTGTTAATACAGTTCAGGATGGATGGCACTCTTAATTCCATTCAGGGGAGATGGCACTGTTAATACTGTTCAGTGTAGATGGTACTGCTAATACCTTTCAGGGGAGATGGCACTGTTAATACCGTTCAGCTAGATGGCACTGTTAATACCGTTCAGGAGAGATGGCACTGTTAATACCGTTCAGGAGAGATGGCACTGTTAATAAAGTTCAGCTAGATGGCACTGTTAATAACGTTCAGGGTAGATGGCACTGTTAATACCGTTCAGGATGGATGGCACTATTAATACAGTTGAGGATAGATGGCACTGTTAATACCGTTTAGGGGAGATGGCACTTTTTATACCGTTCACGGTAGATGGCACTGCTAATACCATTCAGGGGAGATGGTACTATTTATACCGTTCAGGGTAGATGGCATTGTTAATAACGTTCAGCGGAGATGGCACTGTTAATACCCTTCAGGGTGGATGGCACTGTTAATACCATTCTGGGAGATGGCACTGTTAATTCTGTTCAGCTAGATGGCACTGTTAATACCATTCAGGGTAGATGGCACCATTAAAAACAGTTCAGGATGGATGGCACTGTTTATACAGTTCAGGGGAAATGGCACTGTTAATACAGTTCAGGATAGATGCAACTGTTAACACAGTTCAGCGTAGATGGCGCTGTTAATACTGTTCAGGATGGATGGCACTGTTAATACAATTCAGGATAGATGGCACTGTCAATACCGTTCAGGATGGATGGCACTGTTAATACCGTTCAGGAAAGATGGCACTGTTAATACCGTTCAGCTAGATGGTACTGTTAATACCGTTCAGGGGAGATGGTACTGTTAATACAGTTCAGGATAGATGCAACTGTTAACACAGTTCAGGGTAGATGGCACTGCTAATACCGTTCAAGGTAGATGGCACGGTAAATACCATTCAGGGAGATGGCACTGTTAATACCGTTCAGGGAAGATGGAAACGTTAATACAGTACAGGTTAGATGGCACTGTTAATACCGTTCAGGATAGATGGCACTGTTAATACAGTTCAGGATAGATGGCACTGTTAATACTGTTCACGGGAGATGGCACTGTTAATACCGTTCAGGGGAGATAGCACTGTGAATACCGTTCAGGGGAGATGGCACTGATAATACTGTTCAGGGAGATGTCACTTTTAATACACTTCAGGGAGATGGCGCTGTTAATGCAGTTCCGGATAGATGGCACTTTTAATACTGTTCAGGGTAGGTGGTACTGTTAATACCGTTCAGCGTGGATGTCACTGTTAATACAGTTCAGGATGGATGGCACTCTTAATTCCATTCAGGGGAGATGGCACTGTTAATACCGTTCAGGGTAGGTGGCACTGTTAATACCGTTCAGCGTGGATGGCACTGTTAATACAGTTCAGGATGGATGGCACTCTTAATTCCATTCAGGGGAGATGGCACTGTTAATAATGTTCAGTGTAGATGGCACTGCTAATACCTTTCAGGTGAGATGGCACAGTTAATACAGTTCAAGGTAGATGGCACTGTTAATACCATTCAGGATGGATGGCACCATTAATACAGTTGAGGATAGATGGCACTGATAATACCGTTCGGGGAGATGGCACTTTTTATACCATTCAGGGTAGATGGCACTGTTAATACTGTTCAGGGTAGATGGCACTGTTAATACCACTCAGGGTAGATGGCATTGATAATACCATTCAGGATAGATGGCACTGTTAATACCGTTCAGGGGAGATGGCACTGTTGATATAGTTCAGGATGGATGGCACTGTTATTATAGTTCTAGGTAGATGGCACTGTTAATACCATTCAAGGTAGATGGCACTGATAATACTGTTCAGGGAGATGTTACTGTTAATACACTTCAGGGAGATGGCACTGTTAATACTGTTCAGAGTAGATGGCACTGTCAATACCGTTCAGAGTAGATGGCACTGTTAATACCGATCAGGAGAGATGGCACTGTTAATACAGTTGAGGATAGATGGCACTGTTAATGCCGATCAGGGGAGATGGCACTGTTAATACAGTTGAGGATAGATGGCACTGTCAATACCGTTCAGAGTAGATGGCACTGTTAATACCGATCAGGGGAGATGGCACTGTTAATACAGTTGAGGATAGATGGCACTGTTAATAACGTTCAGGGGAGATGGCACTTTTTATACCGTTCAGTGTAGATGGCACTGTTAATACCGTTCAGGGGAGATGGCAATGTTAATACCGGTCAGGATAGATGGCACTGCAAATACAGTACAGGGTAGATGGCACTGTTAATACCCTTCAGAGTAGATGGCACCGTTAAAACCGTTCAGGATGGATGGCAGTGTTAATACAGTACAGGGTAGATGGCACTGTTAATACAGTTCAGGGTAGATGGCACTGTTAATATCGGTCAGGGAAGATGGCACTTTTTATACCGTTCAGGGTAGATGGCACTGTTAATACCATCAGGGCAGATGGCACCATTAAAAACAGTTCAGGATGGATGGCACTGTTTATACAGTTCAGGGTAGGTGGCACTGTTAATACATTTCAGGAGAGATGGCACTGTTAATACCATTCAGGGGAGATGGCACTGTTAATACCGTTCAGGGTAGATGGCACTGTTAATACACTTCAGGGAGATGGCACTGTTAATACAGTACAGGATAGAAGGCACTGTTAATACTGTTCAGAGTAGATGGCACTGTCAATACTGTTCAGAGTAGATGCCACTGTTAATACTGTTCAGGGAAGATGGCACTGTTAATGCAGTTCAGGATAGATGGCACTGTTAACACAGTTCAGGATGGATGGCACTGTTAATGCAGTTCAGGGTAGATGAAACAGTTAATACAGTTCAGGATGGATGGCACTCTTAATTCCATTCAGGGGAGATGGCACTGTTAATACTGTTCAGTGTAGATGGTACTGCTAATACCTTTCAGGGGAGATGGCACAGTTAATACAGTTCAAGGTAGATGGCACTGTTAATACAGTTCAGGATGGATGGCACTCTTAATTCCATTCAGGGGAGATGGCACTGTTAATACTGTTCAGTGTAGATGGTACTGCTAATACCTTTCAGGGGAGATGGCACAGTTAATACAGTTCAAGATAGATGGCACTGTTAATACCGTTCAGAGCAGATGGCACTGTTAATACCGTTCAGGGTAGATGGCACTGTTAATACAGTTCAAGATAGATGGCACTGTTAATACCGTTCTGAGCAGATGGCACTGTTAATACCGTTCAGGGTAGATGGCACTGTTAATAGCGCTAAGGGTAGATGGTGCTGTTAATACTTTTAATGATGGATGGCACTGTTAATACAATTCAGGACAGATGGTACTGTTAATACCATTCAGGGGAGATGGCACTGTTGATACAGTTCAGGATTGATGGCACTGTTAATACCGTTCAGCTGGATGGCATTGTTAATACCGTTCAGGGTAGATGGCACCGTTAAAAACAGTTCAGGATGGATGCCACTGTTTATACAGTACAGGGGAGATGGCACTGTTAATACCGTTCAGAGCTGATGGCAGTGTTAATACAGTTCAGGATGGATGGCACTGTTAATACCGTTCACGGGAGATGGCACTGTTAATACCGTTCAGGGGAGATGGTACCGTTAATACAGTTCAGGATAGATGCAACTGTTAACACAGTTCAGGGTAGATGGCACTGTTAATAACATTCAGGGTAGATGGCACAGTTAATAGCGCTCAAGGTAGATGGCGCTGTTAATACTTTTCAGGATGGATGGCACTGTTAATACAATTCAGGATAGATAGCACTGTTAATACCATTCCAGAGAGATGGCACTGTTAATACCGTTCAGGACAGATGGCACTGTTAATACCGTTCAGGGGAGATGGCACCGTTAATACTGTACAGGTTAGATGGCACTGTTAATACCATTCAGGATAGATGGCATGTTAATACCGTTCAGGGTAGATGGCACTGTTAATACAGTTCAGGATAGATGGCACTGTTAATACCGTTCAGGATGGATGGCACTATTAATGCAGTTGAGGATAGATGGCACTGTTAATATCGTTTAGGGGAGATGGCACTTTTTATATCGTTCAGGGTAAATGGCACTGTTAATACCGTTCAGGATAGATGGCACTGTTAATAATGTTCAGGGGAGATGGCACTGTTAATATCATTCAGGGTAGGTGGCACTGTTAATACCGTTCAGCATGGATGGCACTGTTAATACAGTTCAGGATGGATGGCACTCTTAATTCCATTCAGGAGAGATGGCACTGTTAATACTGTTCAGTGTAGATGGCACTGCTAATACCTTTCAGGTGAGATGGCACAGTTAATACAGGTCAAGGTAGATGGCACTGTTAATACCGTTCAGGATGGATGGCACTATTAATACAGTTGAGGATAGATGGCACTGTTAATAGCGTTCAGGGGAGATGGCACTGTTGATATAGTTCAGGATGGATGGCACTGTTAATATAGTTCTAGGTCGATAGCACTGTTAATACCATTCAAGGTAGATGGCACTGATAATACTGTTCAGGGAGATGTTACTGTTAATACACTTCAGGGAGATGGCACTGTTAATACAGTACAGGGTAGATGGAACAGTTAATACTGTTCAGAGTAGATGGCACTGTCAATACCGTTCAGAGTAGATGGCACTGTTAATACCGATCAGGGCAGATGGCACTGTTAATACAGTTGAGGATAGATGGCACTGTTAATAGCGTTCAGGGGAGAAGGCACTATTTATACCGTTCAGGGTAGATGGCACTGTTAATACCGTTCAGGATAGATGGCACTGTTAATACCATTCAGGATAGATAGCACTGTTAATAACGTTCAGGGGAGATGGCCCCGTTAATACAATTCAGGATAGATGGCACTGTTAACACAGTTCAGGATGGATGGCACTGTTAATGCAGTTCAGGGAAGATGGTACCGTTAATACAGTACAGGGTAGATGAAACAGTTAATACTGTTCAGAGTAGATGGCACTGTGAATACTGTTCAGAGTAGATGGCACTGTTAATACGAATCAGGGGAGATGGCACTGTTAATGCATTTCAGGATAGATGGCACTGTTAATACCGTTCAGCGTGGATGGCACTGTTAATACAGTTCAGGATGGATGGCACTCTTAATTCCATTCAGGGGAGATGGCACTGTTAATACTGTTCAGTGTAGATGGTACTGCTAATACCTTTCAGGGGAGATGGCACAGTTAATACAGTTCAAGGTAGATGGCACTGTTAATACCGTTCAGGATGGATGGCACTGTTAGTACCGTTCAGGAGAGATGGCACTGTTAGTACCGTTCAGCTAGATGGCTCTGTTAATACCGTTCAAGGTAGATGGCACGGTTAATACCATTCAGGGTAGATGGCTCTGTTAATACCATTCAGGGGAGATGGCACTGTTGATACAGTTCAGGATTGATGGCACTGTTAATACCGTTCAGCTGGATGGCATTGTTAATACCGTTCAGGGTAGATGGCACTGTTAAAAACAGTTCAGAATGGATGCCACTGTTTATACAGTACAGGGGAGATTGCACTGTTAATATCGTTCAGGGCAGATGGCACTGTTGATACAGTTCAGGATGCATGGCACTGTTAATACTGTTCAGGGGAGATGGCACTGTTAATACCGTTCAGGGCAGATGGCACTGTTGATACAGTTCAGGATGCATGGCACTGTTAATACTGTTCAGGGTAGATGGCACTGTTAATACCGTTCAAGGCAGATGGCACTGTTAATACTGTTCAGGGTAGATGGCACTTTTTATACCATTCAAGGTAGATGGCACTGATAATACTGTTCAGGGAGATGTCACTGTTAATACACTTCAGGGAGATGGCGCTGTTAATGCAGTTCAGGATAGATGGCACTGTTAATACTGTTCATGGTAGGTGGTACTGTTAATACCATTCAGCGTGGATGTCACTGTTAATACAGTTCAGGATGAATGGCACTCTTATTTCCATTCAGGGGAGATGGCACTGTTAATACTGTTCAGTGTGGATGGTACTGCTAATACCTTTCAGGGGAGATGGCACAGTTAAGACTGTTCAAGGTAGATGGCACTGTTAATACCGTTCAGGTTGGATGGCACTGTTAATACCGTTCAGGAGAGATGGCACTGTTCGTACCATTCAGCTAGATGGCACTGTTAATACCGTTCAAGGTAGATGGCATGGTTAATACCATTCAGGGTAGATGGCTCTGTTAATACCATTCAGGGGAGATTTCACTGTTGATACAGTTCAGGATTGATGGCACTGTTAATACCGTTCAGCTGGATGGCATTGTTAATACCGTTCAGGGTAGATGGCACCGTTTAAAACAGTTCAGGATGGATGCCACTGTTAATGCTGTTCAGGGGAGATGGCACTGTTAATACCGTTCAGGGCAGATGGCACTGTTGATACAGTTCAGGATGCATGGCACTGTTAATACAGTTTGAGTTAGATGGCACTGTTAATACCGTTCAAGGTAGATGGCACTGTTAATACTGTTCAGGGTAGATGGCACTTTTTATACCATTCAAGGTAGATGGCACTGATAATACTGTTCAGGGAGATGTCGCTGTTAATACACCTCAGGGCGATGGCGCTGTTAATGCAGTTCAGGATAGATGGCACTGTTAATACTGTTCAGGGGAGATGGCACTGTTAATACCGTTCAGGGTAGGTGGCACTGTTAATATTGTTCAGCGTGGATGGCACTGTTAATACAGTACAGGATGGATGGCACTCTTAATTCCATTCAGGAGAGATGGCACTGTTAATACTGTTCACTGTAGATGGCACTGCTAATACCTTTCAGGTTAGATGGCACAGTTAATACAGTTCAAGGTAGATGGCACTGTTAATACCGTTCAGGATGGATGGCACTATTAATACAGTTGAGGATAGATGGCACTGTTAATACCGTTCAGGGGAGATGGCACTATTTATACCATTCAGGTAGATGGCACTGTTAATACCGTTCAGGATAGATGGCACTGTTAATACAATTCAGGATAGATGGCACAGTTAATACAATTCAGGATAGATGGCACTGATAATACCGTTCAGGATAGATGGCACTGTTAATACAATTCAGGATAGATGGCACTGATAATACCATTCAGGGGAGATGGCACTTTTTATACCATTCAGGGTAGATGGCACTGTTTATACTGTTCAGGGTAGATGGCACTGTTAATACCACTCAGGGTAGATGGCATTGATAATACCATTCAGGATAGATGGCACTGTTAATACCGTTCAGGGGAGATGGCACTGTTGATACAGTTCAGGATGGATGGCACTGTTAATATAGTTCTAGGTAGATGGCACTGTTAATACCATTCAAGGTAGATGGCACTGATAATACTGTTCAGGGAGATGTTACTGTTAATACACTTCAGGGAGATGACACTGTTAATACAGTACAGGGTAGATGAAACAGTTAATACTGTTCAGAGTAGATGGCACTGTCAATACCGTTCAGAGTAGATGGCACTGTTAATACCGATCAGGGGAGATGGCACTGTTAATAGAGTTGAGGATAGATGGCAGTGTTAATACCGTTCAGGGGAGATGGCACCGTCAATACAATTCAGGATAGATGGCACTGTTAATACCGTTCAGGGGAGATGAAACTGATCATACTGTTCAGGGGAGATGGCACTTTTTATACCGTTCAGGGTAGATGGCACTTTTAATACTGTTCAGGGTAGATGGCACTGTTAATACAGTTCAGATGAGATGGCACTGATAATACCATTCAGGATAGATGGCAATGTTAATACCGGTCAGGATAGATGGCACTGCAAATATACTACAGGGTAGATGGCACTGTTAATACCCTTCAGAGTAGATGGCACCGTTAAAACCGTTCAGGATGGATGGCACTGTTAATACAGTACAGGGTAGATGGCACTGTTAATACCCTTCAGAGTAGATGGCACTGTTAATACCGTTCAGGATGGATGGCAGTGTTAATACAGTACAGGGTAGATGGCACTGTTAACACAGTTCAGGATGGATGGCACTGTTAATGCAGTTCAGGGAAGATGGCACTGCTAATTCCGTTTAGGGTAGATGGCACTGTTAATACACTTCAGGGAGATGGCACTGTTAATACAGTACAGGATAGAAGGCACTGTTAATACTGTTCAGAGTAGATGGCACTGTCAATACTGTTCAGAGTAGATGCCATTGTTAATACTGTTCAGGGAAGTTGGCACTGTTAATGCAGTTC
This sequence comes from Mobula birostris, assembly GCF_030028105.1. NCBI lineage: Eukaryota > Metazoa > Chordata > Chondrichthyes > Myliobatiformes > Myliobatidae > Mobula > Mobula birostris. The sequence continues at coordinate 152,888,191 of NC_092370.1, forward strand.
AGGATAGATGGCACTGTTAACACAGTTCAGGATGGATGGCACTGTTAATGCATTTCAGGGAACATGGTACTGTTAATACAGTACAGGGTAGATGAAACAGTTAATACTGTTCAGAGTAGATGGCACTGTGAATACTGTTCAGAGTAGATGGCACTGTTAATACGAATCAGGGGAGATGGCACTGTTAATGCATTTCAGGATAGATGGCGCTGTTAATACCGTTCAGCGTGGATGGCACTGTTAATACAGTTCAGGATGGATGGCACTCTTAATTCCATTCAGGGGAGATGGCACTGTTAATACTGTTCAGTGTAGATGGTACTGCTAATACCTTTCAGGGGAGATAGCACAGTTAATACAGTTCAAGGTAGATGGCGTTGTCAATACCGTTCAGAGCAGATGGCACTGTTAATACAGTTCAGGATGGATGGCACTGTTAATACCGTTCAGCTAGATGGCACTGTTAATACAGTTCAGGGTGGATGGCACTGTTAATACAGTTCACGGTAGATGGCACTGTTAATAGCGCTAAGGGTAGATGGCGCTGTTACTACATTTAATGATGGATGGCACTGTTAATATAATTCAGGATAGATGGCACTGTTAATACCGTTCATGGGAGATGGCACTGTTAATACAATTCAGGATGGATGGCAATGTTAATACCGTTCAGGAGAGATGGCACTGTTAGTACCGTTCAGCTAGATGGCACTGTTAATACCATGCAAGGTAGATGGCACGGTTATTACCATTCAGGATAGATGGCTCTGTTAATACCATTCAGGGGAGATGGCACTGTTGATACAGTTCAGGATTGATTGCACTGTTAATACCGTTCAGGGTAGATGGCACCATTAAAAACAGTTCAGGATGGATACCACTGTTTATACAGTACAGGGGAGATGGCACTGTTAATTCCGTTCAGGGGAGATGGCACTGTTGATACAGTTCAGGATGCATGGCACTGTTAATACTGTTCAGGGTAGATGGCACTGTTAATACCGTTCAAGGTAGATGGCACTGATAATACTGTTCAGGGAGATGTTACTGTTAATACACTTCAGGGAGATGACACTGTTAATACAGTACAGGGTAGATGGAACAGTTAATACTGTTCAGAGTAGATGGCACTGTCAATACCGTTCAGAGTAGATGGCACTGTTAATACCGATCAGGGGAGATGGCACTGTTAATAGAGTTGAGGATAGATGGCACTGTTAATAACATTCAGGGGAGATGGCACCGTTAATACAATTCAGGATCGATGGCAGTGTTAATACCGTTCAGGGGAGATGGCACCGTCAATACAATTCAGGATAGATGGCACTGTTAATACCGTTCAGGGGAGATGAAACTGATCATACTGTTCAGGGGAGATGGCACTTTTTATACCGTTCAGGGTAGATGGCACTTTTAATACTGTTCAGGGTAGATGGCACTGTTAATACAGTTCAGATGAGATGGCACTGATAATACCATTCAGGATAGATGGCAATGTTAATACCGGTCAGGATAGATGGCACTGCAGATATACTACAGGGTAGATGGCACTGTTAATACCCTTCAGAGTAGATGGCACCGTTAAAACCGTTCAGGATGGATGGCACTGTTAATACAGTACAGGGTAGATGGCACTGTTAATACCCTTCAGAGTAGATGGCACTGTTAATACCGTTCAGGATGGATGGCAGTGTTAATACAGTACAGGGTAGATGGCACTGTTAATACAGTTCAGGTAGATGGCACTGTTAATATCGGTCAGGGGAGATGGCACTTTTTATACCGTTCAGGGTAGATGGCACTGTTAATACCATCAGGGCAGATGGCACCGTTAAAAACAGTTCAGGATGGATGGCACTGTTTATACAGTTCAGGGTAGGTGGCACTGTTAATATAGTTCAGGAGAGATGGCACTGTTAATACCGTTCAGGGTAGATGGCACTGTTAACACAGTTCAGGATGGATGGCACTGTTAATGCATTTCAGGGAACATGGTTCTGTTAATACAGTACAGGGTAGATGAAACAGTTAATACTGTTCAGAGTAGATGGCACTGTGAATACTGTTCAGAGTAGATGGTACTGTTAATACGAATCAGGGGAGATGGCACTGTTAATGCATTTCAGGATAGATGGCGCTGTTAATACCATCAGGGCAGATGGCACCGTTAAAAACAGTTCAGGATGGATGGCACTGTTTATACAGTTCAGCGAAGATGGCACTGCTAATTCCGTTTAGGGTAGATGGCACTGTTAATACACTTCAGGGAGATGGCACTGTTAATACAGTACAGGATAGAAGGCACTGTTAATACTGTTCAGAGTAGATGGCATTGTCAATACTGTTCAGAGTAGATGCCATTATTAATACTGTTCAGGGAAGTTGGCACTGTTAATGCAGTTCAGGATAGATGGCACTGTTAACACAGTTCAGGATGGATGGCACTGTTAATGCATTTCAGGGAACATGGTTCTGTTAATACAGTACAGGGTAGATGAAACAGTTAATACTGTTCAGAGTAGATGGCACTGTGAATACTGTTCAGAGTAGATGGTACTGTTAATACGAATCAGGGGAGATGGCACTGTTAATGCATTTCAGGATAGATGGCGCTGTTAATACCGTTCAGCGTGGATGGCACTGTTAATACAGTTCAGGATGGATGGCACTCTTAATTCCATTCAGGGGAGATGGCACTGTTAATACTGTTCAGTGTAGATGGTACTGCTAATAGCTTTCAGGGGAGATAGCACAGTTAATACAGTTCAAGGTAGATGGCGCTGTTAATACCGTTCAGAGCAGATGGCACTGTTAATACAGTTCAGGATGGATGGCAACGTTAATACCGTTCAGCTAGATGGCACTGTTAATACAGTTCAGGGTGGATGGCACTGTTAATACAGTTCACGGTAGATGGCACTGTTAATAGCGCTAAGGGTAGATGGCGCTGTTAATACATTTAATGATGGATGGCACTGTTAATATAATTCAGGATAGATGGCACTGTTAATACTGTTCAGGGGAGATGGCACTGTTAATACAATTCAGGATGGATGGTACTGTTAATACCGTTCAGGATGGATGGCACTGTTAATACCGTTCAGGAGAGATGGCACTGTTAGTACCGTTCAGCTAGATGGCACTGTTAATACCGTTCAAGGTAGATGGCACGGTTAATACCATTCAGGGTAGATGGCTCTGTTGATACAGTTCAGGATTGATTGCACTGTTAATACCGTTCAGGGTAGATGGCACCGTTAAAAACAGTTCAGGATGGATACCACTGTTTATACAGTACAGGGGAGATGGCACTGTTAATACCGTTCAGGGGAGATGGCACTGTTGATACAGTTCTGGATGCATGGCACTGTTAATACTGTTCAGGGTATATGGCACTGTTAATACCGTTCAGGGGAGATGGCACTGTTAATACCGTTCAGGGTAGGTGGCACTGTTAATACCGTTCAGCGTGGATGTCACTGTTAATACAGTTCAGGATGGATGGCACTCTTAATTCCATTCAGGGGAGATGGCACTGTTAATACCGTTCAGGGTAGGTGGCACTGTTAATACCGTTCAGCGTGGATGGCACTGTTAATACAGTTCAGGATGGATGGCACTCTTAATTCCATTCAGGGGAGATGGCACTGTTAATACTGTTCAGTGTAGATGGCACTGCTAATACCTTTCAGGTGAGATGGCACAGTTAATACAGTTCAAGGTAGATGGCACTGTTAATATCGTTCAGGATGGATGGCACTATTAATACAGTTGAGGATAGATGGCACTGTTAATACCGTTCAGGGGAGATGGCACTATTTATACTGTTCAGGTAGATGGCACTGTTAATACCATTCAGGATAGATGGCACTGTTAATACAATTCAGGATAGATGGCACTGTTAATAACGTTCAGGGGAGATGGCACTGTTAATACAATTCAGGATAGATGGCACTGTTAATACCGTTTAGGATGGATGGCACTATTAATACAGTTGAGGATAGATGGCACTGATAATACTGTTCAGGGGAGATGGCACTTTTTATACCATTCAGGGTAGGTGGCACTGTTAATACTGTTCAGGGTAGATGGCACTGTTAATACCACTCAGGGTAGATGGCATTGATAATACCATTCAGGATAGGTGGCACTGTTAATACCGTTCAGGGGAGATGGCACTGTTGATATAGTTCAGGATGGATGGCACTGTTAATATAGTCCTAGGTAGATGGCACTGTTAATACCATTCAAGGTAGATGGCACTGATAATACTGTTCAGGGAGATGTTACTGTTAATACACTTCAGGGAGATGGCACTGTTAATACAGTACAGGGTAGATGGAACAGTTAATACTGTTCAGAGTAGATGGCACTGTTGATACCGATCAGGGGAGATGGCACTGTTAATACAGTTGAGGATAGATGGCACTGTTAATACCCTTCAGAGTAGATGGCACCGTTAAAACCGTTCAGGATGGATGGCACTGTTAATACAGTACAGGGTAGATGGCACTGTTAATAACGTTCAGAGTAGATGGCACTGTTAATACCGTTCAGGATGGATGGCAGTGTTAATACAGTACAGGGTAGATGGCACTGTTAATGCAGTTCAGGTAGATGGCACTGTTAATATCGGTCAGGGGAGATGGCACTTTTTATACCGTTCAGGGTAGATGGCACTGTTAAAACCATCAGGGCAGATGGCACCGTTAAAAACAGTTCAGGATGGATGGCACTGTTTATACAGTTCAGGGAGATGGCACTGTTAATACAGTACAGGGTAGATGGAACAGTTAATACTGTTCAGAGTAGATGGCACTGTCAATACCGTTCAGAGTAGATGGCACTGTTAATACCGATCAGGGGAGATGGCACTGTTAATACAGTTGAGGATAGATGGCACTGTTAATACCGTTCAGGGGAGATGGCACTTTTTATACCGTTCAGTGTAGGTGGCACTGTTAATACCGTTCAGGGGAGATGGCACTATTATACCGTTCAGGGTAGATGGCACTGTTAATACCGTTCAGGATAGATGGCACTGTTAGCAACATTCAGGGGAGATGGCACCGTTAATACAATTCAGGATAGATAGCACTGTTAATACCGTTCAGGGGAGATGGCACCGTCAATACAATTCAGGATAGATGGCACTGTTAATACCGTTCAGGGGAGATGGCACTTTTTATACCGTTCAGGGTAGATGGCACTTTTAATACTGTTCAGGGTAGATGGCACTGTTAATACAGTTCAGATGAGATGGCACTGTTAATACCATTCAGGGTAGATGGCACTGTTAATACCGTTCAGGGTAGATGGCACTGATAATGCCATTCAGGATAGATGGCACTGTTAATACAATTCAGGATAGATGGCACAGTTAATAACGTTCAGGGGATATGGCACTGTTAATACAATTCAGGATAGATGGCACTGTTAATACCGTTCAGGATGGATGGCACTATTAATACAGTTGAGGATAGATGGCACTGATAATACCGTTTGGGGAGATGGCACTTTTTATACCATTCAGGGTAGGTGGCACTGTTAATACTGTTCAGGGCAGATGGCACTGTTAATACCACTCAGGGTAGATGGCATTGATAATACCATTCAGGATAGATGGCACTGTTAATACCGTTCGGGGGAGATGGCACTGTTGATATAGTTCAGGATGGATGGCACTGTTAATATAGTTCTAGGTAGATGGCACTGATAATACTGTTCAGTGAGATGTTACTGTTAATACACTTCAGGAAGATGGCACTGTTAATACAGTACAGGGTAGATGGAACAGTTAATACTGTTCAGAGTAGATGGCACTGTCAATACCGTTCAGAGTAGATGGCACTGTTAATACCGATCAGGGGAGATGGCACTGTTAATACAGTTGAGGATAGATGGCACTGTTAATACCGTTCAGGGGAGATGGCACTATTTATACCGTTCAGGGTAGATGGCACTGTTAATACCGTTCAGGATAGATGGCACTGTTAATAACGTTCAGGGGAGATGGCACCGTTAATGCATTTCAGGATAGATGGCGCTGTTAATACTGTTCAGCGTGGATGGCACTGTTAATACAGTTCAGGATGGATGGCACTCTTAATTCCATTCAGGGGAGATGGCACTGTTAATACTGTTCAGTGTAGATGGTACTGCTAATACTTTTCAGGGGAGATAGCACAGTTAATACAGTTCAAGGTAGATGGCGCTGTTAATACCGTTCAGAGCAGATGGCACTGTTAATACAGTTCAGGATGGATGGCACTGTTAATACCGTTCAGCTAGATGGCACTGTTAATACAGTTCAGGGTGGATGGCACTGTTAATACAGTTCACGGTAGATGGCACTGTTAATGCCGTTCAGGGGAGATGGCACTGTTAATACAATTCAGGATGGATGGTACTGTTAATACCGTTCAGGATGGATGGCACTGTTAATACTGTTCAGGAGAGATGGCACTGTTAATACCATTCAGGGGCGATGGCAACATTAATATAGTACAGGTTAGATGGCACTGTTAATACCGTTCAGGATGGATAGCACTGTTAATACAGTACAGGATAGATGGCACTGTTAATACCGTTCAGGGAGATGGCACTGTTAGTACCGTTCAGCTAGGTGGCTCTGTTAATACCGTTCAGGGTAGAAGGCACCGTAAAAAACAGTTCAGGATGCATGGCAGTGTTTATATAGTTCAGGGGAGATGGCACTGTTAATACCGTTCAGGGGAGATGGCACCTTTGATACAGTTCAAGATGGATGGCACTGTTAATATAGTTCAAGGTTGATGGCACTTTTAATACCCTTTAGGGTAGATGGCACTGTTAATACCGTTCAAGGTAGATGGTACTGTTAATACAGTTCAGATCGGATGGCACTGTTAATACTGTTCAGGGTAGATGGCACTGTTAATCCAGTTCAGAATAGATGGCACTCTTAATACCATTCAGGGAGATGGCACTGTTAATACAGTTCAGAACAGATGGCTCTGTTAATAGCGTTCATTGTAGATGGCACTGTTATTACCGTTCAGGATAAATGGCACTGTTAATACTGTTCAGGATGGATGGCACAGTTAATATCGTTCAGAGTAGATGGCACTGTTAACACAGTTCAGGATGGATGGCACTGTTAATGCTGTTCAGGGAAGATGGCACTGTTAATACCGTTTAGGGTAGATGGCACTTTTTATACTGTTCAGGGTAGATGGCACTGTTAATATCGTTCAGGGTAGATGGCTCCGTTGAATACAGTTCAGGATGGATGGCACTGTTTATACAGTTCAGGGTAGGTGGCACTGTTAATACAGTACAGGGTAGATGGAACAGTTAATACCGTTCAGAGCAGATGGCACTGTTAATACAGTTCAGGATGGATGGCACTGTTAATACCGTTCAGGAGAGATGGCACTGTTAATACCGTTCAGCTAGATGGCACAGTAAATACCATTCAGGGAGATGGCACTGTTAATACCATTCAGGATAGATGGCACTGTTAATACCGTTCAGGGGAGATGGTACTGTTAATACCGTTCAGCTAGATGGCACTGTTAATACCGTTCAAGGTAGATGGCACTGTTAATACCGTTCAGGGGAGATGGCACTGTTAATACAGTTCAGGATAGATGGTACTGTTAATACCGTTCAGGATGGATGGCACTGTTAATACCGTTCAGGGGAGATGGCACTGTTAATACCATTCAGGGTAGATTGCACTGTAAATACAGTTCAGAGTTGATGGCGCTGTTAATACAATTGATGGGGATGGCATTGTTAATACCGTTCAGTTAGATGGCACTGTTAATACCATTCAGGGGAAATGGCACTGTTAATACCGTTCAGGATAGATGGCACTGTTAATACAGTTGAGGATGGATAGGACTGTTAATACCGTTAAGGATTGATGGCACTGTCAATACCGTTCAGGGGAGATGGCACTGTTAATACCGTTCAGGATAGATGGCACTGTTAATACAGTTCCGGGTGGATGGCACTGTTAATCCCGTTCCCGGTTGATGGCACTATCAATACAGTTCAGGGGAGATGGCACTGTTAATACAGTACAGAGCAGATGGCACTGTTAATAACGTTCATTATAGATGGCAATGTTAATACAGTTCAGAGCAGATGGCACTGTTAATACCATTCAGGGTAGATGGCACTGTTAATACCATTCAGGATAGATGGCACTGTTAATACCATTCAGGGGAGATGGCACTGTTAATACAGTTCAGAGCAGATGGCTCTGTTAATACCGTTCATGGTAGATGGTACTGTTATTACCATTCAGGATAAATGGCACTGTTAATACCATTCAGGGGAGTTGGCACTGATAATGCAGTTGAAGGTAGATAGCACTGTTAATGCCATTCAGGATAGATGGCACTGTTAATACCGTTCAGGGTAGATGGCACTGTTAATACCGTTCAGGATAGATGGCACTGTTAATACAGTTTAGAATAGATGGTACTGTTAATACCGTTCAGGGGAGATGACACCTTTGATACAGTTCAAGATGGATGGCGCTGTTAATAGCGTTCAGGGTAGATGGCACTGTTAATACAATTCAGGATAGATGGCACTGTTAATACCGTTCAGGGGAGATGGCGCTGTTAATACTGTTCAACTAGATGGCACTGTTAATACCGTTCAAGGTAGATGGCACGGTTAATACCATTCAGGGAGATGGCACTGTTAATACCGTTCAGGGTAGATGGCACTGTTAATACAGTTCCGGGTGGATGGCACTGTTAATCCCGTTCCCGGTTGATGGCACTATCAATACAGTTCAGGGGAGATGGCACTGTTAATACAGTTCAGAGCAGATGGCACTGTTAATAACGTTCATTATAGATGGCAATGTTAATACAGTTCAGAGCAGATGGCACTGTTAATACCATTCAGGGTAGATGGCACTGTTAATACCGTTCAGGATAGATGGCACTGTTAATACCATTCAGGGGAGATGGCACTGTTAATACCATTCAGGGTAGATGGCACTTTTAATACCGTTCAGGGTAGATGGCACTGTGAATACAGTTGAGGATGATGGCACTGTTAATACCTTTCAGGATGGATGGCACTGTTAATACCGTTCAGTGTTGATAGCACTACCAATACAGTCCCGGGTGGATGGCATTGTCAATACAGTTCTGGATGGATTGCACTGTTAATACAGTTCAGGGGAGATTGCACTGTTAATACAGTTCAGGGTAGATGGCACTGTTAATATTGTTCAGGGGAGATGGCACCGTTGAAAACAGTTCAGGATGGATGGCACTGTTTATACAGTTCAGGGGAGATGGCACTGTTAATACAGTTCAGAGCAGATGGCACTGTTAATAACATTCATTATAGATGGCAATGTTAATACAGTTCAGAGCAGATGGCACTGTTAATACCATTCAGGGTAGATGGCACTGTTAATACCATTCAGGGTAGATGGCACTGTTAATACCCTTCAGAGCAGAAGGCACTGTTAATACCATTCAGGGAGATGACACTGTTAATACCGTTCAGGGGAGATGGCACCTTTGATATAGTTCAAGATGGATGGCACTGTTAATATAGTTCAAGGTAGATGGCACTTTTAATACCATTTAGGGTAGATGGCACTGTTAATACCGTTCAAGGTAGATGGTACTGTTAATACAGTTCAAATCGGATGGCACTGTTAATACTGTTCAGGGTAGATGGCACTGTTAATCCAGTTCAGAATAGATGGCACTCTTAATACCATTCAGGGAGATGGCACTGTTAATACAGTTCAGAGCAGATGGCTCTGTTAATACCGTTCATGGTAGATGGTACTGTTATTACCATTCAGGATAAATGGCACTGTTAATACCATTCAGGGGAGTTGGCACTGATAATGCAGTTGAAGGTAGATAGCACTGTTAATGCCATTCAGGATAGATGGCACTGTTAATACCGTTCAGGGTAGATGGCACTGTTAATACCGTTCAGGATAGATGGCACTGTTAATACAGTTTAGAATAGATGGTACTGTTAATACAGTTCAGGGGAGATGACACCTTTGATACAGTTCAAGATGGATGGCGCTATTAATAGCGTTCAGGGTAGATGGCACTGTTAATACAATTCAGGATAGATGGCACTGTTAATACCGTTCAGGGGAGATGGCGCTGTTAATACTGTTCAGCTAGATGGCACTGTTAATACCGTTAAAGGTAGATGGCACGGTTAATACCATTCAGGGAGATGGCAATGTTAATACCGTTCAGGGTAGATGGCACTGTTAATACAGTTCCGGGTGGATGGCACTGTTAATCCCGTTCCCGGTTGATGGCACTATCAATACAGTTCAGGGGAGATGGCACTGTTAATACAGTTCAGAGCAGATGGCACTGTTAATAACGTTCATTATAGATGGCAATGTTAATACAGTTCAGAGCAGATGGCACTGTTAATACCATTCAGGGTAGATGGCACTGTTAATACCGTTCAGGATAGATGGCACTGATAATACCATTCAGGGGAGATGGCACTGTTAATACCATTCAGGGTAGATGGCACTTTTAATACCGTTCAGGGTAGATGGCACTGTGAATACAGTTGAGGATGATGGCACTGTTAATACCTTTCAGGATGGATGGCACTGTTAATACCGTTCAGTGTTGATAGCACTACCAATACAGTCCCGGGTGGATGGCATTGTCAATACATTTCTGGATGGATTGCACTGTTAATACAGTTCAGGGGAGATTGCACTGTTAATAACGTTCAGGGTAGATGGCACCGTTAATACAATTCAGGATAGATGAAACTGTTAATACCGTTCGGGGCAGATGGCACTTTTCATTCTGTTCAGGATAGATAGCATTGTAAATACAGTTTAGGGGATTTGGCACTGTTAATGCCATTCTGCTAGCTGGCTCTGCTAATACCATTCAGGGTAGATGGCACTGTTAATACAGTTCAGGGTAGATGGCACTGTTAATATTGTTCAGGGGAGATGGCACCGTTGAAAACAGTTCAGGATGGATGGCACTGTTTATACAGTTGAGGGGAGATGGCACTGTTAATACCATTCAGAGCAGATGGCACTGTTAATACCGTTCAGGGGAGATGGCACCTTTGATACTGTTCAAGATGGATGGCACTGTTAATATAGTTCAAGGTAGATGGCACTGTTATTACCGTTCAGGGTAGATGGCACTGTTAATACAGTTCAGGGTAGATGGCACTGTTAATACCGTTCAGAGCAGATGGCACTGTTAATACCGTTCAGGGGAGATGGCACTGTTAATACAGTTCAGATGAGATGGCCCTGTTAATACCATTCAGGATAGATGGCACTGTTAATACATTTCAGAGCAGATGGCACTGTTAATACCATTCAGGATAGATGACACTGTTAATACAGTTGAGGATGGATGGCACTGTTAATACCATTCAGGATGGATGGCAATGTCAATACCTTTCAGTGTTGATAGCACTATCAATACAGTTCGGGGTGGATGGCACTGTCAATACAGTTCCCGGTGGATGGCACTGTCAATACATTTCTGCGGAGATGGCACTGTTAATTCCTTTCAGGGGGGATGGCACTGGTAATACCGTTCAGGGTAGATGGCATTGATGGTACAGATCAGGATGGATGGCACTGTCGGCACCGTTCAGGGTAGATGGGACTGTTAATACAGTTCAGGGGAGATGGCACTGTTAATACAGTTCAGAGCTGATGGCACTGTTAATACCATTCAGGATAGATGGCACTGTTAATACCGTTCAGGATAGATGGCACTGTTCATACAGTTGAGCATTGATTGCACTGTTAATACCGTTCAGGATGGATGGCACTGTCAATACCATTCAGGTTAGATGGCTCTGTTAACACAGTTGAGGATAAAGGCACTGTTAATATCTTTCAGGATGGATGGCACTGTTAATACAGTTCAAAGCAGATAGCACTGTTAATACCGATCAAGGGTAGATGGCACTTTTAATACAGTTCAGGATAGATGGCACTGTTAATACCGTTCAGGATAAATGGCACTGTTAATACAGATCAGAGCAGATGGCACTGTTAATACAATTCAGAGCAGATGGCACTGTTAATACAATTCAGGGACATGGCACTGTTAATACCGTTCTGTTAGATGGGACTGTTAATAGAATTCAGGGGAGATGGCACTGTTAATACAGTTCAGGATAGATGGCACTGTTCATACAGCTGAGGATGGGTTGGACTGTTAATACCGTTCAGGATGGATGGCACTGTCAATACCATTCAGGGTAGATGACACTGTTAATACCGTTCAGGGTAGATGGCACTGTTAATACCGTTCGGGGTAGATTGCACTGTTAATACCGTTCAGGATAAATGGCATTGTTAATACCATTCAGGGTAGATGGCACTGATACAGTTCAGGATAGATGGCACTGTTAATACCGTTTAGGATAAATGGCACTGTTATTACAGTTCAGAGCAGATGGCGCTGTTAATACAATTCAGGGACATGGCACTGTTAATACCGTTCAGTTAGATGGCACTGTTAATAGAATTCAGGGGAGATGTTCACTGTTAATACCGTTCAGGGTAGATGGCACTGTTAATACAGTTCAGAGCAGTTGGCACTGTTAATACCGTTCAGGATAAATGGCACTGTTAATACAGTTCAAAGCAGATAGCACTGTTAATACCGATCAGGGTAGATGGCACTGTTAATACAGTTCAGGATAGATGGCACTTTTAATACCGTTCAGGGTAGATGGCACTGTTAATACCGTTCAGGGAGATGGAACTGTTAATAGCGTTCAGGGTAGTTGGCACTTTTAATACAGATCAGAGCAGATGGCACTGTTAATACAGTTCAGAGCAGAAGGCACTGTTAATACAATTCAGGGACATGGCACTGTTAATACCGTTCAGTTAGATGGGACTGTTAATAGAATTCAGTGGAGATGGCACTGTTAATACAGTTCAGGATAGATGGCACTGTTCATACAGATGAGGATGGGTTGGACTGTTAATACCGTTCAGGATGGATGGCACTGTCAATACCGTTCAGGGGAGATGGCACTGTTAATACCATTCAGGATAGATGGCACTGTTAATACAGTTGAGGATGGATGGCAGGGTAAATACAGTTCAGTGTTGATTTCTCTATCAGAACAGTTCAGGGGAGATGGCACTGTTAAAATAGTTCAGAGCAGATGGCACTGTTAATACCATTCAGGATAGATGGCACTGTTAATACAGTCCAGAGGAGATGGCACTGTTAATACCATTCAGGGTAGATTGCACTGTAAATACAGTTCAGAGTTGATGGCGCTGTTAATACAATTGATGGGGATGGCATTATTAATACCGTTCAGTTAGATGGCACTGTTAATACCATTCAGGGGAGATGGCACTGTTAATACCGTTCAGGATAGATGGCACTGTTAATACAGTTGAGGATGGATAGGACTGTTAATACCGTTAAGGATGGATGGCACTGTCAATACCGTTCAGGGGAGATGGCACTGTTAATACAGTTCCGGGTGGATGGCACTGTTAATCCCGTTCCCGGTTGATGGCACTATCAATACAGTTCAGGGGAGATGGCACTGTTAATACAGTTCAGAGCAGATGGCACTGCTAATAACGTTCATTATAGATGGCAATGTTAATACAGTTCAGAGCAGATGGCACTGTTAATACCATTCAGGGTAGATGGCACTGTTAATCCCGTTCAGTGTTGATAGCACTACCAATACAGTCCCGGGTAGATGGCACTGGTAATACCGTTCAGGATGGATTGCACTGTTAATACAGTTCAGGGGAGATTACACTGTTAATAACGTTCAGGGTAGATGGCACCGTTAATACAATTCAGGATAGATGAAACTGTTAATACCGTTCGGGGCAGATGGCACTGTTCATTCTGTTCAGGATAGATAGCATTGTAAATACAGTTCAGGAGATTTGGCACTGTTAATGCCGTTCTGCTAGCTGGCTCTGCTAATACCATTCAGGGTAGATGGCACTGTTAATACAGTTCAGGGTAGATGGCACTGTTAATATTGTTCAGGGGAGATGGCACCGTTGAAAACAGTTCAGGATGGATGGCACTGTTTATACAGTTGAGGGGAGATGGCACTGTTAATACCGTTCAGAGCAGATGGCACTGTTAATACCGTTCAGGGGAGATGGCACCTTTGATACTGTTCAAGATGGATGGCACTGTTAATATAGTTCAAGGTTGATGGCACTGTTATTACCGTTCAGGGTAGATGGCACTGTTAATACAGTTCAGATGAGATGGCCCTGTTAATACCATTCAGGATAGATGGCACTGTTAATACATTTCAGAGCAGATGGCACTGTTAATACCATTCAGGATAGATGACACTGTTAATACAGTTGAGGATGGATGGCACTGTTAATACCATTCAGGATGGATGGCAATGTCAATACCTTTCAGTGTTGATAGCACTATCAATACAGTTCGGGGTGGATGGCACTGTCAATACAGTTCCCGGTGGATGGCACTGTCAATACATTTCTGCGGAGATGGCACTGTTAATTCCTTTCAGGGGGGATGGCACTGGTAATACCGTTCAGGGTAGATGGCATTGATGGTACAGATCAGGATGGATGGCACTGTCGGCACTGTTCAGGGTAGATGGGACTGTTAATACAGTTCAGGGGAGATGGCACTGTTAATACAGTTCAGAGCTGATGGCACTGTTAATACCATTCAGGATAGATGGCACTGTTAATACCGTTCAGGATAGATGGCACTGTTCATACAGTTGAGCATTGATTGCACTGTTAATACCGTTCAGGATGGATGGCACTGTCAATACCATTCAGGTTAGATGGCTCTGTTAACACAGTTGAGGATAAAGGCACTGTTAATATCTTTCAGGATGGATGGCACTGTTAATACAGTTCAAAGCAGATAGCACTGTTAATACCGATCAAGGGTAGATGGCACTTTTAATACAGTTCAGGATAGATGGCACTGTTAATACCGTTCAGGATAAATGGCACTGTTAATACAGATCAGAGCAGATGGCACTGTTAATACAATTCAGAGCAGATGGCACTGTTAATACAATTCAGGGACATGGCACTGTTAATACCGTTCTGTTAGATGGGACTGTTAATAGAATTCAGGGGAGATGGCACTGTTAATACAGTTCAGGATAGATGGCACTGTTCATACAGCTGAGGATGGGTTGGACTGTTAATACCGTTCAGGATGGATGGCACTGTCAATACCATTCAGGGTAGATGACACTGTTAATACCGTTCAGGGTAGATGGCACTGTTAATACCGTTCGGGGTAGATTGCACTGTTAATACCGTTCAGGATAAATGGCATTGTTAATACCATTCAGGGTAGATGGCACTGATACAGTTCAGGATAGATGGCACTGTTAATACCGTTTAGGATAAATGGCACTGTTATTACAGTTCAGAGCAGATGGCGCTGTTAATACAATTCAGGGACATGGCACTGTTAATACCGTTCAGTTAGATGGCACTGTTAATAGAATTCAGGGGAGATGTTCACTGTTAATACCGTTCAGGGTAGATGGCACTGTTAATACAGTTCAGAGCAGTTGGCACTGTTAATACCGTTCAGGATAAATGGCACTGTTAATACAGTTCAAAGCAGATAGCACTGTTAATACCGATCAGGGTAGATGGCACTGTTAATACAGTTCAGGATAGATGGCACTTTTAATACCGTTCAGGGTAGATGGCACTGTTAATACCGTTCAGGGAGATGGAACTGTTAATAGCGTTCAGGGTAGTTGGCACTTTTAATACAGATCAGAGCAGATGGCACTGTTAATACAGTTCAGAGCAGAAGGCACTGTTAATACAATTCAGGGACATGGCACTGTTAATACCGTTCAGTTAGATGGGACTGTTAATAGAATTCAGTGGAGATGGCACTGTTAATACAGTTCAGGATAGATGGCACTGTTCATACAGATGAGGATGGGTTGGACTGTTAATACCGTTCAGGATGGATGGCACTGTCAATACCGTTCAGGGGAGATGGCACTGTTAATACCATTCAGGATAGATGGCACTGTTAATACAGTTGAGGATGGATGGCAGGGTAAATACAGTTCAGTGTTGATTTCTCTATCAGAACAGTTCAGGGGAGATGGCACTGTTAAAATAGTTCAGAGCAGATGGCACTGTTAATACCATTCAGGATAGATGGCACTGTTAATACAGTCCAGAGGAGATGGCACTGTTAATACCATTCAGGGTAGATTGCACTGTAAATACAGTTCAGAGTTGATGGCGCTGTTAATACAATTGATGGGGATGGCATTATTAATACCGTTCAGTTAGATGGCACTGTTAATACCATTCAGGGGAGATGGCACTGTTAATACCGTTCAGGATAGATGGCACTGTTAATACAGTTGAGGATGGATAGGACTGTTAATACCGTTAAGGATGGATGGCACTGTCAATACCGTTCAGGGGAGATGGCACTGTTAATACAGTTCCGGGTGGATGGCACTGTTAATCCCGTTCCCGGTTGATGGCACTATCAATACAGTTCAGGGGAGATGGCACTGTTAATACAGTTCAGAGCAGATGGCACTGCTAATAACGTTCATTATAGATGGCAATGTTAATACAGTTCAGAGCAGATGGCACTGTTAATACCATTCAGGGTAGATGGCACTGTTAATCCCGTTCAGTGTTGATAGCACTACCAATACAGTCCCGGGTAGATGGCACTGGTAATACCGTTCAGGATGGATTGCACTGTTAATACAGTTCAGGGGAGATTACACTGTTAATAACGTTCAGGGTAGATGGCACCGTTAATACAATTCAGGATAGATGAAACTGTTAATACCGTTCGGGGCAGATGGCACTGTTCATTCTGTTCAGGATAGATAGCATTGTAAATACAGTTCAGGAGATTTGGCACTGTTAATGCCGTTCTGCTAGCTGGCTCTGCTAATACCATTCAGGGTAGATGGCACTGTTAATACAGTTCAGGGTAGATGGCACTGTTAATATTGTTCAGGGGAGATGGCACCGTTGAAAACAGTTCAGGATGGATGGCACTGTTTATACAGTTGAGGGGAGATGGCACTGTTAATACCGTTCAGAGCAGATGGCACTGTTAATACCGTTCAGGGGAGATGGCACCTTTGATACTGTTCAAGATGGATGGCACTGTTAATATAGTTCAAGGTTGATGGCACTGTTATTACCGTTCAGGGTAGATGGCACTGTTAATACAGTTCAGATGAGATGGCCCTGTTAATACCATTCAGGGTAGATGTCACTGTTAATACCATTCAGGGTAGATGTCACTGTTCATACCGTTCAGGGTAGATGGCACTGTTAATACCATTTAGGGTAGATGGCACTCTTAATACCGTTCAAGGTAGATGGCACTGTTAATACAGTTCAGGGTAGATGGCACTGTTAATACAGTTCAGATGAGATGGCCCTGTTAATACCATTCAGGATAGATGGCAGTGTTAATACCGATCAGGGGAGATGGCACCTTTGATACAGTTCAAGATGGATAACACTGTTAATACAGTTCAGAGCAGATGGCACTGTTAATACAATTCAGAGCAGATGGCACTGTTAATACAATTCAGGGACATGGCACTGTTAATACCGTTCTGTTAGATGGGACTGTTAATAGAATTCAGGGGAGATGGCACTGTTAATACAGTTCAGGATAGATGGCACTGTTCATACAGCTGAGGATGGGTTGGACTGTTAATACCGTTCAGGATGGATGGCACTGTCAATACCATTCAGGGTAGATGACACTGTTAATACCGTTCAGGGTAGATGGCACTGTTAATACCGTTCGGGGTAGATTGCACTGTTAATACCGTTCAGGATAAATGGCACTGTTAATACCATTCAGGGTAGATGGCACTGATACAGTTCAGGATAGATGGCACTGTTAATACCGTTTAGGATAAATGGCACTGTTATTACAGTTCAGAGCAGATGGCGCTGTTAATACAATTCAGGGACATGGCACTGTTAATACCGTTCAGTTAGATGGCACTGTTAATAGAATTCAGGGGAGATGTTCACTGTTAATACCGTTCAGGGTAGATGGCACTGTTAATACAGTTCAGAGCAGTTGGCACTGTTAATACCGTTCAGGATAAATGGCACTGTTAATACAGTTCAAAGCAGATAGCACTGTTAATACCGATCAGGGTAGATGGCACTGTTAATACAGTTCAGGATAGATGGCACTTTTAATACCGTTCAGGGTAGATGGCACTGTTAATACCGTTCAGGGAGATGGAACTGTTAATAGCGTTCAGGGTAGTTGGCACTTTTAATTCAGATCAGAGCAGATGGCACTGTTAATACAGTTCAGAGCAGAAGGCACTGTTAATACAATTCAGGGACATGGCACTGTTAATACCGTTCAGTTAGATGGGACTGTTAATAGAATTCAGTGGAGATGGCACTGTTAATACAGTTCAGGATAGATGGCACTGTTCATACAGCTGAGGATGGGTTGGACTGTTAATACCGTTCAGGATGGATGGCACTGTCAATACCGTTCAGGGGAGATGGCACTGTTAATACCATTCAGGATAGATGGCACTGTTAATACAGTTGAGGATGGATGGCAGGGTAAATACAGTTCAGTGTTGATTTCTCTATCAGAACAGTTCAGGGGAGATGGCACTGTTAAAATAGTTCAGAGCAGATGGCACTGTTAATACCATTCAGGATAGATGGCACTGTTAATACAGTTCAGAGCAGATGGCACTGTTAATACCATTCAGGATAGTTGGCACTGTTAATGCAGTTCAGAGCAGATGGCACTGTTAATACCGTTCAGGGGAGATGGCACTGTTAATACCATTCAGGGTAGATTGCACTGTTAATACAGTTCAGGGGAGATTGCACTGTTAATAACGTTCAGGGTAGATGGCACCGTTAATACAATTCAGGATAGATGAAACTGTTAATACCGTTCGGGGCAGATGGCACTGTTCATTCTGTTCAGGATAGATAGCATTGTAAATACAGTTCAGGAGATTTGGCACTGTTAATGCCGTTCTGCTAGCTGGCTCTGCTAATACCATTCAGGGTAGATGGCACTGTTAATACAGTTCAGGGTAGATGGCACTGTTAATATTGTTCAGGGGAGATGGCACCGTTGAAAACAGTTCAGGATGGATGGCACTGTTTATACAGTTGAGGGGAGATGGCACTGTTAATACCGTTCAGAGCAGATGGCACTGTTAATACCGTTCAGGGGAGATGGCACTGTTAATACAGTTCAGATGAGATGGCCCTGTTAATACCATTCAGGATAGATGGCACTGTTAATACATTTCAGAGCAGATGGCACTGTTAATACCATTCAGGATAGATGACACTGTTAATACAGTTGAGGATGGATGGCACTGTTAATACCATTCAGGATGGATGGCAATGTCAATACCTTTCAGTGTTGATAGCACTATCAATACAGTTCGGGGTGGATGGCACTGTCAATACAGTTCCCGGTGGATGGCACTGTCAATACATTTCTGCGGAGATGGCACTGTTAATTCCTTTCAGGGGGGATGGCACTGGTAATACCGTTCAGGGTAGATGGCATTGATGGTACAGTTCAGGATGGATGGCACTGTCGGCACCGTTCAGGGTAGATGGGACTGTTAATACCGTTCAGGGGAGTTGGCACTATTAATACAGTTGAGGATGGATGGCACTATAAATACAGTTCAGTGTTGATTTCTCTATCAGTACAGTTCAGGAGAGATGGCACTGTTAATACCATTCAGGATAGATGGCACTGTTAATACCATTCAGGGTAGATGGCACTGTTAATACAGTTCATTGTAGATGGCACTGTCAATACCGTTGAGGATGGATGGCACTGTTAATACCATTCAGGATGGATGGCAATGTTAATAACGTTCAGGGTAGATGGCACTGTTAACTACAGCTCAGAGCAGATGACACTGTTAATACCGTTGAGGGTAGATAGCACTGTTAATACAATTCAGGATAGATGGCACTGTTAATACAGATCAGGATAGGTGGCACTGTTAATACATTTCAGATCAGATGGCACTGTTAATACCGTTCAGGGTAGATGGCACTGTTAATACAGTTCAGATGAGATGGCCCTGTTAATACCATTCAGGATAGATGGCACTGTTAATACCGATCAGGGGAGATGGCACCTTTGATACAGTTCAAGATGGATGGCACTGTTAATACCGTTCAGGATAGATGGCACTGTTAATACCGTTCAAGGTAGATGGTACTGTTAATACCGTTCAGGGTAGATGGCACTGTTAATACAGTTCAGGGTAGATGTCACTGTTAATACAGTTCAGATGAGATGGCACTGTTAATACCATTCAGGATAGATGGCACTGTTAATACCGATCAGGGTAGATGGCACTGTTAGTACCGGTCAGGGGAGATGGCACTGTTAAAAACAGTTCAGGATGGATTGCACTGTTAATACCATTCAGGATAGATGGCACTGTCAATACCGTTCAGGGTAGATGGCACTGTTAATACCAGTCAGGATAGATGGCACTGCAAAAGCAGTACAGCGTAGATGGCACTGTTAATACTCTTCAGAGTAGATGGCACTGTTAATACCATTCAGGATGGAGAGCACTGTTAATACAATACATGATAGATGGCACTGTTAATACCGTTCAGGGTAGATGGCACCGTTAATAACAGTTCAGGATGGATGGCACTGTTAATACAGTACAGGGTAGATGGCACTGTTAATAACGTTCAGGATAGATGGCACTGTTAATACTGTTTAGGGTAGATGGCACTGTTAATACCGGTCAGGGGAGATGGCACTGTTAAAAACAGTTCAGGATGGATGGCACTGTTAATACCGTTCAGGGGAGATGGCACTGTTAATACCGTTCAGGGGATATGACACCTTTGATACAGTTCAAGACGGATGGCACTGTTAATACCGTTTAGGGTAGATGGCAATGTTAATACCGTTCAGGGTAGATGGCACTGTTAATACAGTTCAGGGTAGATGGCACTGTTAATACAGTTCAGATGAGATGGCACTGTTAATACCATTCAGGGTAGATGTCACTGTTAATACCGTTCAGGGTAGATGGCACTGTTAATACCATTTAGGGTAGATGGCACTCTTAATACAGTTCAGAGCGAATGGTACTGTTAATACTGTTCAGGGTAGATGGCACTGTTAATCCAGTTCAGGATAGATGGCACTCTTAATACCATTCAGGGAGATGGCACTGTTAATACAGTTCAGAGCAGATGGCTCTGTTAATACCGTTCAGGGTAGATGGCACTGTTAATACCGTTCAGGGGAGTTGGCACTGATAATGCAGTTGAAGGTAGATGGCACTGTTAATGCCATTCAGGATAGATGGCACTGTTAATACCATTCCGGGTAGATGGCACTGTTAATACCGTTCAGGATAGATGGCACTGTTAATACAGTTCAGGATAGATGGTACTGTTAATACCGTTCAGGGGAGATGGCACTGTTAATACCGTTCAGGGTAGATGGCACTGTTAATACAGTTCAGGGTAGATGGCACTGTTAATAACGTTCAGGGTAGATGGCACTGTTAATACCGTTCGGGGTAGATGGCACTGTTAATACCGTTCAGGATAGATGGCACTGTTAATACAGTTCAGGATAGATGGTACTGTTAATACCGTTCAGGGGAGATGGCACTGTTAATACCGTTCAGGGTAGATGGCACTGTTAATACAGTTCAGGGTAGATGGCACTGTTAATAACGTTCAGGGTAGATGGCACCGTTAAAACCGTTCAGGATGGATGGCAGTGTTAATACAGTACAGGGTAGATGGCACTGTTAATACAGTTCAGGTAGATGGCACTGTTAATATCGGTCAGGGGAGATGGCACTTTTTATACCGTTCAGGGTAGATGGCACTGTTAATACCATCAGGGTAGATGGCACCGTTAAAAACAGTTCAGGATGGATGGCACTGTTTATACAGTTCAGGGTAGGTGGCACTGTTAATATAGTTCAGGAGAGATGGCACTGTTAATACCGTTCAGGGTAGATGGCACTGTTAACACAGTTCAGGATGGATGGCAGTGTTAATGCAGTTCAGGGAAGATGGCAATGCTAATTCCGTTTAGGGTAGATGGCACTGTTAATACACTTCAGGGAGATGGCACTGTTAATACAGCACAGGATAGAAGGCACTGTTAATACTGTTCAGAGTAGATGGCATTGTCAATACTGTTCAGAGTAGATGCCATTGTTAATACTGTTCAGGGAAGTTGGCACTGTTAATGCAGTTCAGGATAGATGGCAATGTTAACACAGTTCAGGATGGATGGCACTGTTAATGCATTTCAGGGAACATGGTTCTGTTAATACAGTACAGGATAGATGAAACAGTTAATACTGTTCAGAGTAGATGGCACTGTGAATACTGTTCAGAGTAGATGGCACTGTTAATACGAATCAGGGGAGATGGCACTGTTAATGCATTTCAGGATAGATGGCGCTGTTAATACCGTTCAGCGTGGATGGCACTGTTAATACAGTTCAGGATGGATGGCATTCTTAATTCCATTCAGGGGAGATGGCACTGTTAATACTGTTCAGTGTAGATGGTACTGCTAATACCTTTCAGGGGAGATAGCACAGTTAATACAGTTCAAGGTAGATGGCGCTGTTAATACCGTTCAGAGCAGATGGCACTGTTAATACAGTTGAGGATGGATGGCACTGTTAATACCGTTCAGCTAGATGGCACTGTTAATACAGTTCAGGGTGGATGGCACTGTTAATACAGTTCACGGTAGATGGCACTGTTAATAGCGCTAAGGGTAGATGGCGCTGTTAATACATTTAATGATGGATGGCACTGTTAATATAATTCAGGATAGATGGCACTGTTAATACCGTTCAGGGGAGATGGCACTGTTAATACAATTCAGGATGGATGGTACTGTTAATACCGTTCAGGATGGTTGGCACTGTTAATACCGTTCAGGAGAGATGGCACTGTTAGTACCGTTCAGCTAGATGGCACTGTTAATACCGTTCAAGGTAGATGGCACGGTTAATACCATTCAGGGTAGATGGCTCTGTTAATACCATTCAGGGGAGATGGCACTGTTGATACAGTTCAGGATTGATTGCACTGTTAATACCGTTCAGGGTAGATGGCACCGTTAAAAACAGTTCAGGATGGATACCACTGTTTATACCGTACAGGGGAGATGGCACTGTTAATACCGTTCAGGGGAGATGGCACTGTTGATACAGTTCAGGATGCATGGCACTGTTAATACTGTTCAGGGTATATGGCACTGTTAATACCGTTCAAGGTAGATGGCACTGTTAATACTATTCAGGGTAGATGGCACTTTTTATACCGTTCAAGGTAGATGGCACTGATAATACTGTTCAGGGAGATGTCACTGTTAATACACTTCAGGGAGATGGCGCTGTTAATGCAGTTCAGGATAGATGGCACTGTTAATACTGTTCAGGGTAGGTGGTACTGTTAACACCCTTCAGCGTGGATGTCACTGTTAATACAGTTCAGGATGGATGGCACTCTTAATTCCATTCAGGGGAGATGGCACTGTTAATACCGTTCAGGGTAGGTGGCACTGTTAATATCATTCAGCGTGGATGGCACTGTTAATACAGTTCAGGATGGATGGCACTCTTAATTCCATTCAGGGGAGATGGCACTGTTAATACTGTTCAGTGTAGATGGCACTGCTAATACCTTTCAGGTGAGATGGCACAGTTAATACAGTTCAAGGTAGATGGCACTGTTAATACCATTTTTAGGATGGATGGCACTATTAATACAGTTGAGGATAGATGGCACTGTTAATACCGTTAAGGGGAGATGGCACTATTTATACCGTTCAGGTAGATGGCACTGTTAATACCGTTCAGGATAGATGGCACTGTTAATACAATTCAGGATAGATGGCACTGTTAATAACGTTCAGGATAGATGGCACTGTTAATACTGTTTAGGGTAGATGGCACTGTTAATACCGGTCAGGGGAGATGGCACTGTTAAAAACAGTTCAGGATGGATGGCACTGTTTATACCGTTCAGGGGAGATGGCACTGTTAATACCGTTCAGGGGATATGGCACCTTTGATACAGTTCAAGACGGATGGCACTGTTAATACCGTTTAGGGTAGATGGCAATGTTAATACCGTTCAGGGTAGATGGCACTGTTAATACAGTTCAGGGTAGATGGCACTGTTAATACAGTTCAGATGAGATGGCACTGTTAATACCATTCAGGGTAGATGTCACTGTTAATACCGTTCAGGGTAGATGGCACTGTTAATACCATTTAGGGTAGATGGCACTGTTAATCCAGTTCAGGATAGATGGCACTCTTAATACCATTCAGGGAGATGGCACTGTTAATACAGTTCAGAGCAGATGGCACTGTTAATACAGTTCAGGATAGATGGTACTGTTAATACCGTTCAGGGGAGATGGCACTGTTAATACCGTTCAGGGTAGATGGCACTGTTAATACAGTTCAGGGTAGATGACACTGTTAATAACGTTCAGGGTAGATGGCAGCGTTAAAACCGTTCAGGATGGATTTCAGTGTTAATACAGTACAGGTTAGATGGCACTGTTAATACAGTTGAGGATAGATGGCACTGTTAATATCGGTCAGGGGAGATGGCACTTTTTATACCGTTCAGGGTAGATGGCACTGTTAATACCGTTCAGGGGAGATGGCACTATTTATACCGTTTAGGGTAGATGGCACTGTTAATACCGTTCAGGATAGATGGCACTGTTAATAACGTTCAGGGGAGATGGCACCGTTAATACAATTCAGGATAGATGGCAGTGTTAATACCGTTCAGGGGAGATGGCACCGTCAGTACAATTCAGGATAGATGGCACTGTTAATACCGTTCAGGGGAAATGAAACTGATCATACTGTTCAGGGGAGATGGCACTTTTTATACCGTTCAGGGTAGATGGCACTGTTAATACAGTTCAGATGAGATGGCACTGTTAATACCTTTCAGGGTAGATGGCACTGTTAATACTGTTCAGGGTAGATGGCACTGTTAATACCATTCAGGATAGATGGCACTGATAATGCCATTCAGGATAGATGGCACTGTTAATACAATTCAGGATAGATGGCACAGTTAATAATGTTCAGGGGATATGGCACTGTTAATACAATTCAGGATAGATGGCACTGTTAATACCGTTCAGGATGGATGGCACTATTAATACAGTTGAGGATAGATGGCACTGATAATACCGTTTGGGGAGATGGCACTTTTTATACCATTCAGGGTAGGTGGCACTGTTAATACTGTTCAGGGTAGATGGCACTGTTAATACCACTCAGGGTAGATGGCATTGATAATACCATTCAGGATAGATGGCACTGTTAATACCGTTCAGGGGAGATGGCACTGTTGATATAGTTCAGGATGGATGGCACTGTTAATATAGTTCTAGGTAGATGGCACTGTTAATACCATTCAAGGTAGATGGCACTGATAATACTGTTCAGGGAGATGTTACTGTTAATACACTTCAGGGAGATGGCACTGTTAATACAGTACAGGGTAGATGGAACAGTTAATACTGTTCAGAGTAGATGGCACTGTCAATACCGTTCAGAGTAGATGGCACTGTTAATACCGATCAGGGGCGATGGCACCTTTAATACAGTTGAGGATAGATGGCACTGTTAATACCGTTCAGGGGAGATGGCACTTTTTATACCGTTCAGGGTAGATGGCACTGTTAATACCGTTCAGGGGAGATGGCACTATTTATACCGTTCAGGGTAGATGGCACTGTTAATACCGTTCAGGATAGATGGCTCTGTTAATAATGTTCATGGGAGATGGCACCGTTAATACAATTCAGGATAGATGGCACTGTTAATACCGTTCAGGGTAGATGGCACTTTTAATACTGTTCAGGGTAGATGGCACTGTTAATACAGTTCAGATGAGATGGCACTGTTAATACTGTTCAGGGTAGATGGCACTGATAATACCATTCAGGATAGATGACAATGTTAATACCGCTCAGGATAGATGGCACTGCAAATACACTACAGGGTAGATGGCACTGTTAATACCCTTCAGAGTAGATGGCACCGTTAAAACCGTTCAGGATGGATGGCACTGTTAATACAGTACAGGGTAGATGGCACTGTTAATACCCTTCAGAGTAGATGGCACTGTTAATACCGTTCAGGATGGATGGCAGTGTTAATACAGTACAGGGTAGATGGCACTGTTAATACAGTTCAGGTAGATGGCACTGTTAATATCGGTCAGGGGAGATGGCACTTTTTATACCGTTCAGGGTAGATGGCACTGTTAATACCATCAGGGCAGATGGCACCGTTAAAAACAGTTCTGGATGGATGGCACTGTTAATACGAATCAGGGGAGATGGCACTGTTAATGCATTTCAGGATAGATGGCGCTGTTAATACCGTTCAGCGTGGATGGCACTGTTAATACAGTTCAGGATGGATGGCACTCTTAATTCCATTCAGGGGGGATGGCACTGTTAATACTGTTGAGTGTAGATGGTACTGCTAATACTTTTCAGGGGAGATAGCACAGTTAATACAGTTCAAGGTAGATGGCGCTGTTAATACCGTTCAGAGCAGATGGCACTGTTAATACAGTTCAGGATGGATGGCACTGTTAATACCGTTCAGCTAGATGGCACTGTTAATACAGTTCAGGGTGGATGGCACTGTTAATACAGTTCACGGTAGATGGCACTGTTAATAGCGCTAAGGGTAGATGGCGCTGTTAATACATTTAATGATGGATGGCACTGTTAATACTATTCAGGATAGATGGCACTGTTAATGCCGTTCAGGGGAGATGGCACTGTTAATACAATTCAGGATGGATGGTACTGTTAATACCGTTCAGGATGGATGGCACTGTTAATACTGTTCAGGAGAGATGGCACTGTTAATACCATTCAGGGGCGATGGCAACATTAATATAGTACAGGATAGATGGCACTGTTAATACCGTTCAGGGAGATGGCACTGTTAGTACCGTTCAGCTAGGTGGCTCTGTTAATACCGTTCAGGGTAGAAGGCACCGTAAAAAACAGTTCAGGATGCATGGCAGTGTTTATATAGTTCAGGGGAGATGGCACTGTTAATACCGTTCAGGGGAGATGGCACCTTTGATACAGTTCAAGATGGATGGCACTGTTAATATAGTCCAAGGTAGATGGCACTGTTAATATTGTTCAGGGTAGATGGTACTGTTAATACCGTTCAGGGTAGATGGCACTGTTAATACCGTTTAGGGTAGATGGCACTGTTAATACCATTCAGGGTAGATGGCACTTTTAATACCGTTCAGGGTAGATGGCACTGTGAATACAGTTGAGGATGAAGGCACTGTTAATACCTTTCAGGATGGATGGCACTGTTAATACCGTTCAGTGTTGATAGCACTACCAATACAGTCCCGGGTGGATGGCATTGTCAATACAGTTCTGGATGGATTGCACTGTTAATACAGTTCACGGGAGATTGCACTGTTAATAACGTTCAGGGTAGATGGCACCGTTAATACAATTCAGGATAGATGAAACTGTTAATACCGTTCGGGGCAGATGGCACTGTTCATTCTGTTCAGGATAGATAGCATTGTAAATACAGTTCAGGGGATTTGGCACTGTTAATGCCGTTCTGCTAGCTGGCTCTGCTAATACCATTCAGGGTAGATGGCACTGTTAATACAGTTCAGGGTAGATGGCACTGTTAATATTGTTCAGGGGAGATGGCACCGTTGAAAACAGTTCAGGATGGGTGGCACTGTTTATACAGTTCAGGGGAGATGGCACTGTTAATACAGTTCAGAGCAGATGGCACTGTTAATAACATTCATTATAGATGGCAATGTTAATACCGTTCAGGGGAGTTGGCACTGTTAATACCATTCAGGGTAGATGGCACTGTTAATACCATTCAGGGTAGATGGCACTGTTAATACCGTTCAGAGCAGAAGGCACTGTTAATACCATTCAGGGAGATGACACTGTTAATACCGTTCAGGGGAGATGGCACCTTTGATACAGTTCAAGATGGATGGCACTGTTAATATAGTTCAAGGTAGATGGCACTTTTAATACCGTTTAGGGTAGATGGCACTGTTAATACCGTTCAAGGTAGATGGTACTGTTAATACAGTTCAGATCGGATGGCACTGTTAATACTGTTCAGGGTAGATGGCACTGTTAATCCAGTTCAGAATAAATGGCACTCTTAATACCATTCAGGGAGATGGCACTGTTAATACAGTTCAGAGCAGATGGCTCTGTTAATACCGTTCATGGTAGATGGCTCTGTTATTACCATTCAGGATAAATGGCACTGTTAATACCATTCAGGGGAGTTGGCACTGATAATGCAGTTGAAGGTAGATAGCACTGTTAATGCCATTCAGGATAGATGGCACTGTTAATACCGTTCAGGGTAGATGGCACTGTTAATACCGTTTAGAATAGATGGTACTGTTAATACCGTTCAGGGGAGATGACACCTTTGATACAGTTCAAGATGGATGGCACTGTTAATAGCGTTCAGGGTAGATGGCACTGTTAATACAATTCAGGATAAATGGCACTGTTAATACCATTCAGGGGA
Source organism: Mobula birostris (assembly GCF_030028105.1). Classification (NCBI taxonomy): domain Eukaryota; kingdom Metazoa; phylum Chordata; class Chondrichthyes; order Myliobatiformes; family Myliobatidae; genus Mobula; species Mobula birostris. The sequence goes on from NC_092370.1 coordinate 152,916,883, forward strand.
GTTGGCACTGATAATGCAGTTGAAGGAAGATAGCACTGTTAATGCCATTCAGGATAGATGGCACTGTTAATACCGTTCAGGGGAGATGGCGCTGTTAATACTGTTCAGCTAGATGGCACTGTTAGTACCGTTCAAGGTAGATGGCACGGTTAATACCATTCAGGGAGATGGCACTGTTAATACCGTTCAGGATAGATGGCACTGTTAATAAAGTTCAGGATGGATGGCACTGTTAATACTGTTCAGCTAGATGGCACTGCTTATACCGTTCAAGGTAGATGGCACGGTTAATACCATTCAGGGAGATGGCACAGTTAGTACAGTTCAGGATAGATGGCACTGTCAATACTGTTCAGAATAGATGCCACTGTTAATACTGTTCAGGGAAGGTGGCACTGTTAATGCAGTTCAGGATAAATGGCACTGTTAATACTGTTCAGGATGGATGGCACAGTTAATATCGTTCAGAGTAGATGGCACTGTTAACACAGTTCAGGATGGATGGCACTTTTAATGCTGCTCAGGGAAGATGGCACTGTTAATACCGTTTAGGGTAGATGGCACTTTTTATACTGTTCAGGGTAGATGGCTCCGTTGAATACAGTTCAGGATGGATGGCACTGTCTATACAGTTCAGGGGAGATGGCACTGTTAATACCGTTCAGAGCAGATGGCACTGTTAATACAGTTCAGGATGGATGGCACTGTTAATACCGTTCAGGAGAGATGGCACTGTTAATACCGTTCAGCTAGATGGCACTGTTAATACCGTTCAGGAGAGAAGACACTGTTAATACCGTTCAGCTAGATGACACTGCTAATACCGTTCAAGGTAGATGGCACAGTAAATACCATTCAGGGAGATGGCACTGTTAATACCATTCAGGGACGATGGCAAAATTAATACAGTACAGGTTAGATGGCACTGTTAATACCGTTCAAGGGAGATGGCACTGTTAATACCGTTCAGCTAGATGGCACTGTTAATACCGTTCAAGGTAGATGGCACTGTTAATACCATTCAGGATAGATGGCACTGTTAATACCGTTCAGGGGAGATTGCACTGTTAATACCGTTCAGCTAGATGGCACTGTTAATACCGTTCAAGGTAGATGGCACTGTTAATACCGTTCAGGGGAGATGGCACTGTTAATACAGTTCAGGATAGATGGTACTGTTAATACCGTTCAGGATGGATGGCACTGTTAATACCGTTCAGGGGAGATGTCACTGTTAATACCATTCAGGGTAGATTGCACTGTAAATACAGTTCAGAGTTGATGGCGCTGTTAATACAATTGATGGGGATGGCATTGTTAATACCGTTCAGTTAGATGGCACTGTTAATACCATTCAGGGGAGATGGCACTGTTAATACCGTTCAGGATAGATGGCACTGTTAATACCGTTCAGGATAGATGGCACTGTTAATACAGTTCCGGGTGGATGGCACTGTTAATCCCGTTCCCGGTTGATGGCACTATCAATACAGTTCAGGGGAGATGGCACTGTTAATACAGTTCAGAGCAGATGGCACTGTTAATAACGTTCATTATAGATGGCAATGTTAATACAGTTCAGAGCAGATGGCACTGTTAATAACGTTCATTATAGATGGCAATGTTAATACAGTTCAGAGCAGATGGCACTGTTAATACCATTCAGGGGAGATGGCACTGTTAATACCATTTAGGGTAGATGGCACTTTTAATACCGTTCAGGGTAGATGGCACTGTGAATACAGTTGAGGATGAAGGCACTGTTAATACCTTTCAGGATGGATGGCACTGTTAATACCGTTCAGTGTTGATAGCACTACCAATACAGTCCCGGGTGGATGGCATTGTCAATACAGTTCTGGATGGATTGCACTGTTAATACAGTTCAGGGGAGATTGTACTGTTAATAACGTTCAGGGTAGATGGCACCATTAATACAATTCAGGATAGATGAAACTGTTAATACCGTTCGGTGCAGATGGCACTGTTCATTCTGTTCAGGATAGATAGCATTGTAAATACAGTCCAGGGGATTTGGCACTGTTAATGCCGTTCTGCTAGCTGGCTCTGCTAATACCATTCAGGGTAGATGGCACTGTTAATACAGTTCAGGGTAGATGGCACTGTTAATATTGTTCAGGGGAGATGGCACCGTTGAAAACAGTTCAGGATGGATGGCACTGTTTATACAGTTGAGGGGAGATGGCACTGTTAATACCGTTCAGAGAAGATGGCACTGTTAATACCGTTCAGGGGAGATGGCACCTTTGATACTGTTCAAGATGGATGGCACTGTTAATATAGTTCAAGGTAGATGGCACTGTTATTACCGTTCAGGGTAGATGGCACTGTTAATACCATTCAGGGTAGATGTCACTGTTCATACCGTTCAGGGTAGATGGCACTGTTAATACCATTCAGGATGGATGGCAATGTCAATACCATTCAGTGTTGATAGCACTATCAATACAGTTCAGGGTGGATGGCACTGTCAATACAGTTCCCGGTGGATGGCACTGTCAATACATTTCTGCGGAGATGGCACTGTTAATTCCTTTCAGGGGGGATGGCACTGGTAATACCGTTCAGGGTAGATGGCATTGATGGTACAGATCAGGATGGATAGCACTGTCGGCACCGTTCAGGGTAGATGGGACTGTTAATACCGTTCAGGGGAGTTGGCACTGTTAATACAGTTCAGGGTAGATGGCACTGTCAATACAGTTGAGGGTAGATGGCACTGTCAATACCGTTGAGGATGGATCGCACTGTTAATACCATTCAGTGTTGATGGCACTATCAGTACAGTTCAGGGGAGATGGCACTGTTAATACAGTTCAGAGCAGATGGCACTGTTAATACCATTCAGGATAGATGGCACTGTTAATACCGTTCAGGATAGATGGCACTGTTCATACAGTTGAGCATTGATTGCACTGTTAATACCGTTCAGGATGGATGGCACTGTCAATACCATTCAGGTTAGATGGCTCTGTTAACACAGTTGAGGATAAAGGCACTGTTAATATCTTTCAGGATGGATGGCACTGTTAATACAGTTCAAAGCAGATAGCACTGTTAATACCGATCAAGGGTAGATGGCACTTTTAATACAGTTCAGGATAAATGGCACTGTTAATACAGATCAGAGCAGATGGCACTGTTAATACAATTCAGAGCAGATGGCACTGTTAATACAATTCGGGGACATGGCACTGTTAATACCGTTCTGTTAGATGGGACTGTTAATAGAATTCAGGGGAGATGGCACTGTTAATACAGTTCAGGATAGATGGCACTGTTCATACAGCTGAGGATGGGTTGGACTGTTAATACCGTTCAGGATGGATGGCACTGTCAATACCATTCAGGGTAGATGACACTGTTAATACCGTTCAGGGTAGATGGCACTGTTAATACCGTTCGGGGTAGATTGCACTGTTAATGCCGTTCAGGATAAATGGCACTGTTAATACCATTCAGGGTAGATGGCACTGATACAGTTCAGGATAAATGGCACTGTTATTACAGTTCAGAGCAGATGGCGCTGTTAATACAATTCAGGGACATGGCACTGTTAATACCGTTCAGTTAGATGGCACTGTTAATAGAATTCAGGGGAGATGTTCACTGTTAATACCGTTCAGGGTAGATGGCACTGTTAATACAGTTCAGAGCAGTTGGCACTGTTAATACCGTTCAGGATAAATGGCACTGTTAATACAGTTCAGGGACATGGCACTGTTAATAACGTTCAGTTAAATGGGACTGTTCATACAGTTGAGGATGGGTTGGACTGTTAATACCTTTCAGGATGGATGGCACTGTCAATACTGTTCAGGGGAGATGGCACTGTTAATACCGTTCAGGATAGATGGCACTGTTCATACAGTTGAGCATGGATTGCACTGTTAATACCGTTCAGGATGGATGGCACTGTCAATACTATTCAGGTTAGATGGCTCTGTTAATACAGTTGAGGATAAAGGCACTGTTAATATCTTTCAGGATGGATGGCACTGTTAATACAGTTCAAAGCAGATAGCACTGTTAATACCGATCAGGGTAGATGGCACTGTTAATACAGTTCAGGATAGATGGCACTGTTAATACCGATCAGGGTAGATGGCACTGTTAATACAGTTCAGGGTAGATGGCACTGTTAATACCGTTCAGGGAGATGGAACTGTTAATACCGTTCAGGGTAGTTGGCACTTTTAATACAGATCAGAGCAGATGGCACTGTTAATACAGTTCAGAGCAGAAGGCACTGTTAATACAATTCAGGGACATGGCACTGTTAATACCGTTCAGTTAGATGGGACTGTTAATAGAATTCAGGGGAGATGGCACTGTTAATACAGTTCAGGATAGATGGCACTGTTCATACAGATGAGGATGGGTTGGACTGTTAATACCGTTCAGGATGGATGGCACTGTCAATACCATTCAGGGTAGATGACACTGTTAATACAGTTGAGGATGGATGGCAGGGTAAATACAGTTCAGTGTTGATTTCTCTATCAGTACAGTTCAGGGGAGATGGCACTGTTAAAATAGTTCAGAGCAGATGGCACTGTTAATACCATTCAGGATAGATGGCACTGTTAATACAGTTCAGAGCAGATGGCACTGTTAATACCATTCAGGATAGTTGGCACTGTTAATGCAGTTCAGAGCAGATGGCACTGTTAATACCATTCAGGGTAGATTGCACTGTAAATACAGTTCAGAGTTGATGGCGCTGTTAATACAATTGATGGGGATGGCATTGTTAATACCGTTCAGTTAGATGGCACTGTTAATACCATTCAGGGGAGATGGCACTGTTAATACCGTTCAGGATAGATGGCACTGTTAATACAGTTGAGGATGGATAGGACTGTTAATATCGTTAAGGATGGATGGCACTGTCAATACCGTTCAGGGGAGATGGCACTGTTAATACCGTTCAGGATAGATGGCACTGTTAATACAGTTCCGGGTGGATGGCACTGTTAATCCCATTCCCGGTTGATGGCACTATCAATACAGTTCAGGGGAGATGGCACTGTTAATACAGTTCAGAGCAGATGGCACTGTTAATACCATTCAGGGTAGATGGCACTGTTAATACCGTTCAGTGTTGATAGCACTACCAATACAGTCCCGGGTAGATGGCACTGGTAATACCGTTCAGGATGGATTGCACTGTTAATACAGTTCAGGGGAGATTACACTGTTAATAACGTTCAGGGTAGATGGCACCGTTAATACAATTCAGGATAGATGAAACTGTTAATACCGTTCGGGGCAGATGGCACTGTTCATTCTGTTCAGGATAGATAGCATTGTAAATACAGTTCAGGAGATTTGGCACTGTTAATGCCGTTCTGCTAGCTGGCTCTGCTAATACCATTCAGGGTAGATGGCACTGTTAATATTGTTCAGGGGAGATGGCACCGTGGAAACAGTTCAGGATGGATGGCACTGTTTATACAGTTGAGGGGAGATGGCACTGTTAATACCGTTCAGAGCAGATGGCACTGTTAATACCGTTCAGGGGAGATGGCACCTTTGATACTGTTCAAGATGGATGGCACTGTTAATATAGTTCAAGGTAGATGGCACTGTTATTGCCGTTCAGGGTAGATGGCACTGTTAATACAGTTCAGATGAGATGGCCCTGTTAATACCATTCAGGATAGATGGCACTGTTAATACCGATCAGGGGAGATGGCACCTTTGATACAGTTCAAGATGGATAGCACTGTTAATACAGTTCAGAGCTGATGGCACTGTTAATACCAATCAGGGTAGATGGCACTGTTAATAACGTTCAGGGGAGATGGCACTGTTAAAACTGTTCAGGGTAGATGGCACTGTTAATACAGTTCAGGATAGATGGCACTGTTAATACATTTCAGAGCAGATGGCACTGTTAATACCATTCAGGATAGATGACACTGTTAATACAGTTGAGGATGGAATGCACTGTTAATACCATTCAGGATGGATGGCAATGTCAATACCTTTCAGTGTTGATAGCACTATCAATACAGTTCGGGGTGGATGGCACTGTCAATACAGTTCCCGGTGGATGGCACTGTCAATACATTTCTGCGGAGATGGCACTGTTAATTCCTTTCAGGGGGGATGGCACTGGTAATACCGTTCAGGGTAGATGGCATCGATGGTACAGTTCAGGATGGATGGCACTGTCGGCACCGTTCAGGGTAGATGGGACTGTTAATACCGTTCAGGGGAGTTGGCACTATTAATACAGTTGAGGATGGATGGCACTATAAATACAGTTCAGTGTTGATTTCTCTATCAGTACAGTTCAGGGGAGATGGCACTGTTAATACCATTCAGGATAGATGGCACTGTTAATACCATTCAGGGTAGATGGCACTTTTAATACAGTTCATTGTAGATGGCACTGTCAATACCGTTGAGGATGGATGGCACTGTTAATACCATTCAGGATGGATGGCAATGTTAATAACGTTCAGGGTAGATGGCACTGTTAACTACAGCTCAGAGCAGATGACACTGTTAATACCGTTGAGGGTAGATAGCACTGTTAATACGGTTCAGGATAGATGGCACTGTTAATACAGATCAGGATAGGTGGCACTGTTAATACATTTCAGATCAGATGGCACTGTTAATACCGTTCAGGGTAGATGGCACTGTTAATACAGTTCAGATGAGATGGCCCTGTTAATACCATTCAGGATAGATGGCACTGTTAATACCGATCAGGGGAGATGGCACCTTTGATACAGTTCAAGATGGATGGCACTGTTAATACCGTTCAGGATAGATGGCACTGTTAATACCGTTCGAGGTAGATGGTACTGTTAATACCGTTCAGGGTAGATGGCACTGTTAATACAGTTCAGGGTAGATGTCACTGTTAATACAGTTCAGATGAGATGGCACTGTTAATACCATTCAGGATAGATGGCACTGTTAATGCCGATCAGGGTAGATGGCACTGTTAGTACCGGTCAGGGGAGATGGCACTGTTAAAAACAGTTCAGGATAGATGGCACTGTTAATACCATTCAGGATAGATGGCACTGTCAATACCGTTCAGGGTAGATGGCACTGTTTATACCGGTCAGGATAGATGGCACTGCAAAAGCAGTACAGGGTAGATGGCACTGTTAATACTCTTCAGAGTAGATGGCACTGTTAATACCATTCAGGATGGATAGCACTGTTAATACAATACATGATAGATGGCACTGTTAATACCGGTCAGGGGAGATGGCACTGTTAAAAACAGTTCAGGATGGATGGCACTGTTAATACCGTTCAGGGGAGATGGCACTGTTAATACCGTTCAGGGGACATGGTACCTTTGATACAGTTCAAGACGGATGGCACTGTTAATACCGTTTAGGGTAGATGGCAATGTTAATACCGTTCAGGGTAGATGGCACTGTTAATACAGTTCAGGGTAGATGGCACTGTTAATACAGTTCAGATGAGATGGCACTGTTAATACCATTCAGGGTAGATGTCACTGTTAATACCGTTCAGGGTAGATGGCACTGTTAATACCATTTAGGGTAGATGGCACTCTTAATACAGTTCAGAGCGGATGGTACTGTTAATACTGTTCAGGGTAGATGGCACTGTTAATCCAGTTCAGGATAGATGGCACTCTTAATACCATTCAGGGAGATGGAACTGTTAATACAGTTCAGAGCAGATGGCTCTGTTAATACCGTTCAGGGTAGATGGCACTGTTAATACCGTTCAGGGGAGTTGGCACTGATAATGCAGTTGAAGGTAGATGGCACTGTTAATGCCATTCAGGATAGATGGCACTGTTAATAACGTTCAGGGTAGATGGCACTGTTAATACTGTTCGGGGTAGATGGCACTGTTAATACCATTCAGGATAGATGGCACTGTTAATACAGTTCAGGATAGATGAAACTGTTAATACCGTTCGGGGCAGATGGCACTGTTCATACTGTTCAGGATAGACCGCATTGTAAATACAGTTCAGGGGATTTGGCACTGTTAATGCCGTTCTGCTAGATGGCTCTGCTAATACCATTCAGGGTAGATGGCACTGTTAATACAGTTCAGGGTAGATGGCACTGTTAATATTGTTCCGGGGAGATGGCACCGTTGAAAACAGTTCAGGCTGGATGGCATTGTTTATACCATTCAAGGTAGATGGCACGGTAAATACCATTCAGGGAGATGGCACTGTTAATATAGTTCAAGGTAGATGGCACTGTTAATATTGTTCAGGGTAGATGGTACTGTTAATACCGTTCAGGGTAGATGGCACTGTTAATACCGTTTAGGGTAGATGGTACTGTTAATACCGTTCAGGGTAGATGGCACTGTTAATACAGTTCAGATGAGATGGCACTGTTAATACCATTCAGGATAGATGGCACTGTTAATACCGATCAGGGTAGATGGCACTGTTAGTACCGGTCAGGGGAGATGGCACTGTTAAAAATAGTTCAGGATGGATGGCACTGTTAATACCATTCAGGATAGATGGCACTGTTAATATGGTTCAGGGTAGATGGCACTGTTAATACCGGTCAGGATAGATGGCACTGTAAAAGCAGTACAGGGTAGATGGCACTGTTAATACCCTTCAGAGTAGATGGCACTGTTAATACTGTTCAGGATGGATAGCACTGTTAATACAATACATGATAGATGGCACTGTTAATACCGTTCAGGATAGATGGCACTGTTAATACAGTTCAGGATAGATGGTACTGTTAATACTGTTCAGGGGAGATGGCACTGTTAATACCGTTCAGGATAGATGGCACTGTTAATACAGTTCAGGATAGATGGTACTGTTAATACCGTTCAGGGGAGATGGCACTATTAATACCGTTCAGGGTAGATGGCACTGTTAATACAGTTCAGGGTAGATGGCACTGTTAATAACGTTCAGGGTAGATGGCACTGTTAATACCGTTCGGGGTAGATGGCACTGTTAATACCATTCAGGATAGATGGCACTGTTAATACAGTTCAGGATAGATGGTACTGTTAATACCGTTCAGGGGAGATGGCACTGTTAATACCGTTCAGGGTAGATGGCACTGTTAATACAGTTCAGGGTAGATGGCACTGTTAATAACATTCAGGGTAGATGGCACCGTTAATACAATTCGGGATAGATGAAACTGTTAATACCGTTCGGGGCAGATGGCACTGTTCATACTGTTCAGGATAGACAGCATTGTAAATACAGTTCAGGGGATTTGGCACTGTTAATGCCGTTCTGCTAGATGGCTCTGCTAATACCATTCAGGGTAGATGGCACTGTTAATACAGTTCAGGGTAGATGGCACTGTTAATATTGTTCCGGGGAGATGGCACCGTTGAAAACAATTCAGGCTGGATGGCATTGTTTATACCATTCAAGGTAGATGGCACGGTAAATACCATTCAGGGAGATGGCACTGTTAATACCGTTCAGGGTAGATGGCACTGTTAATACCGTTCAGGGGAGATGGCACCTTTGATACAGTTCAAGATGGATGGCACTGTTAATATAGTTCAAGGTAGATGGCACTGTTAATATTGTTCAGGGTAGATGGTACTGTTAATACCGTTCAGGGTAGATGGCACTGTTAATACCGTTTAGGGTAGATGGCACTGTTAATACCATTCAGGATAGATGGCACTGTTAATACCGATCAGGGTAGATGGCACTGTTAGTACCGGTCAGGGGAGATGGCACTGTTAAAAATAGTTCAGGATGGATGGCACTGTTAATACCATTCAGGATAGATGGCACTGTTAATATGGTTCAGGGTAGATGGCACTGTTAATACCGGTCAGGATAGATGGCACTGTAAAAGCAGTACAGGGTAGATGGCACTGTTAATACCCTTCAGAGTAGATGGCACTGTTAATACCGTTCAGGATGGATAGCACTGTTAATACAATACATGATAGATGGCACTGTTAATACCGATCAGGGAGATGGCACTGTTAATACTGTTCAGCTAGATGGCACTGTTAATACCGTTCAGGGTAGATGTCACCGTTAAAAACAGTTCAGGATGGATGGCACTGTTAATACAGTACAGGGTAGATGGCATTGTTAATACCATTCAGGATAGATGGCACTGTTAATACCGGTCAGGGGAGATGGCACTGTTAAAAACAGTTCAGGATGGATGGCACTGTTTATACAATTCAGGGAGATGGCACTGTTAATACTGTTCAGGGGAGATGGCACTGTTAATACAGTTCAGGATAGATGGCACTGTTAATACCGTTCAGGATAAATGGCACTGATAATACAGTTCAGAGCAGATGGCAGTGTTAATGCCGTTCAGGGGAGCTGGCACTGTTTTATACAATTCAGGGAGATGGCACTGTTAATACCGTTCAGCTAGATGGCACTTTTAATACCGTTCAGGATAGATGGCACTGTTCATACAGTTGAGCATGGATGGCATTGTTAATAGCATTCAGGATGTATTGCGCTGTCAATACCATTCAGTTTTGATGGCACTATCAATACATATCGGGCGGATGGCACTGTCAATACAGTTCAGGGGAGATGGCACTGGTAATACCGTTCAGGGTAGATGGGACTGTTAATACCGATCAGGGGAGCTGGCACTGTTAATACCACTCAGGATGGATGGCACTGTTAATACAGTTGAGGTTAGATGGCACTGTTAATGCCATTCAGGATAGATGGCACTGTTAATGCAGTTCAGAGCAGATGGGACTATTAATACCGTTCAGGATAGATGGCACTGTTAATACCGTTCAGGGTAGATGGAACTGTTAATACAGTTCAGGATAAAGGCACTGTTAATACCTTTCAGGATGGATGGCACTGTTAATACCGATCAGGGTAGATGGCACTGTTAATAACGTTCAGGGGAGATGGCACTGTTAATACTGTTCAAGGTAGGTGGCACTGACAATACCGTTCAGGGTAGATGGCACTGTCAATACCGTTGAGGATGGATCGCACTGTTAATACCGTTCAGTGTTGATGGCACTATCAGTACAGTTCAGGGGAGATGGCACTGTTAATACAGTTCAGAGCAGATGGCACTGTTAATACCATTCAGGATAGATGGCACTGTTAATACCGTTCAGGATAGATGGTACTGTTCATACAGTTGAGCATGGATTGCACTGTTAATACCGTTCAGGATGGATGGCACTGTCAATACCATTCAGGTTAGATGGCTCTGTTAATACAGTTGAGGATAAAGGCACTGTTAATATCTTTCAGGATGGATGGTACTGTTAATACAGTTCAAAGTAGATAGCACTGTTAATACCGATCAGGGTAGATGGCACTGCTAATACAGTTCAGGATAGATTGCACTTTTAATACCGTTCAGGGGAGATGGCACTGTTAATACCATTCAGGGAGATGGAACTGTTAATACCGTTCAGGGTAGATGGCACTGTCAATACAGTTCAGGATAGATGGCACTGTTCATACAGTTGAGGATAGGTTGGACTGTTAATACCGTTCAGGATGGATGGCACTGTCAATACCGTTCAGTGTTGATGGCACTATCAGTACAGTTCAGGGGAGATGGCACTGTTAATACAGTTCAGAGCAGATGGCACTGTTAATACCATTCAGGATAGTTGGCACTGTTAATGCAGTTCAGAGCAGATGGCACTGTTAATACCATTCAGGATAGATGGTACTGTTAATACCATTCAGGGTAGATGGTACAGTTAATACAGTTCTGGGGAGTTGGCACTGTTAATACAGGACAGGGTAGATAGCACTGTCAATACCGTTGAGGGTAGACGGCACTGTTAATACCATTCAGGGTAGATGGCACTTTTAATACAGTTGAGGATAAAGGCACTGTTAATACCTTTCAGGATAGATGGCACTGTTAATACCGTTCAGGGTAGATCGCACTGTTAATACCGTTCAGGGTAGATGGCAATGATACAGTTCAGGATAGATGGCACTGTTAATACAGTTCGGAGCAGATGGCACTGTTAATACCGTACAGTATAAATGGCACTGTTAATACAGTTCAGAGCAGATGGCGCTATTAATACAATTCAGGGACATGGCACTGTTAATACAGTTCAGTTAGATGGCACTGTTAAAAGAACTCAGGGGAGATGGCACTGTTAATACCGTTCAGGATAAATGGCACTGTTAATACAGTTCAGAGCAGATGGCGCTGTTAATACAATTCAGGGACATGGCACTGTTTTATACCGTTCAGTTAGATGGGACTGTTAATAGAATTCAGGGGAGATGGCACTGTTAATACAGTTCAGGATAGATGGCACTGTTCATACAGTTGAGGATGGGTTGGACTGTTAATACCGTTCAGGATGGATGGCACTGTCAATACCGTTCAGGGGAGATGGCACTGTTAATACCGTTCAGGGGAGATGGCACTGTCAATACCGTTCAGGGGAGATGGCACTGTTAATACCGTTCAGGATACATGGCACTGTTAATACAGTTGAGGATGGATGGCACTGTCAATATCGTTCAGTGTTGATGGCACTATCAGTACAGTTCAGGGGAGATGGCACTGTTAATACAGTTCAGAGCAGATGGCACTGTTAATACCATTCAGGATAGATGGCACTGTTCATACAGTTCAGAGCAGATGGCACTGTTAATACCATTCAGGATAGTTGGCACTGTTAATGGAGTTCAGAGCAGATGGCACTGTTAATACCGTTCAGGATAGATGGCACTGTTAATACCATTCAAGGTAGATGGTACTGTTAATACAGTTTAGGGGAGTTGGCATTGTTAATACAGTTCAGGGTAGATAGCACTGTCAATACATTTGAGGGTAGATGGCACTGTTAATAGCATTCAGGGTAGATGGCACGTTTAATACAGTTCAGAGCAGATGGCGCTGTTAATACAATTCAGGGACATGGCACTGTTAATACCTTTCAGCTAGATGGCACTGTTAATAGAATTCAGGGGAGATGGCACTGTTAATACAGTTCAGGATCGATGGCACTGTTAATACAGTTGAGGTTGGGTTGGACTGTTAATACCGTTCAGGATGGATGGCACAGTCAATACCATTCAGTGTTGATGGCACTATCGGTACAGTTCAGGGTAGATGGCACTGTTAATACAGTTCAGGGTAGATGGCACTGTTAATACAGTTCAGGGGAGTTGGCACTGTTAATACAGTTCAGGGTAGATGGCACTGTTAATACCATTCAGGGTAGATGGCACTGTCAATATCGTTGAGGATGGATGGCACTGTTAATACCATTCAGGATGGATGGCACTGTTAATACCATTCAGGGTAGATGGCACTGTTAATACAGTTCAGGATAGATGGCACTGTTAATACCGTTCAGGATAGTTGGCACTGTTAATGCAGTTCAGAAAAGATGGCACTGTTAATACCGTTCAGGATAGATGGCACTGTTAATACTGTTCAGGGGAGTTGGCACTGTTAATACATTTCAGGGTAGATGGCACTGTCAATACAGTTGAGGGTAGATGGCACTGTTAATACCATTCAGGGTAGATGGCACTGTAAATATCGCTGAGGATGGATGGCACTGTTAATACCATTCAGGATGGATGGCACTGTTAATACCGTTCAGGGTAGATGGCATTGTTAATACAGATCAGGATAGATGGCACTGGTAATATATTTCAGATCAGATGGCATTGTTAATACCATTCAGGGTAGATGGCACTGTTAATACAGTTCAGAGCAGATGGCAATGTTAACACCGTTCAGGGTAGATGGCACTGTTAATAATGTTCAGGGTAGATGGGACTGTTAACTACAGCTCAGAGCAGATGACACTGTTAATACCATTGAGGGTAGATAGCACTGTTAATACAGTTCAGGATAGATGGCACTGTAAATACCGTTCAGGTAGATGGCACTGTTAATACCATTCAGGGTAGATGGCACTGTTACTACAGTTCAGAGCAGATGGCACTGTTAATGCCATTCAGGGGAGCTGGCACTTATACAATTCAGGGAGATGGCATTTTTAATACCGTTCAGCTAGATGGCACTGTTAATACATTTCAGGGGAGATGGCACGGTTAATACAGTTCAGGTTAGATGGCACTGTTAATACCGTTCAGGGTAGATGGCACTGTTAATACAGTTCAAAGCAGATAGCACTGTTAATACCGATCAGGGTAGATGGCACTGTTAATACAGTTCAGAGCAGTTGGCACTGTTAATACCATTCAGGATAAATGGCACTGTTAATACAGTTCAGAGCAGATGGCACTGTTAATACGGTTCAGAGCATATGGCACTGTTAATACCTTTCAGGGTAGATGGCACTGTTAATACAGTTCAGAGCAGATGGCGCTGTTAATACAATTCAGGGACATGGCACTATTAGTACCATTCAGTTAGATCGCACTGTTAATAGAATTCAGGGGAGATGGCACTGTTAATACAGTTCAGTATAGATGGCACTGTTAATACAGTTGAGGATGGGTTGGACTGTTAATACCGTTCAGGATAGTTGGCACTGTTAATGCAGTTCAGAGCAGATGGCACTGTTAATACCGTTCAGGATAGCTGGCACTGTTAATACAGTTCAGGGGAGTTGGCTCTTTTAATACAGTTCAGGGTAGATGGCACTGTCAATACAGTTGAGGGTAGATGGCACTGTTAATACCATTCAGGGTAGATGGCACTGTCAATATCATTGAGGATGGATGGCACTGTTAATCCCATTCAGGATGGATGGCATTGTTAATACCGTTCAGGGCAGATGGCATTGTTAATACAGATCAGGATAGATGGCACTGTCAATATATTTCAGATCAGATAGCATTGTTAATACCATTCAGGGTAGATGGCACTGTTAATACAGTTCAGAGCAGATGGCAATGTTAATACCGTTCAGGGTAGATGGCACTGTTAATAACGTTCAGGGTAGATGGCACTGTTAACTACAGCTTAGAGCAGATGACACTGTTAATACCGTTGAGGGTAGATAGCACTGTTAATACAGTTCAGGATAGATGGCACTGTAAATACCGTTCAGGTAGATAGCACTGTTAATACTGTTCAGGGTAGATGGCACTGTTAATACAGTTCAGAGCAGATGGCACTGTTAATGCCATTCAGGGGAGCTGGCACTTATACAATTCAGGGAGATGGCATTTTTAATACCGTTCAGCTAGATGGCACTGTTAATACCTTTCAGGGGAGATGGCACTGTTAATACAGTTCAGGTTAGATGGCACTGTTAATACCGTTCAGGGTAGATGGCACTGTTAATACAGTTCAAAGCAGATAGCACTGTTAATACCAATCAGGGTAGATGGCACTGTTAATACAGTTCAGGATAGATGGCACTGTTAATACAGTTCAGAGCAGTTGGCACTGTTAATACCGTTCAGGATAAATGGCACGCTTAATACAGTTCAGAGCAGATCGCACTGTTAATATGGTTCAGAGCAGATCGCACTGTTAACACAGTTCAGAGCAGATGGCACTGTTAATACCTTTCAGGGTAGATGGCACTGTTAATACAGTTCAGAGCAGATGGCGCTGTTAATACAATTCAGGGACATGGCACTATTAGTACCATTCAGTTAGATGGCACTGTTAATAGAATTCAGGGGAGATGGCACTGTTAATACAGTTCAGGATAGATGGCAATGTTAATACCGTTCAGGGTAGATGGCACTGTTAATAACGTTCAGGGTAGATGGCACTGTTAACTACAGCTTAGAGCAGATGACACTGTTAATACCGTTGAGGGTAGATAGCACTGTTAATACAGTTCAGGATAGATGGCACTGTAAATACCGTTCAGGTAGATAGCACTGTTAATACTGTTCAGGGTAGATGGCACTGTTAATACAGTTCAGAGCAGATGGCACTGTTAATGCCATTCAGGGGAGCTGGCACTTATACAATTCAGGGAGATGGCATTTTTAATACCGTTCAGCTAGATGGCACTGTTAATACCTTTCAGGGGAGATGGCACTGTTAATACAGTTCAGGTTAGATGGCACTGTTAATACCGTTCAGGGTAGATGGCACTGTTAATACAGTTCAAAGCAGATAGCACTGTTAATACCAATCAGGGTAGATGGCACTGTTAATACAGTTCAGGATAGATGGCACTGTTAATACAGTTCAGAGCAGTTGGCACTGTTAATACCGTTCAGGATAAATGGCACGCTTAATACAGTTCAGAGCAGATCGCACTGTTAATATGGTTCAGAGCAGATCGCACTGTTAACACAGTTCAGAGCAGATGGCACTGTTAATACCTTTCAGGGTAGATGGCACTGTTAATACAGTTCAGAGCAGATGGCGCTGTTAATACAATTCAGGGACATGGCACTATTAGTACCATTCAGTTAGATGGCACTGTTAATAGAATTCAGGGGAGATGGCACTGTTAATACAGTTCAGGATAGATGGCACTGTTAATACCGTTCAGGATAGTTGGCACTGTTAATGCAGTTCAGAGCAGATGGCACAGTTAATACCGTTCAGGATAGATGGCACTGTTAATACAGTTCAGGGGAGTTGGCACTGTTAATACATTTCAGGGTAGATGGCACTGTCAATACAGTTGAGGGTAGATGGCACTGTTAATACCATTCAGGGTAGATGGCACTGTCAATATCGTTGAGGATGGATGGCACTGTTAATACTGTTCAGGATAGATGGCACTGTTAAGATAGTTCAGAGCAGTTGGCACTGTTAATACCATTCAGGATAGTTGGCACTGTTAATGCAGTTCAGAGCACATGGGACTATCAATACCGTTCAGGGGAGATGGCACTGGTAATACCGTTCAGGATAGATCGCACTGTTAATACCGTTCTGGGTAGATGGCACTGTTAATACAGTTGAGGATGAAGGCACTGTTAATACCGTTCAGGATAGTTGGCACTGTTAATGCAGTTCAGAGCAGATGGCACTGTTAATACCGTTCAGGATAGCTGGCACTGTTAATACAGTTCAGGGGAGTTGGCACTGTTAATACAGTTCAGGGTAGATGGCACTGTCAATACAGTTGAGGGTAGATGGCACTGTTAATACCATTCAGGGTAGATGGCACTGTCAATATCGTTGAGGATGGATGGCACTGTTAATCCCATTCAGGATGGATGGCACTGTTAATACCGTTCAGGGTAGATGGCATTGTTAATACAGATCAGGATAGATGGCACTGTTAATATATTTCAGATCAGATGGCATTGTTAATACCATTCAGGGTAGATGGCACTGTTAATACAGTTCAGAGCAGATGGCAATGTTAATACTGTTCAGGGTAGATGGCACTGTTAATAACGTTCAGGGTAGATGGCACTGTTAACTAAAGCTCAGAGCAGATGACACTGTTAATACCGTTGAGGGTAGATAGCACTGTTAATACAGTTCAGGATAGATGGCACTGTAAATACCGTTCAAGTAGATAGCACTGTTAATACCGTTCAGGGTAGATGGCACTGTTAATACAGTTCAGAGCAGATGGCACTGTTAATGCCATTCAGGGGAGCTGGCACTTATACAATTCAGGGAGATGGCATTTTTAATACCGTTCAGCTAGATGGCACTGTTAATACCGTTCAGGGTAGATGGCACTGTTAATACAGTTCAAAGCAGATAGCATTGTTAATACCGATCAGGGTAGATGGCACTGTTAATACAGTTCAGGATAGATGGCACTGTTAATACAGTTCAGAGCAGTTGGCACTGTTAATACCATTCAGGATAAATGGCACTGTTAATACAGTTCAGAGCAGATGGCACTGTGAATACGGTTCAGAGCAGATGGCACTGTTAATACCTTTCAGGGTAGATGGCACTGTTAATACAGTTCAGAGCAGATGGCGCTGTTAATACAATTCAGGGACATGGCACTATTAGTACCATTCAGTTAGATGGCACTGTCAATAGAATTCAGGGGAGATGGCACTGTTAATATAGTTCAGGATAGATGGCACTGTTAATACAGTTGAGGATGGGTTGGACTGTTACTACCGTTCAGGATGGATGGCACTGTCAATACCGTTCAGGGGAGATGACACTGTTAATACCGTTCAGGATAGATGGCACTGTTGATACAGTTGAGGATGTATGGCACTGTCAATACCGTTCAGTGTTGATGGCACTATCATTACAGTTCAGGGGAGATGGAACTGTTAATAAAGTTCAGAGCAGATAGCACTGTTAATACCGTTCAGGATAAATGGCACTGTTTATACTGTTCATGATAGATGGCACTGTTCATACAGTTGAGCATGGATGGCACTATTAATACCATTCAGGCTGGATGGCACTGCCAATACCATTTAGTTTTGATGGCACTATCAATAAAGTTTCGGGTGGCTGGCACTGTTAATACCATTCAGTGTAGATGGCACGGTTAATACAATTCAGGGGAGATGGCACTGTTAATACCGTTCAGGATGGATTGCACTGTTAATACCGTTCAGGGTAGATGGCACTGTTAATACAGTGCAGGATAGATGGCACTGTTAATACCGTTCAGGGAGATGCAACTGTTAATACCGTTCAGGGTAGATGGCACTGTTAATACTGTTCAGGATAGATGGCACTGTTAATATAGTTCAGAACAGTTGGCACTGTTAATACCATTCAGGATAGATGGCACTGTTAATACGGTTCAGAGCAGATGGCACTGTTAATACCATTCAGGATAGTTGGCACTGTTAAAGCAGTTCAGAGCACATGGTATTATTAATACCGTTCAGGGTAGATGGCACTGTTAATACCGTTCAGGGGAGATGGCACTGATAATAAAGTTCAGAGCAGATGGCCTGTTAATACCGTTCAGGGTAGATGGCACTGTTAATGCAGTTGAGGATGGATGGCACTGTTGATACCGTTCAGGATTGATGGCACTGTTAATACCGTTCAGGGTAGATGGCGCTGTTAATACCATTCAGGGGAGATGGCACTGGTAATACCATTCAGGATAGATGGCACTGTTAATACCGTTCTGGGTAGATGGCACTGTTAATACAGTTGACGATGAAGGCACTGTTAATACCGTTCAGGATAGTTGGCACTGTTAATGCAGTTCAGAGCAGATGGCACTGTTAATACAGTTCAGGATAGCTGGCACTGTTAATACAGTTCAGGGGAGTTGGCACTGTTAATACAGTTCAGGGTAGATGGCACTGTCAATACAGTTGAGGGTAGATGGCACTGTCAATACAGTTGAGGGTAGATGGCACTGTTAATACAGTTCAGAGCAGATGGCACTGTTAATGCCATTCAGGGAAGCTGGAACTTATACAATACAGGGAGATGGCATTTTTAATACCGTTCAGCTAGATGGCACTGTTAATACCTTTCAGGGGAGATGGCACTGTGAATACAGTTCAGGTTAGATGGCACTGTTAATACCGTTCAGGGTAGATGGCACTGTTAATACAGTTCAAAGCAGATAGCACTGTTAATACCGATCAGGGTAGATGGCACTGTTAATACAGTTCAGAGCAGTTGGCACTGTTAATACCGTTCAGGATAAATGGCACGGTTAATACATTTCAGAGCAGATCGCACTGTTAATACGGTTCAGAGCAGATGGCACTGTTAATACCTTTCAGGGTAGATGGCACTGTTAATACAGTTCAGAGCAGATGGCGCTGTTAATACAATTCAGGGACATGGCACTATTAGTACCATTCAGTTAGATGGCACTGTTAATAGAATTCAATGGAGATGGCACTGTTAATACAGTTCAGGATAGATGGCACTGTTAATACAGTTGAGGATGGGTTGGACTGTTAATACCGTTCAGGGTAGATGGCACTGTCAATACAGTTGAGGGTAGATGGCACTGTCAATACAGTTGAGGGTAGATGGCACTGTTAATACAGTTCAGAGCAGATGGCACTGTTATTGCCATTTAGGGGAGCTGGCACTTATACAATACAGGGAGATCGCATTTTTAATACCGTTCAGCTAGATGGCACTGTTAATACCTTTCAGGGTAGATGGCACTGTCAATATCGCTGAGGATGGATGGCACTGTCAATACCTTTCAGGATGGATGGCACTGTTAATACCGTTCAGGGTAGATGGCATTGTTAATACAGATCAGGATAGATGGCACTGTTAATATATTTCAGATCAGATGGCATTGTTAATACCATTCAGGGTAGATGGCACTGTTAATACAGTTCAGAGCAGATGGCAATGTTAATACCGTTCAGGGTAGATGGCACTGTTAATAACGTTCAGGGTAGATGGCACTGTTAACTACAGCTCAGAGCAGATGACACTGTTAATACCGTTGAGGGTAGATAGCACTGTTAATACAGTTCAGGATAGATGGCACTGTAAATACCGTTCAGGTAGATGGCACTGTTAATACCGTTCAGGGTAGATGGCACTGTTAATACAGTTCAGAGCAGATGGCACTGTTAATGCCATTCAGGGGAGCTGGCACTTATACAATTCAGGGAGATGGCATTTTTAATACCGTTCAGCTAGATGGCACTGTTAATACCTTTCAGGGGAGATGGCACTGTTAATACAGTTCAGGTTAGGTGGCACTGTTAATACCGTTCAGGGTAGATGGCACTGTTAATACAGTTCAAAGCAGATAGCACTGTTAATACCGATCAGGGTAGATGGCACTGTTAATACAGTTCAGGATAGATGGCACTGTTAATACAGTTCAGAGCAGTTGGCACTGTTAATACCATTCAGGATAGATGGCACTGTTAATACCGTTCATGATAGATGGCACTGTTCATACAGTTGAGCATGGATAGCACTATTAATACCGTTCAGGATGGATGGCACTGCCAATGCCATTTAGTTTTGATGGCAATATCAATAAAGTTTCGGGTGGATGGCACTGTTAATACCATTCAATGTAGATGGCACGGTTAATACAATTCAGGGTAGATGGCACTGTTAATACAGTTCAAAGCAGATAGCACTGTTAATACCGATCAGGGTAGATGGCACTGTTAATACAGTTCAGGATAGATGGCACTGTTAATACAGTTCAGAGCAGTTGGCACTGTTAATACCATTCAGGATAGATGGCACTGTTAATACCGTTCATGATAGATGGCACTGTTCATACAGTTGAGCATGGATAGCACTATTAATACCGTTCAGGATGGATGGCACTGCCAATGCCATTTAGTTTTGATGGCAATATCAATAAAGTTTCGGGTGGATGGCACTGTTAATACCATTCAATGTAGATGGCACGGTTAATACAATTCAGGGTAGATGGCACTGTTAATACAGTTCAAAGCAGATAGCACTGTTAATACCGATCAGGGTAGATGGCACTGTTAATACAGTTCAGGATAGATGGCACTGTTAATACAGTTCAGAGCAGTTGGCACTGTTAATACCATTCAGGATAGATGGCACTGTTAATACCGTTCATGATAGATGGCACTGTTCATACAGTTGAGCATGGATAGCACTATTAATACCGTTCAGGATGGATGGCACTGCCAATGCCATTTAGTTTTGATGGCAATATCAATAAAGTTTCGGGTGGATGGCACTGTTAATACCATTCAATGTAGATGGCACGGTTAATACAATTCAGGGGAGATGGCACTGTTAATACCGTTCAGGATGGATTGTACTGTTAATTCCATTCAGGGTAGATGGCACTGTTAATACAGTTCAGGATAGATGACACTATTAATACCGTTCAAGGTAGATGGCACTGTTAATACCATTCAGGGAGATGGAACTGTTAATACCGTTCAGGATAAATGGCACGGTTAATACAGTTCAGAGCAGATTGCACTGTTAATACGGTTCAGAGCAGATGGCACTGTTAATACCTTTCAGGGTAGATGGCACTGTTAATACAGTTCAGAGCAGATGGCGCTGTTAATACAATTCAGGGACATGGCACTATTAGTACCATTCAGCTAGATGGCACTGTTAATAGAATTCAGGGGAGATGGCACTGTTAATACAGTTCAGGATAGATGGCACTGTTAATACAGTTGAGGATGGGTTGGACTGTTAATACCGTTCAGGGTAGATGGCACTGTCAATACCGTTGAGGGTAGATGGCACTGTCAATACAGTTGAGGGTAGATGGCACTGTTAATACAGTTCAGAGCAGATGGCACTGTTAATGCCATTCAGGGGAGCTGGCACTTATACAATACAGGGAGATGGCATTTTTAATACCGTTCAGGGTAGATGGCACTGTCAATACCGTTGAGGGTAGATGGCACTGTCAATACAGTTGAGGGTAGATGGCACTGTTAATACAGTTCAGAGCAGATGGCACTGTTAATGCCATTCAGGGGAGCTGGCACTTATACAATACAGGGAGATGGCATTTTTAATACCGTTCAGCTAGATGGCACTGTTAATACCTTTCAGGGGAGATGGCACTGTTAATACAGTTCAGGTTAGGTGGCACTGTTAATACCGTTCAGGATAAATGGCACGGTTAATACAGTTCAGAGCAGATCGTACTGTTAATACGGTTCAGAGCAGATGGCACTGTTAATACCTTTCAGGGTAGATGGCACTGTTAATACAGTTCAGAGCAGATGGCGCTGTTAATACAATTCAGGGACATGGCACTATTAGTACCATTCAGTTAGATGGCACTGTTAATAGAATTCAGAGGAGATGGCACTGTTAATACAGTTCAGGATAGATGGCACTGTTAATACCATTCAGGATAGTTGGCACTGTTAATGCAGTTCAGAGCAGATGGCACTGTTAATACCGTTCAGGATAGATGGCACTGTTAATACAGTTCAGGGGAGTTGGCACTGTTAATACATTTCAGGGTAGATGGCACTGTCAATACAGTTGAGGGTAGATGGCACTGTTAATACTATTCAGGGGAGATGGCACTGTCAATATCGCTGAGGATGGATGGCACTGTTAATACCGTTCAGGGTAGATGGCATTGTTAATACAGATCAGGACAGATGGCACTGGTAATATATTTCAGATCAGATGGCATTGTTAATACCATTCAGGGTAGATGGCACTGTTAATACAGTTCAGAGCAGATGGCAATGTTAATACCTTTCAGGGTAGATGGCACTGTTAATAACGTTCAGGGTAGATGGCACTGTTAACTACAGCTCAGAGCAGATGACACTGTTAATACCGTTGAGGGTAGATAGCACTGTTAATACAGTTCAGGATAGACGGCACTGTAAATACCGTTCAGGTAGATGGCACTGTTAATACCGTTCAGGGTAGATGGCACTGTTAATACAGTTCAGAGCAGATGGCACTGTTAATGCCATTCAGGGGAGCTGGCACTTATACAATTCAGGGAGATGGCATTTTTAATACCGTTCAGCTAGATGGCACTGTTAATACCTTTCAGGGGAGATGGCACTGTTAATACAGTTCAGGTTAGGTGGCACTGTTAATACCGTTCAGGGTAGATGGCACTGTTAATACAGTTCAAAGCAGATAGCACTGTTAATACCGATCAGGGTAGATGGCACTGTTAATACAGTTCAGGATAGATGGCACTGTTAATACAGTTCAGAGCAGTTGGCACTGTTAATACCGTTCAGGATAGATGGCACTGTTAATACCGTTCATGATAGATGGCACTGTTCATACAGTTGAGCATGGATGGCACTATTAATACCGTTCAGGATGGATGGCACTGCCAATGCCATTTAGTTTTGATGGCAATATCAATAAAGTTTCGGGTGGATGGCACTGTTAATACCATTCAATGTAGATGGCACGGTTAATACAATTCAGGGGAGATGGCACTGTTAATACCGTTCAGGATGGATTGCACTGTTAATTCCATTCAGGGTAGATGGCACTGTTAATACAGTTCAGGATAGATGACACTATTAATACCGTTCAAGGTAGATGGCACTGTTAATACCATTCAGGGAGATGGAACTGTTAATACCGTTCAGGGTAGATGGCACTGTTAATACTGTTCAGGATAGATGGCACTGTTAATACAGTTCAGAGCAGTTGGCACTGTTAATACCATTCAGGATAGATGGCGCTGTTAATACAGTTCAAAGCAGATAGCCCTGTTAATACCGATCAGGGTAGATGGCACTGTTAATACAGTTTAGGATAGATGGCACTGTTAACACAGTTCAGAGCAGTTGGCACTGTTAATACCGTTCAGGATAAATGGCACGGTTAATACAGTTCAGAGCAGATTGCACTGTTAATACGGTTCAGAGCAGATGGCACTGTTAATACCTTTCAGGGTAGATGGCACTGTTAATACAGTTCAGAGCAGATGGCGCTGTTAATACAATTCAGGGACATGGCACTATTAGTACCATTCAGTTAGATGGCACTGTTAATAGAATTCAGGGGAGATGGCACTGTTAATACAGTTCAGGATAGATGGCACTGTTAATACAGTTGAGGATGGGTTGGACTGTTAATACCGTTCAGGGTAGATGGCTCTGTCAATACCGTTGAGGGTAGATGGCACTGTCAATACAGTTGAGGGTAGATGGCACTGTTAATACAGTTCAGAGCAGATGGCACTGTTAATGCCATTCAGGGGAGCTGGCACTTATACAATACAGGGAGATGGCATTTTTAATACCGTTCAGCTAGATGGCACTGTTAATACCTTTCAGGGGAGATGGCACTGTTAATACAGTTCAGGTTAGGTGGCACTGTTAATACCGTTCAGGGTAGATGGCACTGTTAATACAGTTCAAAGCAGATAGCACTGTTAATACCGATCAGGGTAGATGGCACTGTTAATACAGTTCAGAGCAGTTGGCACTGTTAATACCGTTCAGGATAAATGGCACGGTTAATACAGTTCAGAGCAGATTGCACTGTTAATACGGTTCAGAGCAGATGGCACTGTTAATACCTTTCAGGGTAGATGGCACTGTTAATACAGTTCAGAGCAGATGGCGCTGTTAATACAATTCAGGGACATGGCACTATTAGTACCATTCAGTTAGATGGCACTGTTAATAGAATTCAGGGGAGATGGCACTGTTAATACAGTTCAGGATAGATGGCACTGTTAATACCATTCAGGATAGTTGGCACTGTTAATGCAGTTCAGAGCAGATGGCACTGTTAATACCGTTCAGGATAGATGGCACTGTTAATACAGTTCAGGGGAGTTGGCACTGTTAATACATTTCAGGGTAGATGGCACTGTCAATACAGTTGAGGGTAGATGGCACTGTTAATACCATTCAGGGTAGATGGCACTGTCAATATCGCTGAGGATGGATGGCACTGTTAATACCATTCAGGATGGATGGCACTGTTAATACCGTTCAGGGTAGATGGCATTGTTAATACAGATCAGGATAGATGGCACTGGTAATATATTTCAGATCAGATGGCATTGTTAATACCATTCAGGGTAGATGGCACTGTTAATACAGTTCAGAGCAGATGGCAATGTTAATACCTTTCAGGGTAGATGGCACTGTTAATAACGTTCAGGGTAGATGGCACTGTTAACTACAGCTCAGAGCAGATGACACTGTTAATACCGTTGAGGGTAGATAGCACTGTTAATACAGTTCAGGATAGATGGCACTGTAAATACCGTTCAGGTAGATGGCATTGTTAATACCGTTCAGGGTAGATGGCACTGTTAATACAGTTCAGAGCAGATGGCACTGTTAATGCCATTCAGGGGAGCTGGCACTTATACAATTCAGGGAGATGGCATTTTTAATACCGTTCAGCTAGATGGCACTGTTAATACCTTTCAGGGGAGATGGCACTGTTAATACAGTTCAGGTTAGGTGGCACTGTTAATACCGTTCAGGGTAGATGGCACTGTTAATACAGTTCAAAGCAGATAGCACTGTTAATACCGATCAGGGTAGATGGCACTATTAATACAGTTCAGGATAGATGGCACTGTTAATACAGTTCAGAGCAGTTGGCACTGTTAATACCGTTCAGGATAGATGGCACTGTTAATACCGTTCATGATAGATGGCACTGTTCATACAGTTGAGCATGGATGGCACTATTAATACCGTTCAGGATGGATGGCACTGCCAATGCCATTTAGTTTTGATGGCAATATCAATAAAGTTTCGGGTGGATGGCACTGTTAATACCATTCAATGTAGATGGCACGGTTAATACAATTCAGGGGAGATGGCACTGTTAATACCGTTCAGGATGGATTGCACTGTTAATTCCATTCAGGGTAGATGGCACTGTTAATACAGTTCAGGATAGATGACACTGTTAATACCGTTCAAGGTAGATGGCACTGTTAATACCATTCAGGGAGATGGAACTGTTAATACCGTTCAGGGTAGATGGCACTGTTAATACTGTTCAGGATAGATGGCACTGTTAATACAGTTCAGAGCAGTTGGCACTGTTAATACCATTCAGGATAGATGGCACTGTTAATACGGTTTAGAGCAGATGGCACTGTTAATACCATTCAGGATAGTTGGCACTGTTAATGCAGTTCAGAGCACATGGGACTATTAATACCGTTCAGGGTAGATGGCACTGTTAATACCGTTCAGGGGAGATGGCACTGATGATACAGTTCAGAGCAGATGGCCTGTTAATACCGTTCAGGGTAGATGGCACTGTTAATGCAGTTGAGGATGGATGGCACTGTTAATACCGTTCAGGATTGATGGCACTGTTAATACCGTTCAGGGTAGATGGCACTGTTAATACCATTCAGGGGAGATGGCACTGGTAATACCGTTCAGGATAGATGGCACTGTTAATACCGTTCTGGGTAGATGGCACTGTTAATACAGTTGAGGATGAAGGCACTGTTAATACCGTTCAGGATAGTTGGCACTGTTAATGCAGTTCAGAGCAGATGGCACTGTTAATACCGTTCAGGATAGCTGGCACTGTTAATACAGTTCAGGGTAGATGGCACTGTCAATATCGTTGAGGATGGATGGCACTGTTAATACCATTCAGGATGGATGGCACTGTTAATACCGTTCAAGGTAGATGGCATTGTTAATACAGATCAGGATAGATGGCACTGTTAATATATTTCAGATCAGATGGCATTGTTAATACCATTCAGGGTAGATGGCACTGTTAATACAGTTCAGAGCAGATGGCAATGTTAATACCGTTCAGGGTAGATGGCACTGTTAATAACGTTCAGGGTAGATGGCACTGTTAACTACAGCTCAGAGCAGATGACACTGTTAATACCGTTGAAGATAGATAGCACTGTTAATACAGTTCAGGATAGATGGCACTGTAAATACCGTTCAGGTAGATGGCACTGTTAATACCGTTCAGGGTAGATGGCACTGTTAATACAGTTCAGAGCAGATGGCACTGTTAATGCCATTCAGGGGAGCTGGCACTTATACAATTCAGGGAGATGGCATTTTTAATACCGTTCAGCTAGATGGCACTGTTAATACCTTTCAGGGGAGATGGCACTGTTGATACAGTTCAGGTTAGATGGCACTGTTAATACCGTTCAGGGTAGATGGCACTGTTAATACAGTTCAAAGCAGATAGCCCTGTTAATACCGATCAGGGTAGATGGCACTGTTAATACAGTTTAGGATAGATGGCACTGTTAATACAGTTCAGAGCAGTTGGCACTGTTAATACCGTTCAGGATAAATGGCACGGTTAATACAGTTCAGAGCAGATCGCACTGTTAATGCGGTTCAGAGCAGATGGCACTGTTAATACCTTTCAGGGTAGATGGCACTGTTAATACAGTTCAGAGCAGATGGCGCTGTTAATGCAATTCAGGGACATGGCACTATTAGTACCATTCAGTTAGATGGCACTGTTAATAGAATTCAGGGGAGATGGCACTGTTAATACAGTTCAGGATAGATGGCACTGTTAATACAGTTGAGGATGGATGGCACTGTCAATACCGTTCAGTGTTGATGGCACTATTAGTACAGTTCAGGGGAGATGGCACTGTTAATAAAGTTCAGAAGAGATAGCACTGTTAATACTGTTCAGGATAGATGGCACTGTTAATACCGTTCATGATAGATGGCACTGTTCATACAGTTGAGCATGGATGGCACTATTAATACCATTCAGGATGGATGGCACTGTCAATACCATTTAGTTTTGATGGCACTATCAATAAAGTTTCGGGTGGATGGCACTGTTAATACCATTCAGTGTAGATGGCATGGTTAATACAATTCAGGGGAGATGGCACTGTTAATACCGTTCAGGATAGATTGCACTGTTAATACCGTTCAGGGTAGATGGCACTGTTAATACCATTCAGGGAGATGGAACTGTTAATACCGTTCAGGGTAGATGGCACTGTTAATACTGTTCAGGATAGATGGCACTGTTAATACAGTTCAGAGCAGTTGGCACTGTTAATACCATTCAGGATAGATGGCACTTTTAATACGGTTCAGATCAGATGGCACTGTTAATACCATTCAGGATAGTTGGCACTGTTAATGCAGTTCAGAGCACATGGGACTATTAATACCGTTCTGGGTAGATGGCACTGTTAATACCGTTCAGGGGAGATGGCACTGATAATACAGTTCAGAGCAGATGGCCTGTTAATACCGTTCAGGGTAGCTGGCACTGTTAATGCAGTTGAGGATGGATGGCACTGTTAATACCGTTCAGGATTGATGGCACTGTTAATACCGTTCAGGGGAGATGGCACTGGTAATACCATTCAGGATAGATGGCACTGTTAATACCGTTCTGGGTAGATGGCACTGTTAATACAGTTGAGGATGAAGGCACTGTTAATACCGTTCAGGATGGATGGCACTGTTAATATCGTTCAGTGTTGATAGCACTATGAATACAGTTCCCGGTGGATGGCACTGTTAATACAGTTCAGTGGAGTTGGCAGTGTGAAGACAGTTCAGGGTAGCTGGGGCTTTTAATACCGTTCAGGGGAGTTGGCACTGTTAATACCATTCATGGTAGATGGCACTGTTAATACCATTCAGGATAGATGGCACTGTTAATACCGTTCAGGGGAGATGGCACTGTCAATACAGTTCAGGGGAGATGGCACTGTTAATACAGTTCAGGATAGATGGCACTGTTAATACCGTTCAGGGTAGATGGCACTGTTAATACAGTTCAGGATAGCTGGCACTGTTAATACAGTTCAGAGCAGATGGTACTGTTAATACCATTCAGGGTAGATGACACTGTTAATACCTTTCAGGATAGATGGCATTGTTAATACCATTCAGGGGAGATGGCACTCTTAATACAGTTCAGGAAGATGGCACTGTTAATACCGTTCAGGATAGATGGCAATGTCAATACCGTTCAGGGGAGATGGCGCTGTTAATACCGTTCAGGATAGATGGCACTGTTAATACCGTTAAGGTTCGATGGCACTGATAATACTGTTCAGGGTAGATGGCACTGTTAATACCGTTCAGAATGGATGGCACTATTAATACCATTCAGGGAGATGGTACTGTTAATACAGTTGAGGGTAGATGGCACTGTTAATACTGTTCAGGGTAGATGGCACTGTTAATACCATTCAGGGGAGATGGCACTGTTAATACCGTTCAGGATAGATGGCACTGTTAATACCGTTCTGGGTAGATGGCACTTTTAATATAGTTGTGGATGAAGGCACTGTTAATACCGTTCAGGATGGATGGCACTGTTAATATCGTTCAGTGTTGATAGCACTATGAATACAGTTCCCGGTGGATGGCACTGTTAATACAGTTCAGGGTAGCTGGGGCTTTTAATACCATGCAGGGGAGTTGGCACTGTTAATACCATTCAGGGGAGATGGCACTGTTAATTCAGTTCAGGATAGATGGCACTGTTAATACCGTTCAGGGTAGATGGCACTGTTAATACAGTTGAGGATGGATGGCACTGTCAATAGAGTTCAGGGGTGAAGGCACTGTCAATACAGTTCAGGGTAGATGGCAGTGTTAATACCGTTCAGGATGGATGACACTGTTAATATCGTTCAGGATAGATGGTGCTGTTAATACCATTCAGGTTAGATGGCACTGTTCATACCGTTCTGGGGAGGTTACACTGTGGACACCGTTTCTGGGAGATTGTACTATGAATATTGTTCAGGGGAGATCAAAATGCTGAATGCAGTGTAAGGTAAATCACGCCATGAGCACAGTGTTATGAGTGGGCAGGTGGCCAAGTGGTTAGGGCATTGGACTAGCGACCTGAAGGTCGTGAGTTCGTGCCCCAGCCGAGGGAACGTGTTGTGTCCTTGAGCAAGGCACTTAATCACACATTGCTCTGCGATGACACTGCTGCCAAGCTGTATGGGTCCTAATGCCCTTCCCTTGTACAGCATTGGTGTTGTGGAAAGGGGAGACTTGCAGCATGAGCAGCTGCAGGTCTTCCATACAACCTCGCCCAGGCCTGCACCCTGGAGAGTGAAGACTTTCCAGGCGCAGATCCATGGTCTCGCAAAACTAACGGATGCCTTGAGAACACAGTGTGGGGAGAGCACACGGTGATCACAGGCTGGGGAGGTTGCACTGTAAGTTTACTGTAGGGAGATCACACCAAGAACTCTGTCTGTGGTAATTGCAGTGGAAATACAGAGTCAGAAATATCACACCGACAATATCTATGAGGGAGATGATATCAGGAATACAGTAAATATACTCAGTATGCTTTTCATCCTATCACTTGTAAAAATGCTAATCCTTATCTCACTTCCTCCATCTCCACTGCATCTGTTCTTAGGTTGAGATTTTCTATTCCAGAACATAACAGTTGTCCACCTTCTCAAAGTACAGGGTTTCTCTCCAATCACCATCAATGCTTCTCTCAGTGGCATTTCCTCCACTTCCCACACATCCTCACTCACCACAACTTCCTCCCAGCAGAAAAGAGACAAGATTCCCCTTTGACCCACAAACCTGCATAACCAACACATCCTTCTGCATAACTTCCATCTCCAATGGGATTCTGCCATTGACCACACCCACCCCATCTCCATTCTCCATCGGCATCACTCCCTCGTCCACTCATCCATCAGCACTGATCACCCTCCAGGTGCTAATCCCTGCAGGCATGACAAGTGTATGCAGTGACACAATTTCGGGAGATTACACTCTGTATATATTGTAAGGGAGGTTGCAGCAGTAGACAGTGTAGGCGAGATCAGACTGAGAGGGTGAGAATATTGTGAATGTGAAGGGGTGATGATACTGTAAATACTGTGTAGGGGAGATCACACTGAGGGAGATGATATTGTGAATACTGTGTCGGGGAGATCACACTGAGGGAGATGATATTGTGAATACTGTGTCGGGGAGATCATACTGGGGGAGATGATATTGTGAATACTGTGTAGGGGAGATCACACTGAGGGAGATGATATTGTGAATACTGTGTCGGGGAGATCATACTGGGGGAGATGATATTGTGAATACTGTGTAGGGAGATTACACTGAGGGAGATGATATTGTGAATTTAAAAACGCAAACATGAGGAAATCTGCGGATTGTGGAAATTCAAGCAACACACACAAAAAATTTTGGTGAACGCAGTAGGCCAGGTTGATTGGCAAAAGGGATATGAGGCTGGAGAAGGGAGAGGATCATGGGGCGAGAGGCCGAGGGAGAAAAAAAGAGGGAGGGGAGCCCAGAGGATGGGCAAGGAGTTATAGTGAGAGGGACAGAGGGAGAAAAAAGAGAGAAAAAAAAGGGGGGGGATGAATGACTGAATAAATAAATAAATAAACAACGGATGGGGTACGATGGGGAGGTGGGCCATTAACGGAAGTTTGAGAAGTCAATGTTCATGCCATCAGGTTGGAGGCTACCCAGACAGAATATAAGGTGGTGTTCTTCCAACCTGAGTGTGGCTTCATCTTTACAGTAGAGGAGGCCGTGTATAGACATATCAGAATGGGAATGGGACATGGAATTAAAATATGTGACCACTGGGAGATCCTACTTTCTCTGGTGGACAGAGCATAGGTGTTCAGCGAAACAGTCTCCCAGCTTGTGTTGGGTCTCACCTATATGTCGAAGGCTGCATCGGGAGCACTAGACGCAGTATATCACCCCAGCCGACTCGCAGGTGAAGCGTTGCCCTCTCCGCCATGAGGAGGTACTTGGCGTCCCTATCCCAGACCCTTCCACACCTCCGAGACACTGTCTTCGCCATCTGTAATGAACCTGCCCGTTATTTCATCCTCCGTTGGATCCACGCCTGCAATTGCCATTTTTTTGATTTTGTCATGTTAGGCAAGGATCGCAAGATCTTACATCTGCAGACCCTAAAGCCCGCTGGCCCCGATGCTAGCAGGCATGAACTTCAGATTGCGGTCCCCACCATTGATCTTGCCAGCCCCAGCAACTCAGGGCATATTCAAAACCCGGACTTCAGCACCATCAATGCGGGTTCCAATGACCATGGACACCTTCAAAGCAATTGCGCTAACTCCAACTGTGAATCCTGCCTTGAACTCCAGGCCGGGTCTTCACGTGCCGCTATTGTGACTCCCGTCTCCCCTTACCCCACCATCACTCTGCAACCCCATCTCTCTCAGATCCCATCGTCAGCTCCTGGACCCTCAGAGGCTCCATCTTCCTCTCACCCCAACCCTCCCTTCTCCACCGACACCACCAGCCTCCCTCCCCCTTCCCCCTCTGATCCCACTTCTCATCCGTGCTGGGTCTTTACCATCCCCTCCAATCTTCAACTGTCGGAGGCAGAACACTCTGTCCTCAGTAAGGGCCTCACCTTTATCCCCCTTCGCCCACACCTCAGTGAGTTCCGCGTTCGCCATGATGCGGAACTCTTCTTCCACCGGCTCCGTCTTCAAGCCTACTTCTTCAGCAAGGACTCTCCCACCCCCACCAATGACCCCTTCTCCTCTTCATGGACACCCCGCTCTGGTCTTCTGCCTGCTCTGGATCTTTTTATTTCTAACTGCTGATGGGACTTCACCGCACCTTGTTCCAATTCCAACCTCACTTCTTCCGAACACTCTGCTCTCCACTCCCTCCGCACTAATCCTAACCTTATTATTAAACCCGCCGATAAGGGGGGTGCTGTTGTACTGGTATACTGACCTCTACCTTGCCGAGGCACAGCAACAACTCATGGATACCTCCTCTTATTTACCCCTCGATCATGACCCACTAAAGAGCACCAAACCATTGTCTCACACACCATCACCAACTTTATCAGCTCAGGGGATCTCCCATCCACTGCTACCAACCTTATAGTTCCTACACCCCGCACTTCCCGTTTCTACCTCCTACCCAAGATCCACAAACCTGCCTGTCCGGGTAGACCTATTGTCTCAGCTTGCTCCTGCCCTACCGAACTCATTTCTGCATACCTCGACACTGTTTTATCCCCCCTTGTTCAATCCCTTCCCACCTATGTTCGTGAAACCTCTCACGCTGAATTATTTCAATGATTTTAAGTTCCCTGGCCCTCACCACCTTATTTTCACCATGGACGTCCAGTCCCTATATACCTCTATCTCCCACCAGGAAGGTCTCAAAGCTCTCTGCTTTTTTTTGAATTCCAGACCTAACCAGTTCCCCTCTACCACCACTCTGCTCCGTCTAGCAGAATTAGTCCTTACTCTTAATAATTTCTCCTTTGGCTCCTCCCACCTCCTCCAAACTAAAGGTGTAGCCATGGGCACCCGTATGGGTCCTAGCTATGCCTGCCTTTTCTGTTGGCTTTGTGGAACAATCCATGTTCCAAGCCTATACTGGTATCTGTCCCCCACTTTTCCTTCACTACATCGACGACTGCATTGGCGCTGCTTCCTGCACACATGCTGAGCTCGTTGACTTCATTAACTTTGCCTCCAACTTTCACCCTGCCCTCAAGTTTACCTGGTCCATTTCCGACACCTCCCTCTCCTTTCTTGATCTTTCTGTCTCTGTCCCTGGAGACAACTTATCTACTGATGTCTACTATAAGCCTACGAACTCTCACAGCTACCTGGACCATTCCTCTTTCCACCTTGCCTCTTGCAAAAATGGCATCCCCTTCTTGTAATTCCTCTGTCTCCACTGCATCTGTTCTCAGGATGAGGCTTTTCATTCCAGGACGAAGGAGATGTCCTCCTTTTGTAAAGAAAGGGGCTTCCCTTCCTCCACCATCAACTCTGCTCTCAAACGCATCTCCCCCATTTCATGCACATCTACTCTCACGCCATCCTTCCGCCACCCCACTAGGAATAGGGTTCCCCTTGTCCTTACCTACCACCCCACCAGCCTCCGGGTCCAACATATAATTCTCCATAACGTCCACCACCTCCAACGGGATCCCACCACTAAGCACATCTTTCCTTCTCACCCCTTTCTGCTTTCCGCAGGGATCGCTCCCGACGTGACTCCCTTGTCCATTTGTCCTCCCCATCCCTTCCCACTGATCTTGCTCCCGGCACTTATTCTTGTAAGCGGAACAAGTGCTACACATGCCCGTACATTTCCTCCCTTACCACCATTCAGGGCCCCAGACAGTCCTTGCAGGTGAGGCGACACTTCACCTGTGAGTCGGCTGGAGTGATATACTGCGTCCGGTGCTCCCGGTGCGGCCTTCTATATATTGGCGAGACCCGATGCAGGCTGGGAGACCGTTTCGCTGAACACCTACGCTCTGTCCGCCAGAGAAAGCAGGATCTCCCAGTAGCCACACATTTTAATTCCATGTCCCATTCCCATTCTGACATGTCTAACCACGGCCTCCTCTACTGTCAAGATGAAGCCACACTCAGGTTGGAGGAACAGTACCTTATATTCCGTTTGGGTAGCCCCCAACCTGATGGCATGAACATTGACTTCTCTAACTTTCGTTAATGCCCCACCTTCCCTTCGTACCCCATCCCTTATTTACCTATCTATTTATTTATTTATTCTCTCTCTCTTTTTTCTCCCTCTGTCCCTCTTACTATAACTCCATGCCCATCCTCTGGACTTCCCATCCCCTTTCTTTCTCCCTAGGCCTCCTGTCCCATGATCCTCTCCCTTCTCCAGACTTGTATCGCTTTCGACAATCAAATTTCCAATTCTTAGCAACATCCCTCCCCCTCCTGTCTTCTCCTATCATTTTGGATCTCCCCCTCCCCCTCCCACTTTCAAATCTCTTACTATCTCTTCTTTCAGTTAGTCCTGACGAAGGGTCTCGGCCAAAAACGTCGACTGTACCTCTTCCCGTACATGCTGCCTGGCCTGCTGCGTTCACCAGCATTTTTTGTGTATGTTGCCTGATATTGTGAATACTGTGTAGGGGAGATCACACTGGAAGAGATGATATTGTGAATACTGTGTAGGGGAGATCACACTGAGGGAGATGATATTGTGAATACTGTGTAGGGGAGATCACACTAGAGGAGATGATATTGTGAATACTGTGTAGGGAAGATCACACTGAGAGAGATGATATTGTGAATACAATGTAGGGGAGATCAGACTGAGGGAGTTGATATTGTGAATAATGTGTAGGGGAGATCACACAGAGGAGATGATATACTTATACTTTATACTTTAGTGTCGCCAAACAGTTGATACTAGAACGTACAATCATCACAACGATATTTGATTCTGTGCTTCCCGCTCCCTGGATTACAAATATTAAATATTAAAAATATTAAAAATAGTAAAAATTAGTAAATATTAAACATTTAAATTATAAATCGTAAATAGAAAATAGAAAAATGGAAAGTAAGGTAGTGCAAAAAAAACCAAGAGGCAGGTCCGGATATTTGGAGAGTACGGCCCAGATCCGGGTCAGGATCCGTTCAGCAGTCTTATCACAGTTGGAAAGAAGCTGTTCCTAAATCTGGCCATACGAGTCTTCAAGCTCCTGAGCCTTCTCCCGGAGGGAAGAGGGACGAAAAGTCTGTTGGCTGGGTGGGTCATGTCCTTGATTATCCTGGCAGCACTGCTCCGACAGCGTGCGGTGTAAAGTGAATCCAAGGACGGAAGATTGGTTTGTGTGATGCACTGCGCCGTGTTCACGATCTTCTGCAGCTTCTTTCGGTCTTGGACAGGACAACTTCCATACCAGGTTGTGATGCACCTTAGAAGGATGCTTTCTACAGTGCATCTATAAAAATTAGTGAGGGTTTTAGGGGACAGGCCAAATTTCTTTAGTTTTCTCAGGAAGTAAAGGCGCTGATGGGCCTTCTTGGCAGTGAACTCTGCTTGGTTGGACCAAGTCAGGTCATTTGTGATATTGACCCCAAGGAACTTAAAGCTTTTGACCTGTTCCACTTTCGCACCACCGAAGTAAATTGGGTCATGCGGTCCGCGACTCCTTCTGTAGTCAACAACCGATTCCTTCGTCTTGCTGACGTTGAGGGATAGGTTATTGTCTTCGCACCATGCCACCAGGTTCTTAATTTCCTCTCTGTACTCAAACTCATCATTACCCGAGATACGGCCTACAATTGTTGTGTCATCAGCAAACTCATATATTGAGTTCGATGGAAACTTGGCTACACAATCATGGGTGTACAGTGAGTACAGCAGGGGGCTGAGTACACAGCCTTGTGGGGCACCGGTGCTCAGAGTGATTGTAGAGGAGAGCTTGTCCCCTATTTTTACAGCCTGTGTCCTGTCTGTGAGGAAGTTGAAGATTGTGAATACTGTGTAGAGGAGATCATGCTGAGAGCGATGATATTGTGAATACAGTGTAGGGGAGATCACATGGAGGAGATGATATTGTGAATACTGTGTAGTAGAGATCATTCTGAGAGAGATGATGTGAATAATTGGAGGGGAGCTCACACTGGGGGAGATGATATTGTGAATACTGTGTTGCGGAGATCACACTGAGGGAGATGATAATTGTGAATGTTCAGGGGTGATCACACTGGGTGGATGATATTGTGAATACTATGTAAGGGAGATCACACTGGGGGAGATCATATTGTGAGTACTGTGTAGGGAAGATCACACTGAAGGAGATGATATTGTGAAAACTGTGTAGGGGAGATCACACTGGGGAGATGATATTCTGAATACTGTACAGGAGATCACACTGAGGGAGATGATGTGATTAAGTTCAGGGGTGATAACACTGAGGGAGATGATATTGTGAATACTGTGTAGTAGAGATCATTCTGAGAGAGATGATGTGAATAATTGGAGGGGAACTCACACTGGGGAGGATGATATTCTGAATACTGTGTACAGGAGATCACACTGAGGGAGATGATGTTGTGATTAAGTTCAGGGGTGATCACACTGGGGGAGATGACAATGTGAATACTGTGTAAGGGAGATCACACAGAGGAGATGATTTTGTGAATACTGTGTAGGGGAGATCACACAGAGGGAGATGGTATTGTGAATAATCTGTTGGCGAAATCACACTGGGAGAGATGATATTGTGAAAACTGTGCAGGGGAGGTCACACTGAGGGAGATGATATTGTGAATATGTTTAGGGGAGATCACACAGAGGTAGATGATATTGTGAATACTCCGTACGGGAGATCACACTGGGGTGATGATATTATGAATACTGTGTAGGGGAGATCACACTGGGGTGATGATATTGTGAATACTGTGTAGTAGAGATCATTCTGAGAAAGATGATGTGAATAATTGGAGGGGAGCTCACACTGGGGGAGATGATATTGTGAATACTGTGTCGCGGAGATCACACTAAGAGAGATGACATTGTGAACTTACGAAGGGGAAGTCATGCTTGACTAATCTTCTGGAATTTTTTGAGAATGTAACTATGAAAATGGACATGGGAAAGCCAGTAGATGTAGTGTACCTGGACTTTCAGAAAGCCTTTGATAAGATCCCACATAGGAGGTTAGTGTGCATTAGAGCAAATGGTATTGGGGGTAGGGTACTGACAGGGTTAGAAAATTGGTTGGCAGACAGGAAACAAAGAGTGGGGATTAATGGGTCCTTTTCAGAATGGCAGGCAGTGACTAGTGGGGTACCGCAAAGCTCGGTGTTGGGACCATAGCTATTTACAATATACATTAATGATTTAGATGAAGGGATTAAAAGTAACATTAGCAAATTTGCAGATGACACAAAGCTGGGTGGCAGTGTGAAATGTGAGGAGGATGTTATGAGAATGCAGGGTGACTTGGACAGGTTGGGTGAGTGGGCAGATGCATGGCAGATGCAGTTTAATGTGGATAAATGTGAGGTTATCCACTTTGGTGGCAAGAACAGGAAGGCAGATTACTTTCTGAATGGTGTCAAGTTAGGAAAAGGGGAAGTATAACGAGATCTAGGTGTCCTTGTTCATCAGTCACTGAAAATAAGCATGCAGGTACAGCAGGCAGTGAAGAAAGCTAATGGCATGCTGGCCTTCATAACAAGGGGAATTGAGTATAGGAGCAAAGAGGTCCTTCTGCAGTTGTACAGGGCCCTGGTGAGACCACACCTGGAATATTGTGTACAGTTTTTGTCTCCAAATTTGAGGAAGGACATTCTAGCTATTGAGGGAGTGCAGCGTAGGTTCACGAGGTTAATTCCTGGGATGGCAAGACTATCATATGTTGAAAGATTGGAGTGACTGGGCTTGTATACGCTGGAATTTAGAAGGATGAGAGGGGTTCTATTGAAACATATAAGATTATTAAGGGATTGGACATGCTAGAGGCAGGAAACATGTTCTCAATGTTGGGGGAGTCCAGAACCAGAGGCCACAGTTTAAGAATAAGGGGTAGACAATTCAGAACAGAGATGAGGAAAAACTTTCACACAGAGGGTTGTGGTTCTATGGAATGCTCTGCCTCAGAAGGCAGTGGAGGCCAATTCTCTGGATTCTTTCAAAAAAGACTTAGATAGAGCTCTTAAAGATAGCAGAGTGAAGGGATGTAGGGAGAAAGCAGGAAAAGGGTACTGATTGTGGATGATCAGCCATGATCACAGTGAATGGTAGTGCTGTCTCGAAGGGCCGAATGGCCTACTCCTGCACCTATTGTCTATTGAATACTGTGTAGGGGAGAGCACACAGAGGGAGATGATATTGTGATTAATCTGTACGGGAGATCACACTGGGGTGATGATATTATGAATACTGTGTAGTAGAGATCATTCTGAGAGAGATGATATGAATAATTGGAGGGGAGCTCACACTAGGGGAGATGATTTTGTGAATACTGTGTGGAGGAGATCACATTGGGGGAGATGATATTATGAATACTATGTAGTGGAGATCACACTGAGAGAGATAATATTGTGAGTAATGTGTAGGGGAGATCGCACTGAGGAGATGATATTGTGAATAATGTGTAGGGGAGATCGCACTGAGGGAGGTGATATTATGAATACTGTGTCGGGGAGATCACACTGTGGGAGATAATATTGTGAATACTGTGTTGGGGAGATCACACTGGGAGATAATATTGTGAATACTGTGTAGGGGATATCACTCTGTGGATGCTTTGTTGTGGAGGTCATACTGTCTTGAGGAGGTCACACTGTGAGTACAGTGTAGAGGGATTACACCGTAAATGCAGTGTCTGGTAGATCACATTGTGAATACTGTGCAAGTGAAATCACACTGAGGATATACTGTAGGGACATCACACCATGAATACAGCCTAGGAAAATCACACCGTGATTACTGATCAAGGGAGTTTACACTGTGAATACGGGGTAAAGGAGTTAACGTCTTGGGAAGTCACACCATTAATACAGAAATGGACAATCTCACTGTGAACTGAGTGAAGGGCTAATCATAGTATGAGTCCTGGTCAAGGGTAATGACCCAGTGCAGGGAGATCGGTATGTGATTGCAGTCTACGGAAATGATAAGTGCAGTCTAAATGAGCTCCCACTATCAATCATGAACTCAGTGAGGTGGTGACTGTGTCAGGATTACAGACTGAGGACATATGCACCTTGAGCAGTGATTTCATTTATTAAATTCAGTCAGCAATCCTTTCAATTTTCAGGACTTCTGTGCATTCTGACCGTTGCTAAGGAGGAAGTGTAAGGCAAGGTTAGACAAAGTGTGTTACAACAGAAGGGGCAGTAGCATGTGTTGAAGGTGGTTTGTTCTGAAGGGGTTCAAACTCTGGAATGTTCATGTAGTCTGGTGCTAATGTTTCAAGGGGAGTGGAAGAGGGTGACTGGGAGACTCTGATCACAGGTCACAGTTTGGAAGGATGATGTGGCAAGGACAAGAGGTGGAGAAGATGTGGCAAAGAGTGTATATTGGGGAGGGGATAGGGGAAGTCTTGGATGAAGAATATAGAAGACATCTTGGAAACGGTGGATGTGGAGGTCACTGGAGAAGATGTGGTGAAGAGTGTATATTGGGGAGGGGATAGGGGAAGTCTTGGATGAAGAATATAGAAGACATCTTGGAAACAGTGGATGTGGAGGTCACTGACACTTGAAAGGATCTGATGGAGACCAAGAAAATGGGAGAAAGAAATAAGGTCCTTAATGGGAGAAAGTATGTCAGAGTTCTTGCAGGGACGTGAGTTTGGGGTGGACACTGGATCAAGCCTGACTATAGACCTGGTGGTAGTCAGTCAAGGGATAACCCAGACAGAGGTGGGGGAAGTGAGACCGATGTTCTCACAAATGGTGGGTGCTGATCTCAAGAGTCGGTTGAGGAGGTGTCTGAGAGTTGATGTCCGGCCTCTGTAAGGTAGAGGTGGGTCCTCAGAGATGGGAATTGGAAGCAAAGTGGTGACATATTGGAACTCAGTTCGGAGGCGGAACTGTAAGAAGAGGAGAAAGTGGAGGACATGAATGTGATTGGAACCAGGTAAGTTCTACAGAGAGGCAGCTCTGCAGAGAAGCCCAGCAAGTGTCCAGCAGCAACAGCCATTTTGAAAATAATAAATGAAGTTAAACCTGGAGCAAAACTCACAGAGTTGGAGTTGGAGGAACTCAGTAGGTCAGGCAGCATCTATGGAGGGAACTGGACAGTCAACATTTGGAGTAGAGACCCTTCATCTGGACTGAACCCCTCATTGACCCCTCTTGCTGGTATACAGCTGTTCTTCCACTGTCTCCGGGTCGAGATTCCCACCAGTGCCGCTGGATCCTTTTGCCTCTCTTGCATCACCAGGTCCCACTCACCCTGGTCTCTCACAGTTATCCCTCATTCTCCCTTCACTCTACTGAAACCTCGACTCCCTAAGCCCTCCAACCCATTGCTTTCCTCTGACCCCAGCTCCATTCCCTGCTTTGACTTCACCATCACCTCTGATCTCTCCTTTTCTCAGCTGGAACGTTCTGTCCTCAGCAGGGGCTTCACCTTCATCTCCTTGCGCTTGCCCCTCAATGAATTCTATGCCCACCATGATTCCGAGCTCTTCTTCCATTGCCTTCTGCCTCTGTTCCCTGAGCCTACTTTTTGTTATTTCACAGTCAAGATGGAGGGTCTTGACCCAAAATGTCAACTGTCCATTTCCTTCCACAGATTTAGCCTGACCTGTTGCGTTCCTCCAGCATTTTGTGTGTTGCTGCGGATTCCAGCATCTGCAGTCTCTTGGGCCTCCAAATTAAAGGCATCATTCAAAACCTTATTTTTATTATCACTGATTTATATGACATGAAATATACTTGCTTTACAACAGAAGTACAGTACAAAGACACAAAGTTACTTTACATTACGAAAACAACTAGTGGAAGAGATAGTCAATTATGAGGTAATGTTCATGGATTATCCAGAAATCTTACAGAAGAGGGGAAGAAGCTGTTTCTGAATCACTGAGTGTGGGTTTTTACATCCCAGTACCTGCTCCCTGGTAGAGAAGAGGGTATAGATAGATAGATATACTTTATTAATCCTGAGGGAAATTTGGTTTTGTTACAGCCGCACCAACCAAGAATAGAGCGTAAGTATAGCAATACAAAAAACCCCAACAATCAAACAACAAAATGCAAACTATGCCAGATGGAAAACAAGTCCAGGACCAGTCTATTGGCTCAGGGTGTCTGACCCTCCATGGGAGGAGCTGCACGTTCGATGGCCACAGTCAGGAACGACCTCCCGTGCTGCCAAGTGTTGTATCACGGTGGAATGTGGCCGAAGTCCAACAGTAAAAAGTTCAATATCCAGTCTGCAAACATGTTCCTCGATCGTAATATACCCTGGATTGCATCATCCATTGTTAGCCAGATTGGTAAGCACCCCAATCCTTCACGCTTACCGCTCTCGGTGCACTTCCAGTCAGGTGGAACGGTATTACCCACCGAACTCCTCTTCTCCAAAAGTCTCTGTTGTCTCGACCTGGTCCTCTTTCCTCGGCTTTGTGATCCTCCTCT
This sequence comes from Mobula birostris, assembly GCF_030028105.1. Classification (NCBI taxonomy): domain Eukaryota; kingdom Metazoa; phylum Chordata; class Chondrichthyes; order Myliobatiformes; family Myliobatidae; genus Mobula; species Mobula birostris. The sequence continues at coordinate 152,959,036 of NC_092370.1, forward strand.
GCATCCTCTGTGTGTTTTCCTCTGGATTTCAGCAGGGGTGTCTGCCGCTCTGTTCGCTAAGCCAGCTGGAATTTGCTGGTCCATGGAATACACAATGCGACCATGCTTCTGTCCCGCGTGTCAGGATGTAACCATTTTCAGCGCTAAAGAAAACCCAAATAAAACTCTCTCTACCAGCATATTAGAGAGGGTGCAGCTTCGACGTGTTACCGTGAGAAAAAAATACAAGAAATAACGTAAATTAAAAGTAAGAAGAAGAAAGTAAAAGAATAGATCAGAATGGCTGTACCAGGCTGTATGCACGACCGGTGCATGCGCACAAAGTATGTGTCAGGTGGTGAGAGTCTATAGTGATGGAGGCTGCCTTTTGAAGATATCCTCAATGGTGGGGAAGCTTATGCCCATGATGCAACATAACTCTCTGTCACCTCTTGTGATGCTGCATTCTTCTGCACAGGAATTGCTTAATGAAAACAAGTTCAGCCAAGCAGAGGTTGGTAGGGCTGGGATGTGTCTGGTTTATCCTTTATTTACAAAAGGATCGAGAAGCTATCCCAATGGGAAAGGGACTATTAAGGTTTTGAACCACAGAAAATTAGAAACTTAGAGTGACCGGAAGGGATTGCAAATGTCCAGAAGTCACTGGGAATGTATTGGCCAAGAAACGTCCAAACAACCACAGGTGACAGAAGATTGGAAGTGTCACACTGCCCACACTGTCCACTGTGGAGCATATCTACACTGATATAGGAGTGGCTTTATTTTAATCAAATAGTGAGGGATTTCCTGACGTATTAAGGAGAAGCAGGCAGGTTTTCCATTCTCTCCACTTTCCCCTCTTCCACCTGCAGATGGAAACATTATCTTGCTACCGTTCACACCCTGGTTCAAACCAAGCTCATAATGGGCATCTGGCAAATCCTGCAGCATAGAATCAGAGGCAACACTGCAGAGGCGGACAATCGGCCCATTATACCCATGCTAGAAGCAAGAAGGACATGGGGTTTGAGCAGTTTAAAGAGTCATCACCAGTTATTGTAGTTTTCTTCAGAGGAGATTCACAAAAATGATCCTGGGAATGAGAGGAAATTTTGATATCTCTGGTCCAGCACTCGAAGGAGTTCAGAGGATGGTAGGGGAGGGATCACATTGAAAGGCCTGGATATGGAGAGGATGTTTCCATTATTAGGAAAGTCTAGGATCTGAGGGCACAGCCTCAGAATAAAGGGAGAACTCTTTAAAGTTCTTTAAAGTTTAAAGATGTGGAGGAATTTCATTAGTCACAAAGTGCTGAATCTGTATAATTCTTTGCTACAGAGGGGTGAGGAGGTCAGATGTGCTTAATGCAAAGGTTGGTTGATTCTTCATTGATAGGTGGGTTCAGGGTGATGAGGAGAAGGCAGGAGAATGGGTTGAAAGAAACAGACTCTGCCATGATCGAATAGTGGTTAAGATCTGATGGGCTGAATGGCCAAATTCTGCTCCAATATCTTAGACTATAAAATATAGGAGCAGAATTAAGCCATTTGGCCTATTGAATCTGCTATAGCATTTGATTATGGCTGATTTATTATCCCTCTCAACTCCTTTTATTGACTTCTCCCTGTAAATGTTGTCGCCTTTACTAAGCAATAATCTATCAACCTCACTTGTTGTAGGCAATGAACTCCACAGGTTCACCACCCTGTGGCTAAAGCAATTCCTCCTTGTCTCAATTTTCAAAGGACATCCTTGTATTCAGAGGCTGTATCTTCTGGTCCCAGTCTCTCCCACTACTAGAAACATCTTCCCTGTGTCCACACTATCTACGCCTTTCATCATTCAGTCGGTTTCAACGATGTCCCCTTCATTCTTCATGACAACAGATCTAGAACCAACAAATACTCCCCATAATGTCCTGTGCAAAACTCTTAGACATATATAAAGTGCCTTATAAAACTTCAGCATGACATCCTTGCTTTTCTATCCTCATTCTCTTGAAATCAAAGCTAACATTGGATTTACCTTCCTTACTATCAACTCAACCTGCGAGTTAAACTTTAGGACTCTTAAGTCCCTCTCCACCTTGGATTTCTTAATTTGTTCTCCGTTAACAAAATAATATGTCTCTATTCCTTCTACCAAAGTGCATGACCATATGCTTCCCAACATTGTATTCCATCTGCCACTTCCTTGCCTATTCTCCTAATCTGTCCAAGTTCTTCTGCAGACTCCCAGCTTCCTCAACATTATCTTCACTTCCACCTATCTTTATACCATCTGCAAACTTGGCTACAAAGTCATCAATTCTATCATCCAGTCCGTTAGCATATAATGTTGAAAACAGCAGACCCAACACAAACAACTAGACAGTGGCTGCCTACCAGAAAAAGCCCCCTTTATTCCCAAACTTGGCTTTCTGCCAGTCAGATAATCTTCTATCCGTACTAGTATCTTTCCTGTAATACTTTGGCCTTTTACCCTGTTTAGCAGCTCACGTGTGGCACTTTGACAAAGGCCTCTTGAAACTCCAAGTAACAACTGACTATTATTCCAGTCAACTTCAGCTAGCTCCTCTCATGCTTCTGCAGATACCTTTACTCAACGGTAATACTGACACATTCTAAGTTTAGTTTGACTTTCTTCCCTTACTCAGCACACCTCTGAGTTTTACAGATTATTATTATATATACGCCATTGTGACAGATATACAGCCTGCTCACTGTTCTCTTGAAATCTCAAGCTGAATCAGACACTATGAGACAAGGAACGCCAATGGATCTTCACTCGCCCTGTCCAGTTGCTTGCTCCCTGTTGTATGTGCTGTCTTGCCAGCGAACCCAGCAGAAGTGAAACACATTGATTATGCTTTTCACCAGGTTTCTGGGTAGAGGCAATTCTGCTCCCCACCTCCCACCTGTAGTGTGGGGACAGTGCCATGTTGCTGGCGAGTACGACCAATGTGTTGAAAGCATGATGCATTATTTTGCCCTAGTGTTAAATATGTGAACTAACTGTGATTGACACCAAAACTAATTGTAACACTCCAACATGACGTTAAGAATTCCAAACTTCATGACCATTCCTGGAACAGCATAGAAGATGCTGCAACAACATGATCGTCCAGAAATCCCTCCCAGCACTTGCCCATTGCCCTACATGGTAACTACTAGTCAATGCTTGGCACATTTGCTTTTGTCAGCTTCCAAAGCAGCTGAATCCTCGGGGGAGACTCTGGGCAGTTTAACACTCCTTTGGGAGTGGTCATGTGACCTGAAGGGGCCTGACCCACAAAATATCCGGGAATAATTAGAGAGGATGGTGAAGAATGCCTCTGGTTTAACTGGATGAAAATCTGTAATAGATATCCAACGACTACAAAATTACCAGAAGCATTAAATTGGTAACTTCGTTTGTTATTACCATTTGCACCAAGGTACAGTACAGGGAAGAACTTTGCTTTGCACGCCATCCATACAGATAATTTCATTTCACCAGTGCACTGAGGTAACACAAGGGAAAGGAGAAACAGAATGCAGAATAGAATATAGTGATACAGTGACAAAGCAAGTGCCTTGCAGCAGTCAATAAGATGCAAGGTCATAGCTGCAAGCAAGAGTCCACTGTATTGTACTAGAAGACCATTCAATAATCTTACAAACACAATATCAAAGACCATTCAATAATCTTACAGACACAGCTGGAAGCTGTCGTTGAGCCTGGTCTTCTACACTTTTTCTGCACAATGGTCCAGAGAATATTCAGGATGGATTATGTTGGCTGCTTTGCTGAGGGAACAAGAAAAGCTGACACAGTCTATGGATGGGAGGTTGGTTTCTGTATCCGCACTCTTAGCAGTTTCTTGTGGTCACAGGCAAAGTAGTGATCTATCAGGATAGAATGCTTTCTGTGGCATAGCTGTGAAAATTGGTGAGGGTCAAAGGGGACATGCAAGATTTCCTTGGCCTTCTCAGGAAGTAGAGACACTGGTTTGCCTCCTTGGCTGTGGTGTCTGTGGGGCTGGCCCAGGACAAGCTATTGCTGATGTCCAGTCCTAAGAAATTGAAGTTTTCAGTCCCCTCGGCCTCAGTGTTGTTGATGTTCACAGTTCAAAGTAAAATGTATTATCAGAGTACATACAACCCTGAGATTCTTTTTCTGCCGGCATGCTCAGCAATCTATAGAATAGTAACTGTAAACTGTAAACAGCAGTTAACTGAAGAAACTGTGCAAATGCAGTTATAAATAAATAGCAATAAATAACAAGCATGAAATAACAATTTAACAGAGACCTTAAATGAGTGTAGCTATCCCCTTTGTTCAAGAGCCTAATGGCTGAGAGGTTGTGACCGTTGTTGAACTTGGTGGTGTGAGTCCTGAGGCTCTGGTACCTTCTGCCTATTGACCGCAGCGAGAAAAGAGCATGACCTGGGTGGTGCTGATCTCTGACGATGGATGCTGCTTTTCTATGGGAATGTTTCATGTAGATGTGCTCAAAGGTTGGGAGGGTTTTACCCATGATTTACTGGGCCGAATCCACTGCCTTTTGTGGGATTTTCCACTCAACAGCATTGGTGTTCCCATACCAAACCGTAATGCAGACAGTCAGCACACTTTCCACCACACATCCTCGGAAGTTTGCCAAGGCTTTTGATGACATGCTGAATCTCTGAAGACTCCTGAGGAGTGCATGTGCTGGAATAAATGGCTTATTACATTTTAAAGCACTTAGCACTTTGAAACGATTACAAACTCAAACTCAATTAATTCAGAAAAATGAAAATTACCTAGTGTCCATCTACTGGAGAACACCAATACTCTTCAAAGTTACTACTTCAGACTCACCACTGCATAACAGTGTCCCCTCCATTTGAGAGGAGTTGCCATTCCCATCACAGTCAGCAGAGGTGCATGGGTGCCAAAGAATGGATGCAGCATCTCCCTAAAGCGCAGTCCAGCACTGGAGTACAATTGAGAAAGCAGTCAGTAATCTCTGCAGGAACCCAAGATGTGGTGGTGGAGACCTACTGGGAACTGGTGGCTTCTCTTACAGGACTCAGACCTGTGTTGTTAACAGATAAATCCCAGCTAGACCACAGGAGAGAACTTTCACACTCTCCAAGGCAGATACTGTTCAGGCTTACCTTCTGCCCTTTGACAGGGTGGGACTACGTAATATTGACCTGGAGTGTTATGCTAAAGCAAAAAAAAACGATTTGCTGGAGAAACTCAGCAGGTCAGGCAGCATCTGTGGAGAGAAATTCATATTAGTTTATTAGGATATACACCGGGGTTCAATGAAATTGCTTGTTCGTGTGAAGCTTTCAGAGTAAACAGTCTGCATTTTAATAAGAAATGCAGTATCAATGGTAAAACAACAGAATGGTACAAAGATTGTAATGCAAGATAGTAGGCAGTCAACCTTTGTGTCAAGATCCTTCAGCTGGACTGATTGATAGAGGGGAGGTGTCCAGTGTGAAGGAGTGGAGGAAGAGCTGACTGGCGATATGTGAGGAGGACCGTCAGGAGGAGAGGAGATTAGAAATAGTGACAGAAACTGAGAGGTGATTGATAGAGATGATGAGGGGTTGAAAATGATGGAACCTAACCAGAAAGATAGGTGGTACACAATATTTCCTCTAATTTGTTTTTCTTTACAGCTGCGCGGACCATCGGACTGAGCAGGAAATTTTTACATGGCCTGAAAACAGCATGGCGCTTTAAATATTCTTGTAGTATGCATACTATGAATATTTAGAATGAAAATTGAAAAATCACAAACTTTTGATCATCACAGACTTTAGATCATCCAAATGTTCCACTTCTAGTCTGTTTCTGGATTTACATTTGATTGATTTCATAAGACTGAATCCATGTTCTCACTCGGCGCTGGAAGCTTGAACTGTTCGAACGATGTTAACAAGAATTGACAGTTCTTCAAATTCTTCGTTTCTATGCACCTAGTTCAACATATCAGTAAGCGTCTTAATTGGACCAGTCTTAACTTTCTCAGCAACAACAAATTTGAAATCAGAGTATTGCTGCGACGTTCTTGAGACAACATTTTTGTCGTAGTTCATAACAGTAGCTGAGTTTTACAACATTCTCTTTTCCAAATTGAAAATTGGTTGCGTTTGCAATAGCAACAGGGTCAAAAGCTTGCCATTCTCTTAACTCATCATCAGGAAATCTATTATTCAAGTGATTACATACACATTCAATGAATCGAATAATAGATGCAGTATCAATGTCAGAACTTATAGATGTAAGCAGATCTTTCACTTTGGCACTCCAATAAACATATCACCAAGCCCTACCAACTTCCATTCGGTGTTTATTGTTACAATTTGTAACAGTGTTGTAACTTGAAATACTGACAATGTAACAATAGACAATAGGTGCAGGAGTAGGCCATTTGGCCCTTCAAGTTGTCACCGCCATTCACTGTGACCATGGCTGATCATCCACAATCAGTACCCTTTTCCTGCTTTCTCCCTACATCCCTTCACTCCGCTATCTTTAAGAGCTCTATCTAACTCTTTCTTGAAAGAATCCAGAGAATTGGCCTCCACTGCCTTCTGAGGCAGAGCATTCCACAGATCCACAACCCTCTGTGTGAAAAAGTTTTTCCTTAATTCCGTTCTAAATGGTCTACCCCTTATTCTTAAACTGTGGCCTTTGGTTCTGGACTCCCCCAACATCGGGAACATGTTTCCTGCCTCTAGCATGTCCAATCCCCTAATAGTCTTATATGTTTCAATCAAGTCCCCTCTCATCCTTCTAAATTCCAGTGTATACAAACCCAGTCACTCCAATCTTTCAACATATGACATTCCCGCCGTCCCTGGAATTAACCTCGTGAACCTACGCTGCACTCCCTCAATAGCAAGAATGTCCTTCCTCAAATTTGGAGACCAAGACTGCACACAATACTCCAGGTGGGATCTCACCAGGGCCTTGTACAACTGCAGAAGGACCTCTTTGTTCCTATACTCAACTCCCCTTGTTATGAAGGCCAACATGCCATTAGCTTTCTTCACTGCCTGCTGTACCTGTATGCTTACTTTCAGTGACTGATGAACAAGGACACCCAGATCTCATTGTACTCCCCCTTTTCCTAACTTGACACCATTCAGATAGTAATCTGCCTTCCTGTTCTTGCCACCAAAGTGGATAACCTCACATTTATCCACATTAAATTGCATCTGCCATGCATCTGCCCACTCACCCAACCTGTCCAAGTCACCCTGCATTCTCATAACATCCTCCTCATATTCCACACTGTTACCCAGCTTTGTGTCACCTGCAAATTTGCTAATGTTACTTTTAATCCCTTCATCTAAATCATTAATATATATTGTAAATAGCTGTGGTCCCAGCACCGGGCCTTGCGGTACCCCACTAGTCACTGCCTGCCATTCTGAAAAGGACCCATTAATCCCTACTCTTTGTTTCCTGTCTGCCAACCAATTTTCTATCCATGTCAGTACCCTACCCCCAATACCATTTGCTCTAATTTTGCACACTAACCTCCTTTGTGGGACTTTATCAAAGGCTTTTTGAAAGTCCAGGTACACTATATCCACTGGCTTTCCCATGTCCATTTTCATAGTCACATTCTCAAAAATTTCCAGAAGATTAGTCAAGCATGACTTCCCCTTTGTAAATCCATGCTGACTCGGACCTATCCTGCCACTGCTATCCAAATATGCCACTATTACATCTTTTATAATTGATTCCAGCACTTCCCCACCACTGATGTCAGACTAACTGGTCTATAACTGCCTGTTTTCTCTTTCCCTCCTTTCTTAAAAAGTGGGATAACATTAGCTACCCTCCAATCCGCAGGAACTGATCCTAAATCTATGGAACATTGGAAAATGATTACCAATGCGTCCACGATTTCTAAAGCCACCTCCTTAAGTACCTTGAGTTGCAGACCATCAGGCCCTGGGGATTTATCAACCTTCAGTCCCATTAGTTTACCCAACACCATTTTCTGCCTAATGTGAATTTCCTTCTGTTTCTCCGTTACCCTAGGTCCTTTGGCCACTATTACATCTGGGAGATTGTTTGTGTCTTCCCTGGTGAGGACAGATCCAAAGTACCTGTTCAGCTTGTCTGCCATTTCCTTGTTCCCCATAATAATTTCACCCATGTTGGAGCTCTAAAATGTTTCAAAGTAAAGATTATACTATCGTATACATAGAAAATGTATGGATTATATTAATTAATTACCAGGTAATTCACAATTACATTAACATAGATTACAAAATTACGTTAGCATTATTGCAAAATACTATTAACATTAAAAGTTCCAGCTGTGTGGCAACAAATGGTAAGAGCATTCCGGTTACTGTGCAGCCACACACCTGAATGGCTCAGAGGAACAGTGGTGGCGCATGGAACTGAACAGGGAAGCCTTGTATCTGGAGATTGAAAGAGGGAGGGAGGACTCAATTGAGACTTGTAAAATCCTGAGTGTTTTGATAGGGTGGAGAAGATGGGAATCTGGAACCCAGGGTCACTGTAAAAAATAAGGAGTCATTCATTTAATAAAGAAATGAGGCATTTTTTCCCTATTTTCTAGAGTTGATAGTCTTTGAACTCACTTCTTCAATTTACATGGAAGCCAAAGGTTTGAAATAAATAATTGTATCACAGGGGTATTATCAATGAGGTGAAAGGTGATGGAGGCAGGCATGTATCTGGAGATAATGTTACTATTATTAAATAATTGAGCAAGATTCAAGATTCAAGATGGTTTTATGTCATTTCCTCTACGCAAGGGTAAAGGAGAATGAAATAGTTGTTACCCCACATCCAATGCAGTATAAAAAAATACAAAAGATAAATACAATAATAATAAAAGCACAATAAATATAAATAAATAGATCAATTGTATGTCTATAAAGTGACAGTAGGTACAGGAGAAGCTGTATATAAGGTGACTGACAGGAAATGATAAGAAGTGGTGGTTAGGGGTATGTTAGTGGGTGGAGGTGTTGATCAGCCTTACTGCTTGGGGAAAGTAACTGTTTTTGAGTCACCTCGTCCTGGTGTGGATGCTACATAGTACCCTCCCTGATGGGAGTGGGACAAGCAGTCCATAAGCAGGGTGGGTGGGATCCTTCATGATATTACTGGCCCTTTCTGTCTGGTAGCCTTCTTATGTTCCCACTTCCCGTGTGTGCATGTTGATATTTTGGTATGACGGCAAGCCCCCTGTAGCTTTTGTTACAATTGCAAGCCACACTTCCTCATTACCATGGGTTAGGGGGCTAGAGGTGGAGGGGGTAGGGATGAGATTGTAGCAGGTTACTGTCAGAATACAACAATGCAATTTTCAGGTATATCAAGGGTGTGAATGTATTGTGTGTTGTTTTTGAATGTGGTACAGACAACTTACAGATAAACGAAAGGGGAAAGTAGATGAATGAAAGGTATTGAAATGCTAAATTCAATTGGGTGAGGAGTGAGTTCTGTCCAGTGTGGACAATTGAAAAAATACACGGTGTACATGGAGGGAGGTCAGTAAAAGGTCAAAGAGGGGCAGGTTTCAATAGAAGATGCATAATCTAGTATCAGGACAAAGCGCAGATTCTGATGAACGTTCTTTATCTCTTCATGCCACGATTGCTACTGTTGCATTGTGTAGAGTATCAATCTGTTTGCTTATCCTTCATTACATCTTTCTTGTATCTTAAAGGCTATTGTTTAAATGAAAGTCTTGCATTTCCAAAATGCTCAGGACATCCCAAGATGCCTTCCGACCTATGAAAGATAGTTAGATCTGATTGCTGTGGTAACTTGATGAATGTGGTAATCTGTTCACCCAGAGTATCTTTTCCACAATTGGATCTACATGGGAATAATCAGGGCATTAGCAAGTTTGGGTTAGTGTAAATATTGCAATTGGATTGGTTCATTACTGTCACATGTACGGCAAAAAGCTTGTCTTGCATAAAGATCCGATCATTACACAGTGCACTGAGTTAGAACAAGGTAAATCAGTAACAAATCAGTAATCAATCATAAAGTGTAACAGCTACAGAGAAAGTGCAGAGCAGGTAAACAATAAGGTGCATGAAAGGTGTTTCAAAAAGACAGTGTCCATTATTAAGGACCTCCAGCACCCAGGGCTTGCCCTTTTCTCACTGTTACCATCAGGTAGGAGGTACAGAAGCCTGAAGGCACAGACTCAGTGATTCAGGAACAGCTTCTTCCCCTCTGCATCCGATTCCTAAATGGACATTGAATCCTTGGACACTACCTCACCTTTTCCAATATATATTATTTCTGTTTTTGCATGATTTAAAAAATTCTATTCATTATATGTATACTGTAATTGATTTACTTATTTATTTATTATTATTATTATTTTATTTCTTTGTCGATATTATGTATTGCATTGAACTGCTGCTGCTAAGTTAACAGATTTCACGACAAATGCCGGTGATAATCAACCTGATTCTGATTCTGAATATAAATTGGTAGATTGTGAGGTGAAGAGTCCAGCGTATCTCACTCGAGAACTATTTACTAGTCTTATAGCAGTAGGCTAAAATGAACCTGCTAGTACGGCCTGTTCTATCTTCTGCCCAAAGGAAGAGGGGAGGAGAAAGAGTGTCTGCTGAAGGGTCTTGGATGCCTGTTTTATTGAGACAGCAATGATTGTAGCCGAGTCTGTGGAGGGGAGGCTTGTTTCTGTGATGTGCAGTTTCTTTTGGTCAGGGGCAGCGCATATTGCTGTACCAAGCCCTCATGCTTCTGGATATGGAGCATCAATAAAAATGAACGGCAGACAGGGACGGGTCAAATTTCTTTCGGGTCCTGAGGAAGCAGGGACATTGGTGAGCCATGATATCTATGTCAATCTTGGGGTTCAGGAGGAAAATTACCTTGCCCTGGACCAGCTGATGAACTACCAAGGGCAAGAAATCTACGTGCTGCCCCAGTTCAGAAGGTGCTGTAGAAATACACAATATTGCACCAGTGATCATTAACTGGTCAAAGATGTTCACATTCCTTACCTTCATCTCTGCCTTTATTCCAGTGACCAATTCCCACTCCTTGGCAGTCCCCCAAGGTGAAGGGGAAGAAGAGATGGAGGAACTGAAGGAGACAGCCAGGAAACTGAGCAGGGACCGACGTTTCCGTGAGACTGTCTATAAGTACATGACTCTCAAAGGTTCCTCGAAGTCCTGATGCGTGTAAGAGAAGGTCCTGCTATGTTGTAATGTCATGCTTACACTTTAGGAGCTGTTCCCAATTTTCAGCTGTTGTAAAGCTGGCCGGCATGAGTAGACTAATGCAGTACATTTTAAGAACTTTTTTCAGTTTCACCTCAGTCTTCCATTCAACCCCAGGCTCCTTTACCCAAATCTCTGCTGTTCATTGGTAAGGTAAAACTCCATCCAAGATGAGTTTAAGGATTACGACACATTTCCCTGTAACAGTGTGAGCCATTTCCTAGTTTGCCAGCATGGTCAGAACTCACTGAAAGCCTGGTGTGGAACAGTTCTTGAAATATCAGTGCCAAAACCTGGCTGGGGTTTGATGGAAACAGCAAACAGTATTTACTCTGCACTTTATAACCCTGTGTTCTATCAACCCTAGTTGTCAAACCAAGAATCTGTTTGATTTGAAACTCTAATATCTTCACTGAAACAATGAATGTGATCGATTAAAATGAGCAAGCTACTTGTGAAGGAGCGTGCTTTATTGATAAGGCCAACGTAATATAATACTAAACAAGTTAAAAGAGACTCTCTAGAGATGTGTCTGGTGAATTTGCTTAGTGAGTTCTCAATTGTCAAGTCTAGCTAAAACTTTCAAACAGCACAAGTGAAGGAGTTTCTGAGGTGGTTTATGCGCTGCTACTTGTGTAGAAAGGACACAAGGAACCACAGAAATTAGGTAATAACTATTTCAACCAATTTGCACTCACAATCTGGCCTCATGTTCCCCAGTCTCTCTGGCACATCCTATCTATATTGACCCTGACCAATGTGTCAGGTCACTGACTGCACATTCGGTAAAACCAACTTAACCTGTGTGAGCCAGGATCAGGACTTGTCAACATGAGGTCAATGGAGACTTCCATCTTATTGCCATCTTGCTGACTGAGTCTAAGAATTGTTTAGGCTATTGGTCAACGGCACTGAGTACAGATACAATATTGAGATGCCATGTTACAACTATACAAGATATATGTGAGACCACACTTGCAGAATTGTGTGGAGTGCTGGCTGCCCAGCTGCAGGAAGGACGGAAAGGGTACAGAAAAGATTCATGAGGGTGTCACTGGGACTGGAGGACTTGAGCTATAATGAGAGGCAGGATAGGCTGGGCTGTTTTCCGTGGAGTGGAGGAGGCTGAGAGGTGACCTTATAGAGCAAGGGGGGCATAGATAACATGGACAGTCACAGTCTTTTCCTCAAAGTAAGGGGTCTAAAACTAAAGGGCATAGATTTAAGGTGATAGGGGAGAAATTTGAAAAGGATTTTTTTTCACACAGAGGGTGGTGGCCCTGATCAACATGACCTGACACTTACGGTCTGCTCCAGCCAGAAACAGCTCCACCTCTCAAGTGCACATACAACAGGCATCAGCTTCTACTGCACAAGCCAACATCCTGCTACCAAGCTCCACATTCTCTGAGAAAAGGAGACACCTTCAACATCTGACCAGCATCTCTCTCACATATATATATACGCACACGCTCAGACATACACTCAGCGGCCAGTACGACCGTACACCTCATCAACGCAAATATCTAATCAGCCAATCATGTGGCTGTAACTCAATTCATAGAAGCATGCAGGCATGGGTTCGGAGCAAGAAGGCTGCGAGTGAATGGCTGACTTTCGGAGCAAGGGCAGTTTTTACCACTTGGGGTAAAAGAGAGGCAAGACTGTGCAGGCGCGTGATGTCAGCCATTAGAGCGCGAAAGGTATAAAAAGAAGACTGCCATATCCAGCGACCAGCAGAGTGAGAGGCAGCAGAGTGATCGGGCTTTGGCTCAATGGGCTTAGGCAGTAACGGGATGAAGCAATGTAGGTTTACCGGTGTTATTTGCGGAAAGGAGGAAGTATGTGTGTGAGGCCAGTTTTCTGTGCTCAGTGTCAGATGTGGGAGGTCCTGGAGTCTCCCAGCCTCCCGGACGGCCATATCTGCACCAGGTGTGTCGAGCTGCAGCTCCTGAGAGACTGAGTTAGGGAACTGGAGATGCAGCTTGATGACCTTCGCCTGGTCAGGGAGAGCGAGGAGGTGATAGAAAGGAGTTACAGGCAGGTGGTCACACCGGGGCCATGGGAGACAGACAAGTGGGTCACAGTCAGGAGACGGAAGGGGAAGAGTCAGGTACGAGAGAGTACCCCTGTGGCTGTACCCCTTGACAATAAGTACTCCTGTTTGAGTACTGTTGGGGGAGACAGCCTACCTGGGGGAAGCGACAGTGGCTGTGTCTCTGGCACAGAGTCTGGCCCTGTGGCTCAGGAGGGTAGGGAAAGGAAGAGGATGGCAGTAGTGATAGGGAACTCTATAGTTAGGGGGTCAGACAGGCAATTCTGTGGATGCAGGAAAGAAACTCGGATGATAGTTTGCCTCCCAGGTGCCAGGGTCCAGGATGTTTCAGATCACATCCAAGATATCCTGCAGTAGGAGGGAGAACAGCCAGAGGTCGTGGTACATATTGGTACCAATGACATAGGTAGGAAAAGGGAAGAGATTCCAAAAAAAGAGTACAGGGAGTTAGGAAGGAAGTTGAGAAGCAGGACCGCAAAGGTGGTAATCTCGGGATTACTGCCTGTGCCACACGACAGTGAGAATAGGAATAGAATGAGGTGGAGGATAAATGCGTGGCTGAGGGATTGGAGCAGGGGGCAGGGATTCAGATTTCTGGATCTTTGGGACCTCTTTTGGGGCAGATGTGACCTGTACCAAAAGGACAGGTTACACTTGAATCCCAGGGGGACCATATCCTGGCGGGGAGGTTTGCTAAGGCTACTGCGGAGAGTTTAAACTAGAATTGTTGGGGGGTGGGAACCGAACTGAAGAGACTGGGGAAGAGGTGGTTGGCTCACAAATAGAGAAAGCTTGCAGACAGTGCAAGAGGGAGGATAGGCAGGTGATAGAGAAGATACGCGTTCAGACTGAAGGTTTGAGATGCGTTTATTTTAACGGAAGGAGTGTTGTGAACAAAGCGGATGAGCTTAGAGCGTGGATCAGTGCTTGGAAATATGATGTGGTGGCCATTACAGAGACTTGGATGGCTCAGGGACAGTAATGGTTACTTCAAGTGCCGGGTTTTGGATGTTTCAGAAAGGACAGGGAAGGAGGCAAAAGAGGTGGGGGCATGGCACTGTTGATCAGAGATAGTGTCACGGCTGCAGAAAAGATGGACGCCATGCAGAGATTGTCTACGGAGTCTCTGTAGGTGGAGGTTAGGAACAGGAAGGGGTCAATAGCTTTACTGGGTGTTTTTTATAGGCTGCCCAATAGTAACAGGGATATCGAGCAGCAGATAGGGAAACAGATCCTGGAAAGGTGCAATAATAACAGAGTTGTCGTGATGGGAGATTTTAATTTCCCAAATAACGATTGGCATCTCCCAAGAGCAAGGGGTTTAGATGGGGTGGAGTTTGTTAGGTGTATTCAGGAAGGTTTCTTGACACAATATGTAGATAAGCCTACAAGAGGAGAGGCTGTACTTGACTTAGGTTATGAAGACACGTAGTCCTCTTTTATTGTCATTTAGTAATGCATGCATTAAGAAATGATACATTATTTCCTCCGGTGTGATATCACAAAACACAGGACAGACCAAGACTGAAAAAACTGACAAAACCATATAATTATAACATATAGTTACAACAGTGCACAATACCATAACTTGATGAAGAAGTCCATGAGCACAGTAAAGTCAAAGTTTCTCAAATGTCCCACATCTCACGTAGACGGAAGAAGGAAGAAAAACTCTCCCTGCCATGCCGACCACAATCTGACTCTGAGTCATCCGAAAACTTCGAGCTTTGATCAGCGCTCCGACACCAAGTACTGAGCGCCATCTCTGTCCGAACGATTCGACCTCCTTCTCGGTCGCCAAAAGCAGGCAAGGCCGGGGATTTTGAGGCCTACCCTCTGAAAGATTCCCAACCACACAGTAACGACAGCAGCGAACGGGTGTTTCAGAAATTTCTCCAGATGTTCCTCTGTGCTTTCACGTCCATTCTCCATCAAATCAGAATTGTCCACGGCCCCTATTTAATAGATACAATATCATTTTTCACTGGAGGGCTGCGCACACGCAGGCGCGTCGCCATCTTCTCCTCCCGCCTTAGTATTGGGAAATGAACCTGGTCAGGTGTCAGATCTCTAAGTGGGAGAGCATTTTGGAGATAGTGATCATAATTCTATGATTGGAAAGAGATAGGAACAGACAAGTTAGAAAAGCATTTAATTGGAGTAAGGGGAATTATGAGGCTATCAGGCAGGAAATTGGAAGCTTAAATTGGAAACAGATGTTCTCAGGGAAAAGTACGGAAGAAATGTCAGTCGGTGGGACTAGGTGAGATTAAGTATTTCGGCAAGGACTAAAAGGGCCGAGGTGGCCTGCTTCCATGCTGTAATTGTTATCTGGTTATATAAATGTGGCTAATGTTCAGGGGATATTTCTGTGGAGTTCGCATAGGTATGTTCCAATGAGACAGGGAAGTTATGGTCGGGTACAGGAACCATGATGTACAAAGGTTGTAATAAATCTAGTCAAGAAGAAAAGAAAGGCTTACGAAAGGTTCAGAGAGCTAGGTAATGTTAGAGATCTAGAAGATTATAAGGCTAATAAGAAGGAGTTTAAGAAGGAAATTAGGAGAGCCAGAAAAGGCCATGAGAAGGCCTTGGCGGGCAGGATTAAGGAAAACCCCAAGGCATTCTACAAGTATGTGAAGAGCAAGAGGATAAGACGTGAAAGAATAGGACCTATCAAGTGTGACAGTGGGAAAGTATGTATGGAACCGGAGGAAATAGCAGAGGTACTTAATGAATACTTTACTTCAGTATTCACTATGGAAAAGGATCTTGGTGATTTTAGTGATGACTTGCAGCAGACTGAAAAGTTTGAGCATGTAGATATTAAGAAAGAGGATGTGCTGGAGCTTTTGGAAAGCATAAAGTTGGATAAGTCGCCAGGACCAATGAAATGTACCCCAGGCTACTGTGGGAGGAGAGAGAGGAGATTGCTGAGCCTCTGGTGATGATCTTTGCATCATCAATAGTGACAGAAGAGGTTCTGGAGGATCGGAGAGTTGCAGATGTTGTTCCTTTATTCAAGAAAGGGAGTAAAGATAGCCCAGGAAATTATAGACCAGTGAGTCTTACTTCAGTGGTTGGTAAGTTGATGGAGAAGATCCTGAGAGGCAGGATTTATGAACATTTGGAGAGGTATAATATGATTAGGAATAGACAGCATGGCTTTGTCAAGGGCAGGTCGTGCCTTACGAGCCTGATTGAATTTTTTGAGGATGTGACTAAACACATTGATGAAGGAAGAGCAGTAGATGTAGTGTATATGGATTTCAGCAAGGCATTTGATAAGTTACCCCATGCAATGCTTATTGAGAAAGTAAGGAGGCTTGGGATCCAAGGGGACATTGCTTTGTGGATCCAGAACTGGCTTGCCCACAGAAGGCAAAGAGTGGTTGTAGATGGGTCATATTCTGCATGGAGGTCGGTCACCAGTGGTGTGCCTCAGGGATCTGTTCTGGGATCCTTACTCTTCGTGATTTTTATAAATGACCTGGATGAGGAAGTGGAGGGATGGGTTAGTAAGTTTGCTGATGACACAAAGGTTGGAGGTGTTGTGGATAGTTGGAGGGCTGTCAGAGGTTACAGCGGGACATTGATAGGATGCAAAACTGGGCTGAGAAGTGGCAGATGGAGTCAACCCAGGTAAGTGCGAAGTGGTTCATTTTGGTAGGTCAAATATGATGGCAGAATATAGTATTAATGGTAAGACTCTTGGCAGTGTGGAGGATCAGAGGGATCTCGGGGTCCGAGTCCATAGGACGCTTAAAGCAGCTGCGCAGGTTGACTGTGTGGTTAAGAAGGCATATGGTATATTGGCCTTCATCGATCGTGGAATTGAATTTAGGAGCTGAGAGGTAATGTTGCAGCTATATAGGACCCTGGTCAGACCCCACTTGGAGTACTGTTCTCAGTTCTGGTCGCCTCAATACAGGAAGGATCTGGAAGCCATAGAAAGGGTGTAGAGGAGATTTACAAGGTTGTTGCCTGGATTGGGGAGCATGCCTTATGAGAGTAGTTTGAGTGAACTCGACCTTTTCTCCTTGAAGCGACGGAGGATGAAAAGTGACCTAATAGAGGTGTGTAAGATGATGAAAGGCATTGATCGTGTGGATAGTCAGAGGCTTTTTCCCAGGGCTGAAATGGTTGCCACAAGAGGACACAGGTTTAAGGTGCTTGGGAGTCAATGCAGAGGAGAAGTCAGGGGTAAGTTTTTCACTCAGAGAGTGGTAAGTGCGTGGAATGGGCTGCCAGCAACAGTGGTGGAGGTGGATACGATAGGGTATTTTTCTTTTCCAATATTTTTATTCATTTTCTACATAGGAAAATACAGAGTTCAAGAAAAAAGAAATATATCAAATACATCATACTGAATCACACATACAAACTCCTTACTCTACAGTGGCATGCAAAAGTTTGGGCACCCCTGATCAAAATTTCAGTTACTCTGAATAGCTAAGCGAGTAAATGATGAACTGATTTCCAAAAGGCATAAAGTTAAAGATGACACATTTCTTTCATATTTTAAGCAAGCAAACTTTTTTATTTCCATCTTTTACAGTTTCAAAATAACAAAAAAGGAAAAGGGCCCGAAATAAAAGTTTGGACACCCTGCATGGCAGTACTTAGTAACACCCCCTTTGGCAAGTATCACAGCTTGTAAACGCTTTCTGTAGTCAGCTAAGAGCCTTTCAATTCTTGTTTGGGGGATTTTTGCCCATTCTTCCTTGTAAAAGGCTTCTAGCTCTGTGAGATTCTTGGCCGTCTTGCATGCACTGCTCTTTTGAGGTCTATCCACAGATTCTCGATGATGTTTAGGTCAGGGGACTGTGAGGGCTTGCACCTCTTGAGGTAGTCCATTGTGGATTTTTAGGTTCATTATCCTGTTGTAGAAGCCACCTTCTTTTCATCTTCGGCTTTCTTACAGACGGTGTGATGTTTGCTTCCAGAATTTGCTGGTATTTAATTGAATTCATTCTTCCCTCTACCAGTAAATGTTCCCTGTGCCACTGGCTGCAACACAAGCCCAAAGCATGATCAATCCACCCCTGTACTTAACAGTTGGAGAGGGATTCTTTTCATGAAATTCTGCACCCTTTTTTCTCCAAACATACCTTTGCTCATTGCAGCCAAAAAGTTCTGTTCAAAAGGTTCAAAGAAACATCTAAACAAGCCTAATGCATTTTGGAAACAAGTCCTGTGGACTGATGAAGTTAAAATAGAACATTTTCGCCACAGTGAGCAAAGGTATGTTTGGAGAAAAAAGGGTGCAGAATTTCATGATATTTTTCCATATATGGGATGATATAATAGAATCAAGGGAATCAAAAACGATTTAGGGATAAAAACAGGTAATGCCTGAAAAAGATATATAAATTTAGGTAAAATATTCATTTTAATAGAATTAATTCGACCAATCAATGATAACGAAAGAGGCGAACAATTTGATAGTGTCCTTTTTACATAATTCGATAGTGTAAGAAAATTTTCTTTAAATAAGCACTTATAATTTTTTAGTAATTGTTGTACCTAAGGAAGTAAATTGGTTTCTTACAATTTTAAAAGGAAGGTTAGAATTAATTGATATCCAATTATTCAAAGGAAAAAGTTCACTCTTATGTAAATTCAGTTTATAATGTGAGAACTGGCTAAAACAGGAGAGTAAAGAAAGTGCATGGGATAACAAAGTCTCGACATTAGAAATAAAGAACAATAGATCATCAGCATAAAGCGAAACTTTGTGGGTAGTGCCTCTCCTTAAAATACTAGTGATATCATTAGATTCTCGAAAGGCTTTGGCTAAGGGTTCTAAAGCCAGATCAAAAAGCAAAGGACTCAATGGACAGCCTTGTCTGGTGCCACGTTGAAGCTTAAATGGTTTGGAATTATTAGAATTAGTAACAACCCTAGCAGAGGGAGCTAAATAAAGTAATTTAATCCATTGAATGAAATCAGGTCCAAAATTGAATTTTTCTAAAATTTTAAATAAATAATTCCATTCAACTCTGTCAAAAGCCTTCTCAGCGTCTAGGGATACCACACATTCCGATATCTCCTTAGAAGGAGAATAGATAACATTTAATAAATGATGAATATTAAAATGAGAATGTTGATTTTTGATAAATCCAGTCTGATTATCAGAACTGACAGATGGTAAAATATTTTCAATTCTACGGGCCAAAACTTTAGATAGAATTTTAGTATCAATATTAAGTAAAGAAATTGGTCTATAGGAAGAGCATTCAATTGGATCTTTATTCTTTTTGAGGATAAGCGAAATGGAAGCCTCATAGAAAGATTGAGGCAGCCTGCCCAACTTAAATGAATCTGAAAAAAAACTGAACATAAATGAGGTATAAGCAGTGGGGAAAAGGTCTTATAAAACTCTCCAGAAAATCCACCTTGACCCGGAGCTTTCCTCGAGTGCAATGAGCGCACAGCCTCGACAATTTCCTCAAAAGAAATAGGTTGTTCCAACTGCTTTCTGTTGTCAACAGAGATTGTGGGAATGTTTAATTGGTCTAAAAAAATTGTTCATTACAGTGTTATCCTCAGGAGAGTCAGAGCTGTAGAGCCTAGAATAAAATTCTCTAAAAGTATCATTTATTTCTAAATGATCAATTGTCCTACCACAGTTAGCTTTACGTATTTCTTTAATCTGCTGTTTAGCTATAAAAGTTTTAATTTGATTAGCCAATAATTTACCTGCTTTGTCTCCATGAATATAAAATTGACTTTTATCTTTTAGGAGTTGAGTATCAATTGAATAAGTTAAAAGGAGATCATATTTAGTTTTAATTTCAACACGCCTTTTATATAAAACAGGATCTGGAACCAAGGCATACTGTTTGTCTAATTGTCTCAACTGGTTAGCTAAATCACTTCTCTCTTTATTAGCTTTTTTCTTACTACTTGCAGTATAAGAAATAACTTGTCCTCTAGTATATGCCTTAAAGGCATCCTATCTGATAAGACTAGAAGTCTTCTCTAACGTATTCTAAACCTTTATCAGATAACAAAGTTAGATTAAAACGTCAAAACCTGTTTGTTTGAAGAAGGCCAGGGAGATTTAAAGATAAGAGCACAGGATCATGATCTGAGACAATAATCTCTTTATATACACAGGATCGAACTAATGGAATCATTTGGCTATCAATAAAAAGGTAATCAGTCCTGGAACATGTATGATGGACATGAAAGAAAAATAGGGTCTTTTAAGAGACTTTTGGATAGGTACATGGAGCTTAGAAAAGTAGAGGGCTATAGTTAAGCCTAGTAATTTCTAAGGTAAGGACATGTTTGGCACAAGTTTGTGGGCCGAAGGGCCTGTATTGTGCTGTAGGTTTTCTATGTTTCTATGTTTCTATGATCAAGAGGTTCAGTTGTTATTCAGACCAAACATCAGAATGGGGAAGAAATGGCCACTGAATGTACATTCACACATATAAACACATCCACCCCCAAACACATACATCCATTCACACACACTCACATGTATACATTCACACACAGACACACATATACAATTCATAAATGCTCACACACACACACACACACACACACACACACACATTCACACAAACCTCCTATACCTAACATAGTGGCCACTGAGAAGTTTGTGAACTTCTGCTGCAGTAGCCCATCCACTTCAAGGTTCGACATGTTGTGCATTCAGAGATGCTCTTCTGCACACCACTGTTGTAATGCGTAGTTATTTGAGTTACTGACACCTTCCTGTGAACTTGAACCAGTCTGACCATTCTCCTCTGATCTGGATGTTTCTCGCACCATTCCCTGAAAGTTCTAGAAGCTGTTGATGTGAAAATCCCAGGAGATCAGCAGCATACTCAAACCATCTCCTCTGGCACCAACAATCATTCCAAAGTCAAAGATCACTTAGCTCACATTATTTCCCCATTCTCATGTTTGGTTTGAACAACTGAACCTCTTGACCATGTCTGCATGCTTTTATGCATTGAGTTGCTGCCACATGACTGGCTGATTAGATATTTGCATTAACAATCAGGTGTTCAACATCCAAAGTTCAAAGAAAATTTATTATCAAAGAACACTTATGTCACCATATACAACCCTGAGATTTATTTTCTTGCAGGCATACTCAATAAATCTAATAACCATAAAAGAATTATTGAAAGACCGCACCAACAGGGTGGGCAACCAGTGTGAAAATACAAAAAGAAAGAGAAATAATAAATGATAATAATAATAAAGTATCATATTACTCGATAGCATTAAACAATTAGGCCTATACAGCAATATTTTATGTAAATCTTCAGAAAACTATAACACTAGAAAGTTCCTTGGAATTGAGAAATGAGTGTGCTTGGCTGTGCACGCACCTTGGGTTTTACCTGCTTGAGCTCAGAAAAAATAAAAATAATAATAAATATCAAAAACATGAGATGAAGATTCCTTGAAAGTGAGTCCATGGGTTGTGAGAACAGATCAGTTATGGTTCAAGTGAAGTTGAATGAAGTTATCCCCTCTGGCTCAAGAATCTGAATGGTTGAGGCATAATGATTGTTCCTGAACCCGGTGGTGTGAGTCCGGAGGCTCCTGTACCCTCTTCCCGATGGTGGCAGTGAGAAGGGAGCATGACTTTGCTTTTGGGATCCTTGATGATGGACGCACAAGTGTACCTACTAATGTAGCCATTGAGTGTGTACACACACAATATCAAACTCATGCCACTTTCTCCCAGTTTATGTGACAAAAATCTATTGAGCCTACTCTATTTGACAATGCTGGAGAGGTATAATATAGCAAGTCTATTTAACGATTCAGAATCAACCATGGCAACCACAAAATTCACTGAAACTACAGAGGTATCTGCTGATAAAATCAATGTTATTTCATTATAGAAATGTTGCAGGTTTTGTGAAATTACATGATATCATATGTGTAAAATCAATCCCATTACCTTGTTTCCGGGTTTGATCTGTGGGAGAATTATTTCCATGCTAGCTGGGACTGGATGCCATTATATACAGCAGTTAGCACAGTTTCACACTCTTGGCGACAGTGGGGCAATAGAGGTATAATCATAACCTGTGCTACTTACATTTCAAAAATGAAACTGGGGAACAGTAGAAAACAAACAGTGCTTAAATTGTGCAACACAAGAGGAATAATTTAAGCCATATATTCATTTGACCATTGCAATGATTATAACGAAATGTTCTATAAATTTTATTTATGGAAGAATTTGTTTCATGGATGATTAAATATGTATCTCATTACTATCTAAACTATTTATAAATATTTGACTTCTGTAACTTTAAAGTTGTGGATAATCAGCTCAGCATGACATTGAGTTGAGCCCATCAACAGTGCTGTGTTCCTGTACAACAGTGTGACTGAAATGTCCACAGTCTGAGAAATATGGTCTCACCCACAACATCCATGGGAATCTGTAAAAGATCTAATCATTATTTACTTTGCTTATAATTCATGTTATTTTAGTTAGCACTGTTTTACCGAGATTGCAATTTATATTTGTTAGAAGGATTTATATTCCAGCATCTCTCATGTCTCTAGTTATATTTTCTTTCAGTATCTATTTGTGGTTCTATCAGTTTTCTCTGTGGGTTTCTTACATCTTTGCTCCTTCCCCATCTATTTCTGTAATGTGCCCCTCCATACTTCGTAGTGTTACAAAGCAACTGGAGCACAATGGGCACAGCAATATTGTAGCACATTGGCCCTCTGGTTTTGTGAAGAGCTAAATCTTGCCTCCATGATTGGCCAGTGCATACCAAGTTCTTTGAATGTATTGAGGGAGTGAGTGCCAACTGGACTTTGCTCCTTTGCCCCTAGCAATTCAAGAGCAGATATAGCAGAAACTGGGACAGAACGTGGCTGTGTAGTTGTCCTGTCACCTTGCAACCAAAAAGAAGAGAATTAGATTTAAAATAAAATGATACTGTGAGTGATGTAACAAAATGCTTTAATGTTTGCTTTAAAATTTGATAAATATAAATAGTTTTATAAATCATGTCTGAAAATATCAGAACTTAAACATACTGGATGAAAAAGTGTTCATATCATAGGAAATGAACCAGTACGGGTCACTGACACTAATAAAAGTAAGTGTTGTTTCTGGGTTCTTGGCTCAGTTTTCCTCTGTCTTGGGGTTTGTGCAGCTTGCAAATAAAACATTGCCTGGTACAGATCACCTGAAACTGGGACATGGGATTTGTTGTTCGATGGAAAGGAACTTTCCTGTCCCCGCTGGGGATAAGAAGACTGGGATTGTGCATCACAACTCGAGTGAGCAGCCCTGGCATTCCTGGACACCTTCAGGCTACTGCAAAGTTTACTGGTTTTGCTCTTGTTACTTGAGCATTGGGTTGACCTAACTTGGTGTCTAGGACTGGGGATCAGAGTCTCTAAGAAAGGGATCAATCATTCAGGATTGAGCTGAGTTAAAAGTTATCACCCAGTGGCTGATGACTCATTGAATATCTCTAAGCAAGAGGGCTATGGAGACTCAGCTGCTGAGTTAATGCCAAGCAGAGTTTAGTTCAATAGATTTTTAGTTGCTAAGAAAACCAATGGCACTGAGTTAAAGATCACCCCTCACTGATTGAATGGCCGGGTTGGCATTAGAAAGTGGATGACCCACTCCTGCTTCAATTTCCATAAGACCATAAGACCATAAGACAAAGGAGCAGAAGTAGGCCATTCGGCCCATCGAGTCTGCTCCGCCATTTTATCATGAGCTGATCCATTTTATCCTATTTAGTCCCACTGCCCTGCCTTCTCACCATAACCTTTGATGCCCTGGCTACTCAGATACCTATCAATCTCTGCCTTAGATACACCCAATGACTTGGCCTCCACTGCTGCCCGTGGCAACAAATTCCATAGATTCACCACCCTCTGACTAAAAAAAATTTTTTCGCATTTCTGTTCTGAAAGGGCGCCCTTCAATCCTGAAGTCATGCCCTCTCGTACTAGACTCCCCTATCATGGGAAACAGCTTTGCCACATCCACTCTGTCCATGCCTTTTAACATTCGAAATGTTTCTATGAGGTCTCCCCTCATTCTTCTAAACTCCAAGGAATACAGTCCAAGAGCGGACAAACGTTCCTCATATGTTAACCCTCTCATTCCCGGAATCATTCTAGTGAATCTTCTTTGTACCCTCTCCAACGTCAGCACATCCTTTCTTAAATAAGGAGACCAAAACTGCCCACAGTACTCCAAGTGAGGTCTCACCAGCACCTTATAGAGCCTCAACATCACATCCCTGCTCCTATACTCTATTCCTCTAGAAATGAATGCCAACATTGCATTCGCCTTCTTCACTACTGACTCAACCTGGAGGTTAACTTTAAGGGAATCCTGTACGAGGACTCCCAAGTCCTGTTGCATCTCAGAACTTTGAATTCTTTCCCCATTTAAATAATAGTCTGCCCGTTTATTTTTTCTGCCAAAGTGCATAACCATACACTTTCCAACATTGTACTTCATTTGCCACTTCTCTGCCCATTCTTCCAATCTATCCAAGTCTCTCTGCAGACTCTCCGTTTCCTCAGCACTACCGGCCCCTCCACCTATCTTCGTATCGTCAGCAAACTTAGCCACAAAGCCATCTATTCCATAATCCAAATCGTTGATGTACAATGTAAAAAGAAACGGCCCCAACACTGATCCCTGTGGAAAACCACTGGTAACCGGCAGCCAACCAGAATAGGATCCCTTTATTCCCACTCTCTGTTTCCTGCCAATCAGCCAACGCTCTATCCACGTATGTAACTTTCCCGTAATTCCATGGGCTCTTATCTTGTTAAGCAGTCTCATGTGTGGCACCTTGTCAAAGGCCTTCTGAAAATCCAAATATACAACATCTACTGCATCTCCCTTGTCTAGCCTACTGGTAATTTCCTCAAAAAATTGTAATAGGTTTGTCAGGCAGGATTTTCCTCTAAGGAATCCATGCTGAGTTCTGCCTATCTTGTCATATGCCTCCAGGTACTCTGTAACCTCATCCTTGACAATCGACTCCAACAACTTCCCAACCACCGATGTCAAGCTAACAGGTCTATAATTTCCTTTTTGCTTCCTTGCCCCCTTCTTAAATAGCGGAGTGACATTTGCAATCTTCCAGTCTTCCGGAACCATGCCAGAATCTATCGACTTTTGAAGGATCATCGCTAATGCCTCCGCAATCTCCACAGCTACTTCCTTCAGAACACGAGGGTGCATTCCATCTGGTCCAAGAGATTTATCGACCTTTAGCCTATTCAGCTTCCTGAGTACTTTCTCTGTCGTAATTGTGACTGCGCACACTTCTCTTCCCTGCCATCCTTGAGTGTCCGGTATCCTGCTGTCTTCCTCAGTGAAGACTGATGCAAAATATTTGTTCAGTTCCTCTGCCATCTCCTCATCTCCCATTACAATTTCTCCAGTATCATTTTCTATCTGTCCTATATCTACTCTCACCTGTCTTTTACTCTTTATATACTTGAAAAAGCTTTTAGTATCCTCTTTGATATTATTTGCTAGTTTCCTTTCATAGTTAATCTTTTCTCTCTTAATGACCTTCTTGGTTTCCTTTCGTAAGGTTTTAAAGACTTCCCAATCCTCTGTCTTCCCACTAATTTTTGCTTTCTTGTATGCCCTCTCCTTAGCTTTAACTTTGGCTTTGACTTCTCTGTCAACCACAGTTGCATCCTTTTTCCACTCGACAATTTCTTCTTTTTTGGAATATACCTGTCTTGCACATTCCTCATTTCTCGCATAAACTCCAGCCACTGCTGCTCTGCTGTCTTTCCCGCCAGTGTCCCTTTCCAGTCAACTTTGGCCAGTTCCTCTCTCATGCCACTGTAGTTTCCTTTACTCCACTGAAACACCGACACATCAGATTTCGGCTTCTCTTTTTCTAATTTCACAGTGAACTCAATCATGTTATGATCACTGTCTCCTAAGGGTTCTTTCACCTCAATCTCTCCAATCACCTCCGGTTCATTACACAATACCCAATCCAGTACAGCCGATCCCCTAGTGGGCTCAACAACAAGCTGTTCTAAAAAGCCATCTCGCAGACATTCTACAAATTCTCTCTCTTGAGGTTCAGTGCCGACCTGATTTTTCCAATCTACTCGCATGTTAAAATCCCCCACAATTATCATAACACTGCCCTTCTGACAAGCCTTTTCTATTTCCAGTTGTAATTTGTAGTCCACATCCCTGCAACTGTTTGGAGGTCTATAAATAACTGCCATCAGGGTCCTTTTATCCCTGCTATTTCTTAGCTCAACTCATAAAGATTCTGCACCTTCCGATTCTATATCACCTCTTTCTAATGATTTAATATCATTTCTTACCAATAAAGCCACACCTCCCCCTCTGCCTACCTTCCTATCCTTCCGATACACCTCGTATCCTTGGATGTTCAGCTCCCAGAGACATGCATCCTTTAGCCAGGTCTCAGTGATGGCCACAATATCATACCTGCCAATCTGTAGCTGTACAACAAGATCATCCACCTTATTTCTTATGCTGCGTGCATTTAAGTACAACACCTTAAGACCAGTACTTGATACTTTTTGCTTTGATTTCACTGCAACTTTATTGCACTGCAACTCATCCCAATGGCTACACATTTGCCCTATCACC
Source organism: Mobula birostris (assembly GCF_030028105.1). Taxonomy (NCBI): domain Eukaryota; kingdom Metazoa; phylum Chordata; class Chondrichthyes; order Myliobatiformes; family Myliobatidae; genus Mobula; species Mobula birostris. Next base: position 152,985,965 of record NC_092370.1, read on the forward strand.
TGCCTGTCTTTCCTGACATCTTTACTGCTCACTATCTTAGATTTATTTCTGTTTTCCCCTTCCTCCGCTCTATCATTCTGGTTCCCATCCCCCTGCCAAATTAGTTTAAACCCTCCCTAACAGCTCTATTAAACTTTCCCGCCAGGATATTGGTCCCCTTCGGCTTCAGGTGTAACCTGTCCTTTTTGACCAGGTCATACTTCCCCCAGAAGAGATCCCAATTATCCAAGAATCTGAAGCCCTGCCCCCTACACCAGTCTCTCACGTTCATTGTAAACAAAGAAAGGAATTTCTTACGTATTATTACCCTAATCCACAAAATTAAATGCAAAACCTGGGCCAATTCACCAGTATTCTGAAGAAGGTTTTCAATATGTGGAGTACTAATTGAGCGAACATACACTGTGGACCTTGACTTCACTTTGGATTCAAAGTAAGATTGAAGGAGATCTCCCTGGGTGCTAATGAATAGTTATCCATAAGCAATGTCAGTAAAACGCTGTGTGGTGGAAGGAGTACTCTAATAACATTTAATAAGGATCTAGACCAGTACATAAGTTAACAGAGACAGTTTCAGACCCACTGCTCACTGCTCAGCAGGAGACATGGTGGGTCAAAGGATTTACTTTGGGTTGACCATTACTCTGTAGTTCAGTCATTTATTTTTCAGTTATTCATGGGGGTCTTGTTACAAAACCATAAGACATAGGAACAGAATTGGCCATTCAGCCCATTGAGTCTGCTCCACCATTCTGTCACAGTGGATTTATTCTCTCTCTCAGCTCCATTCTCCTGCCTTCTCCCTGTAACCTTTGACACCCTGACTAATAAACCTCTGCTTTAAATATACCCAATGACTTGGCCTCACAGCCATCTGCAGCAACCTCCCTCTGTCTACAGAAATTCCCTCCCACCTCTGTTCTAAGGGTCCATCCTTCTAATCCGAGGCTGTGCCCTCTGGTCTAAGACCCCCCACTATAGGAAACATGCTCTCTGTTTCCACTGTGTGAGGAAGTTGGTCATGTACTTCCTACCTCATAACTGCAAATAAGCTTCAGAAATACTCCTTTGGAGAATGAGTGCCTTTCAGCATTCTCCGATTATGAAAGGTGCTATTTAAACGCAATTCCATCTAAAAATGATTCCAAGAATGGGTTCCCAAAAGAAGCAGCCTGTCTATAATAGTGAAAGAAATGATGATTGTGAGTTGCTAGGTGTGAACAAGAGTTGAAATAGTGTATCTCCAGTATAATTAAAGATGGATGATCCGCCACCCTACAGAATTTGTCAGTGCCTGACTGGCAGATGTTCCTCTACCAACAATAAAATCCAGTTCAACCATTCTTAAACTTACACAGTACTGCATTTTAATCAACCTTCCAGGAAGATGGGTGATGATGCGAGGGAAAGGGCCTTTCTTTGTTTACAATGAACATGGAAACGAGGTCCTGGTGTCTTTTTAAGGAGCCAGTGTGTTTCGAACGAATGTGGGAACGGAGTATCTACGTGTTGAAGAGGAGCTGAGAATGGATGTCCCGATGAGTTTTGAATTAACCCAGGAATGGGAAACCGATGGAGAGTGAGATCTGGTCCCTGTGTGTTTATAAGGAATGTAGAAATGAGTCCAGCTGTTTATGAGCATGGAAAGAGGAGTGCCAGTGCAATTGTAGGGTGTGGTGTGTTCCAAAGTAATGTGGGAACGGGGTCACTGTGAACATGAGAACAGAATACGGGTGTGTTTATTAGGGGCGCTGGAACTGTGGTCGTCGGCAAAAATAAATATGGTTGTACTTAGGCACACAATCATACATATAAAACAAGCAGAGCAGGGGGCTAAGCACACACACCTGAGTGTAGAGAAGATGCTGCTGTCAATCCGTACTGACTGTGACCTGCCAGTGAGGAAATCAAGAATCGAGTTGCCCAGGGTGGTAAGGAGCTAATTGATGAGTTTTGATGGGATGATAATAATAAATGCTGAGCTGTAGCAGGAATAGCATCCAGACGTATGTGTCTTCATTGTCCTGACATTCCAGACCTAAGTGAGGAGCCACTGAGATGACACCTGTATTCAGAGGGATTTTAGAAAAGGGGGCATTGCTGTGTTTATAATGAGCCTAGGGACGGGGTCCCAGGGAGTTTCGAATGAATATGGGAAACAGGGCCGATAAGGGACTTGAGAACGAGATTTAGGTCTGATTATAAGTCTTATGCTTTATAACTTCGAAACACAAAAAAAAACTAAGTAAAGGAGAAAAAGCAGAGGCAGGAGATAACTCACATATGTTCGCTTTCACTTTAAGTGTGGTGTGTATGAATGGCGTCATGACGTTAGACATGCACGTACTTTTACATGTAACAAAAAAGAATGTTTAAAAAATTAAGAAATTCTGTAGATGCTGTAAGTCCAAAGCAACACACAAAAATGCTGCAGGAACTCATCAGGTTAGGCAGCACCCATGGAAACGATAAAACAGTCCACATTTCCGCTGAGACCCTTCTTACTCAAATACTGTATTACTGAAATAGTTAATATACAACACTCCTCCCTGCTTAGCCACAAACTCCAACTCAATACTCAACTTACATTCCCAGCTGAATGGGAAGAACAAGATCAGAGCTATCAGCACATTCACCCTACTGGTCATCAGATACCCAGCTACAATAGTGTGTTGGCCAAGGGATGAACTGGAAGCCACTGACGTTAAGACCCAGAAGCTACTAACAATATATGGAGGATTCCATCCAAAGTTCAATGTCAAGCGACTGTATATCCACCGGAATAAAGGAGGACAGGGCTGGGAAGTGTCAAGGCCGCAGTCCTGGAAAATTTGTGAAACATCCATGAGTATGTCAGGAAGGTGGCCCCTAAGGACGACCTGCTAGGAGACACCTCAGACAGCAGGCAGGGGATATGGAAATGGAAGTAGGTGAAGCAGAGCCAGAGGCCCAGAGGCCAGGGCAGGACAAGCCGCTACATGGGATGTACCATCGCCAGATATCAGAGGTGGCTGATGTGAAGTCCTACCAATGGCTGGAAATGGCAGGGCTGAGGTACAGCACAGAGGCGCTGCTTATGGCTGCACAAGAACCAGGCGCTGGGCACAAGAGCAATAGAAGCAGGGGTGTATCATCCCAGATGAGACCCAAGATGCAGACGGCAAGGAATCCGCTGAAGCCATCCAGCATGTAGTAGCAAAGTGCACGATGCAGGCAGGGACGGCATAGACTGAACAGGACTACCAAGTTGCAGGAATTATGTACAGGAACATCTGCGCTATGGATTGGACACTCCCAAGTCCAAATGGGAAACACCCGAGAAGGTAGTGAAGAACGACAGAGCTGAGATCCTGTGGGACTTACAAATACAGACTGATAAACAGGTGCTGGCCAACCAACCAGACACAGGAATACTGGACAAAGAGCAGAAGAAAGCAATAGTAGTAGATGTGGCAATCCCAAATGACAGTAACATCAGGAAGAAAGAATGTGAGAAGCTGAAGAAATACCAGGGCTTGAAAGGGCAGATAGAAAGGATGTGGAAGGTTAGAGCCAGAGTAATTCCTGTGGTGATAGAAGCACTTCGTGCTGTGACACCTGGATCAGAAAAGCGACTCCAACAAATCCCAAGAACAACATCTGAGACCTCAGATCAGAAGAGTGCACTACTAGGAACAGCAAGGATACTGAGCCAAACCCTCAAGCTCCCAGGCCTCTGGTAAAGGATGCAAGATTGAGGGAAAAATACACATACACACCACCCATAAGGGCTGAGGAGAAAATATATAGTACACTGTAAGATACACTAAACAGAAATTCACAGCATAGTAAATTTTAAATTGTCCCTTTCAGGCCTAAAGATTTAATCGCTGTGGAGATGTCTTGCTCTTGTGGGTTAACACCTTTCTTGATAGGGAAGGTCACTCTGCTTGGCAGGTGAGACGTGTGGCTGTGAAACAATCTCATGTTCTGGGGCCTCCTCCGTGGAGCTTGTAGGAGTTGATGCTGGGACTGCAGGAAGTGGTTCTGACAGCTCAGGACACCTTTCTTCTGGATTTGTTGGCATCCTGACAGCACATGGCAAGCTTACTGCCCGACGTGCTCTTTGTACGTGTCCTACTTTGTTGCATTTTCTGCAAGTTTCAACTTTAAACCTGCATTGGTCCGGTGCATGTGAGCCCCTGCCACAATGGTACCACAATTTGGTTGGCCAGGCTACTTTCTGCTTAAACATTGCACATTTGCTCATGTTCACTTGCATTCCTGACTGCAACTCAAATATGTCTCTGTCTGCTGTTTCCATTAACACAGCAATCCAAACTGCTCTTTTAAATGTAAGTTGTACTTCAGTTAGGAGACATTTTTGAATGCTTTCTTGTAAGGTTCCATAAACTAAACAATTTCTCAGTGCATTGTTAAGTCCATCATTGAACTGACAATGTTCAGACAATCTCTTCAATTCAGTCACGTATGCTGAAACGGATTCCCCTTCCTTTTAATTCAATTTATGAAGCCTAAAATATTCTGCAACCAACAATGACTTTGGTTCTAAATGTTCCTGCATTACTCATTTCAGCTGGTTTGGTTTGTGCAGTGAAATTTTTAAGCAAACTGTATACTTTTTCATCCAATGCACTCAACAAAACTGTTACTTGTTTCTCATTGGCTATTCCATTTGCTTTAAAATACTGCTCAACTTGCTCAGTATACATATTCCAATTATCTCTCATGCAATCAAAGGCGTTTATCTTTCCAATGTAACCAGCTATTTCTGCTTTTGTATTAATTTATGATTATTATCACAAGGTGCTCACTGTTTATGAACCAATGAATTTAGTCCACTTTCTGCTTTTTCTTAACTTGCTGTCTCTGTCCCCTTGTGAAGAAGCATGTGCTATGCTGCTTCTTTTTTTAAAACCCAGATGTTTCACTGCACTTCAACAGGTAGGTAGTGGTCTCAGGTTCATTGATCCCATCCTGACTGGAGCGACATCACCACACAGGAGGTGGACTGCGACCAATCACTAGGCAGGAACATGAGAAGAGGGCTACGTCACCTTCAAGAGTGAAAAGGCAGCACTTCATGACGTTTTTCAGAGATGTACTGGGACCAATCACTGAGGGGGATTCATTAGAAACAGTGAATAAAAAGACGGTAGGCACAAGTGGAGAATCCATTCTTGGAGCAGCCATCGTTGTGAGTGATCGGGTGTTGGAGTGGTTTTGGCTCATCAGGCTTAGGAGAGATTAGGCTTGGGTGAGGTAAGTATCTGGTAACACACATCAAAGTTGCTGGTGAACGCAGCAGACCAGGCAGCATCTCTAGGAAGAGGTGCAGTCGACGATTCAGGCCGAGACCCTTCGTCAGGACTAACTGAAGGAAGAGTGAGTAAGGGATTTGAAAGTTGGAAGGGGAGGGGAGATCCAAAATGATAGGAGAAGACAGGAGGGGGAAGGATGGAACCAAGAGCTGGACAGGTGATTGGCAAAAGGGATATGAGAGGATCATGGGACAGGAGGTCCGGGAAGAAAGACAAGGGACGGGGGACCCAGAGGATGGGCAAGGGGTATATTCAGAGGGACAGAGGAAGAAAAAGGAGAGTGAGAGAAAGAATGTGTGTATAAAAATAAGTAACAGATGGGGTACGAGGGGGAGGTGGGGCATCAGCGGAAGTTAGAGAAGTCGATGTTCATTATCAGTGGAAGTTAGAGAAGTCGATGTTCATATCTGGTAAATTTACTTTTTCTCCTGTATTCTTCATTCCTCATCTATCACAGTTATCGTGGTGAGAATGGCTCCAGGGGCAGTGTTTTATTCTGTGTGTGAGATGTGGGAAGTCTGGGAGATGTTCAGCCTCCGGGAACATCTGCACCAGGTGCATCAAGTTGCAGCTCCTGAGAGAACGTATTAAGGAACTGGAGCTGCAGCTCCTCATACAGGAGACTGAGGAGGTGATAGACAGGAGCTACAGGGACGTGGCCACCCCTAGGTTGCAGGAGGCAGATAACTGGGTGACTGTCATGGGGAAGGGAAATGGGCTGCCAGTACAGAGTACTGTGACCGTTTCTCTCAATAATAAGTATACAACTTTGGACACTGAGGGGGGCAACCTACCAGAGGGAGCCACAGTGGCCGTGTTTCTGACACCGAGTCTGGTGCTGTGGCTCAGAAGAGAAGAGAAGTGACGAGGATTGCAGTGGTGATAGGAGATTTCATAGTCAGTGAAACAGAGGTGAGGTTCTGTGGGAGTGATAAAGACACCCGTTAGGTACGTTGTCTCTGAGGCGCCAGGGTCAGGGATGTTTTGCATCAGGTCCACGGCACTCTAAAGGAGGAAGGTGAATAGCTAGAAGTCTTGGTACATATTGGCACCAAAGGTGAGGAGCTCCCAAAGAGAGATGCCGGGGAGCTAGGTAGAAAGCTGAAAAGCAGAGCCCCCAGAGTGGTAATCTCTGGATTGCTGCCGGTGCCACTTGCCAATGTGGATACGAATAGAATGACTTAGCAGATGAACGTCTGGCTGAGGAACTGGTGCAAGGGGCCGGGATTCAGATTTCTGGATCATTGGGATCGCTTCTGGGGGAGGTATGACTTGCACAAGAGGGACAGGTTGCACCTAAACCCAAGGGGACCAATGTCCTTGCGAGTTGGATTGTGAGAGCTGTTTGGATGGGTTTAAACTAATTTGGCAGGGGGACATGAAGCAGTGGATGGAGTAGTTGGCTTACAAACAGAGGCAGTGTGTAGTGAGACTGCCAGAAAAGACAGGCCGATGACAGAGCAAAATAGCAGTCAATGGGATGAGCTGCAATGCAAAAGGGGGACAAAGTCAAAATGAGTGAATACAGGACTGAAGGAGTTATATTTGAATGCACACAGTACACAGAATAAGGTAGATGAACTTGTAGCGCAGTTACAGATTGGCTTGTATGATGTTGTAGTCATCACTGAACCATGGCTGAAGGAAGATTATAGCTGGGAGCTTAATGTCCAAGGATACATATTGTATTGAAAGGACAGGCAAGCAGCAGAGGGGGTGGCATGGCTTTGTTGGTAAAAAATGAAAGCAAATCAAACATTGGATCGAGTAGGATCATGAGTCGAGCTAAGAAACTGCAAAGTTTAAAAGTCCCTGATGGAAATTATATATAGACTTCCGAACTAATATGGCAGGGTGATGGGAACCAGTATGATAGAGCTGAGGATGAGCCAGCAGGTTTACAAGTAGATGATGGGTGTAACATGAATGTAAGGAAGGACAAGCCAATGATTGGCTACAAATACAGACAGGGTAAAGAGTTAAATTGTACCACAGAGGCAAAATTCAAAAGGGTGTAGAATGCAGGACTGAAGGTGCCGTACTTAAATGCGTGTAGCATTCAGAATAAGATTGGTCGGTTTGATGTTGTGGGCATCATTCAGTCACGGGTGAAAGAAGGCCATAGTTGGGAACCTAACATCAATGGATATACTTAGTATCAAAAGAACAGACAAGAAGGCATAGGTGGTGGTGTGGCTCTGTTGGTAAGAGATGGAATTACATCTTTAGAAAGAAGTGACAGCGTCAGAGAATATTGAATCTTTGTGGGAGAAATTAAGTAACTGCAAGGGTAAAAAAAAATTATGGGAATCATGCAACACACACAAAATGCTGGTGGAACGCAGCAGGCCAGACAGCATCCATAGGAAGAAACAGAGTCGACATTTCGGGCCGAGACCCTTCGTCAGGGAATCATATATAGACCTCCAAGTATGTGGGGTTGAGATTGCAAAGGGAGCTGGAAGAGGCAAGTAATAAGGGTAATGGCACAATTGTAATGGGGGAACTTCAATTTGCAAAGGCAGTGGGGAAATCAAGTTGGTGTCAGATCGCAAGAGGGAGTATTTTTTTGAATGCCTACGAGTGGCTTTTTGGAGCAGTTTGTGCTTTAGCTACTCAGAGAAAGGCCATCTTAGATTGGGTGTTGTGTAGTAACCCAGATCTTGTTATTGAGTAGCTCGTCGAGCTGGCGTGTGAGCTGGAAGACGTTTCGTTACCCAACTGGGAAACATCATCAGTACAACTTCGAGTGAAACATTGTTCTTCTTTTGTGTGTTGTGTGTGTGTGCGCGCATTGGTTACCAATTATGTAATCCGCGATTGATTTGTTAAAATCCGATTAGGTGGTAATTGTTATCCGGGCTGTGTTAGTTGACCGTTATGTAGGATTAACGTCGTCCTCATTGATTGACACGTGTAAGCAGGTGTGAATTGGCTCTTGGCTCTGGACAGACAACTTGACGGTGAAGTGGGAGTAAACTGGGTTCATTTCGACGCACTTGTTGACAGGATTCTGTGTGGAGAACAAAGCCTCTAAGAATTCTCGGGCTTGGCCTAGCATAGTGACATTGGTCCAGTCCAGTTCTCCACACAGAATTCTACCCACAAGCACGTCGAAAAGTTTGCACTGTTTATACTAAATAGGCCAACGAGCTCTTGGTGGAACACGTTCCCTTGTTGTTGAGTCCCTACGCAATTCCCATGTCACTAAGCACATCTTTCCCTCCCCCCCCCCCCGCATTCCGCAGGGATCGCTCCCTACGCAACTCCCTTGTCCATTCGTCCCCCCCATCCCTTCCCACTGATCTCCCTCCTGGCACTTATCCGTGTAAGCGGAACAAGTGCTACACATGCCCTTACACTTCCTTCCTTACCACCATTCAGGGCCCCAAACAGTCCTTCCAGGTGAGGCAACACTTCATCTGTGAGTCGGCTGGGGTGATATACTGCGTCCGGTGCTCCCGATGTGGCCTTTTATATATTGGCGAGACCCGACGCAGACTGAGAGACCGCTTTGCTGAACACCTACACTCTGTCCGCCAGAGAAAGCAGGATCTCCCAGTGGCCACACATTTTAATTCCACATCCCATTCCCATTCTGACATGTCTATCCACGACCTCCTTTACTGTAAAGATGAAGCCACACTGAGGTTGGAGGAACAACACCTTATATTCCGTCTGGGTAGCCTCCAACCTGATGGCATGAACATTGACTTCTCTAACTTCCACTAATGCCCCACCTCCCCCTCGTACCCCATCTATTACTTATTTATATACACACATTCCTTCTCTCACTCTCCTTTTTCTCCCTCTGAATATACCCTTTGCCCATCCTCTGGGTCCCCGCCCTTTGTCTTTCTTCCCAGACCTCCTGTCCCATGATCCTCTCATATCCCTTTTGCCTATCACCTGTCCAGCTCTTGGCTCCATCCCTCCCCCTCCTGTCTTCTCCTATCATTTTGGATCTCCCCCTCCCTCTCCAACTTTCAAATCTCTTACTCACTCTTCCTTCAGTTAGTTCTGACGAAGGGTCTCGGCCTGAAACGTCAACTGCACCTCTTCCTAGAGATGCTGCCTGGCCTGCTGCGTTCACCAGCAACTTTGATGTGTGTCCCTTGTTGTGATACTACTTTGTACTCTCTGTTTATTATTTCATACATTAGTATTACACATTACTAACTTAGTATTGTGTATATTATTATTCTGTACTTTATTAGTTAATATATTTATTGTTAAGTGTGTTTTTAAATGTCACTGCTGTAACGAAATAATTTCCCACTCAGGATCAATAAAGTACACATTATTATAAGGTAGCAGAACAGAAATACAGAAGTGTATTGTTTTAATATAAAATCATTTTATATTTCTTGATTTTGTTGTACCATGCCGATCTTAATACATTTGTTTTAAACAACTGGTCATACAATTGTGGTATTACCCCAGATTTCAGGAATGAGGACTACCAGTCCCTGAGGTTGGTTGCTTGTTGTGGAGTGGAATTCACTCTGAGCAACGTGCTGCCAAGGAGTGGGGGAAATGGCATGTGCAGTTCACACCTACTGCTCGGTCCTGTGGGAATCCTCATGTGCGATGCCAAGATCGCACTCCACTTACCACTTAGAATCAAGAGAAGATCTGCAGACGCTGGAAATCCGAGCAACACACACAAAATGCTGGAGGAACTCAGCAGGCCAGGCGGCATCTATGGGGGAAAAAAGGCACAGTCGACGTTTCAGGCCGAAACCCTTTGGCAGGACAGGAGAAAAAAGCTAGAGAGTAGCTTAAAAGCTGAGGGAGGGGAGAGAGAAACACAAGGTGATAGGTAAACCCTGAAGGGGGAGGGTTGAAGTAAAGAGCTGGGAAGTTGATTGGTGAAAGAGACAAAAGGCCATGGAAGAAAAAGGCTGGGGGGGGGGGGGTAGGAGCACCAGAGGGAGGTGATGGGCAGGCAAGGAGTTAAAGTGAGAGCGGGAAAAGGGGATGAGGAATGGTGAAGGAGCGGGGCATTACCGCAAGTTTGAGAAATCCATCAGGTTGGAGACTACCCAAACCGAATATAATGTGAACACGAGGTATTCTGCAGATGCTGGAATATAATGTGTCATCTTCCAACCTAACAGTGGAGGAGGCCATGGATAGATATGTCGGAATGGGAATAGGATCTCAGCCCGAAAAGTCGACTGCACAGCACTCTTTTCCATAGATTTTGCCTGACCTGCTGAGTTCCTCCAGCATTTTGTTTGTGTTACTTCCATTTGCAAGTTGCTGGGAATTACTTTGTTCCACTCCTTTGTGTGGCTGCTGCGATGCCGGAGGTGATTTGCTGCTTGTTCTGACAGCTGCTGCAGTCCGTTTACAGTAGTCTCGAAGGGTGACCCCAGGGTGTTTGTGTCTGCCAGGGATTGTCCATTTTGGTGGCTCCATGTTGAATTGCGAAGGCACAACCACTGCCTGGGACTGGCTGAATCATTCTTGTCTCTCACTGCACGTGGGTAAACTGTGCATCAAGTCCTCAGCTTTCAGGACACTTTGCTTTTCCTCTTAATTTCTTAGTGAACCACCCTCAGGCTCCCTAGAATTCCCCAAGAGGTAATTTGGCCCCTGAGTTTGCAGCAATTAGTGTGTTTGATTGAGAAATCCATCAGTATCTAGCCTATGTTGATCTCGTAATATTCCAAGACAATCCAAAGGAAAACAAATATTCCAACACACAGCCTCATCAAAAGGAAGTAAGACCATGGGCTGGCTGGTGTGTCTTCGAGAGTAACTGGAACATCTTCGAGGATACGTGGGTGGGGAGCTGGAGGACCCTGGTTAAGATGTTCTGAAATCCCTGCTTTCCTATTAATAAACAGCCAGCGCTCGTGGAAACATTTAATATTAATTCCAATAAAAATGATGCAAACATTAACTAAGAACTGCCGGCTCTGTTTCTTTCTCTTACTGCTGAATATCTGCAGTTCCCAGCATCTGCAGTTTCTAGTGATTCAACAAATGATGGAGTCCTTTTCCCTTAGGGGGAAAAAAAAAAATCACATTTTGGGATCACAATCCTGAATCCCTTATTTGTGGCCTGTAGCATTCTGCAGAAACAAGTCACTCTGGACCAACCTCCTCAAAGCTATGGAACACTGCACTGAACAGTCTGGAAGGTGAGGCAGAGATAGTGATACATTTCAGTGGCGACAACACAGAGGGCAATTATCAGGAGGTCAGATAATCAGGAACATTAACTGGAGGCATGGCTTAGAAGCCTTCATATTAAAAAATAAAATTGATCTGAGGGACAACTGTTCCCAACACAGAAGGTGCTAGGTATATGGAAAGAGCTGCCATGGAAAGAAGTGATAGAAGTTTGCATAATTACAATGTTTAAAGGGTACATGGATAGAAAAAGCTTCAGAGGGAAAAGGCCAATGGGATCACCATAGCTAGACATCTTGATTGGCAAGGAGTTTGGACAAAGAAGTTGGGGCTTCTATGAGGGTGGGCACCAGTGCACTGAGGCAAAACAAGATGAGTAAAGGAGTGTTGACAGTACCAGAGGAGGAAGCAGTGCCATATGAGACTGGCACAGACCAAGAGAAACTACAGCATGTACAATAGGCTGGAGTCTAGGCAGCCACGTGGGAGTATGCAGTGGTAATACTGGAAGCACAGCTTATAAATTGTGGATACAGAGCACTTGGCATTCAGTAGTATAGAGTGCCGAGAGAAGCAGGGTGGAAAACAAAGGGAGCCCGGAATCACAGAAGATAATTTTTGTTTCCAAAACCATAATAAGAGCAGAAGAGGCCTTTCAGGCTTTACTACCATTCATTAAGTTCACGGTTGATTCTGTCCTGGCCTCGGGTCTATTTTCCAGCCCACGTACAAAGTTCCTTGTGGGACAAACATCTATCATAGAATACAGAACATAGAATAGTATAGTAGTTACTTATTTGACGCTTTTCAGCCTACAAAATTGTGCCAACCTTCTCATGTCCCATTCTCGCCCTCCTAAGTGCCTTCTTAATCTCCCTTCTGTCTACCTTATAAATCTCAAGGACTGTCTGATCTTTGCTTCCTAAATCTTAAGTATGTTTCCTTCATCCGCTTGACTAAATGTTTCACCTCTCCCATCAACCATGGTTCTTTCACCCTACTATTCTTTCCCTGTCTCAATAGGACAACCCTATTCAGAACCCCATGGAATTGGTCCCTAAACAACCTCCACATTTCTGTTATGCATTTCCCTGAGAATAGATGGTCCAAATTTACACTCCAAAATTCTTGCCTAAAACCATTGTTATTAGCATCCACCAATTAAATACTTCCCCTCCTATTCTTTTCCATGTTTATGCTAAAGGTCAGGGAGTTCTGAGATTGAAAACTTCTAATGATTCCACCTCCACAACACTTTGAATAAGAATTCCAAAGATTCATAACCTTAAGGGAGATATTTCTCATATATCCCAGATGACATGAGTATTTTGCACCCATCAATATCATTGCACCTTTAGAGGCCTGTGGATCGCCAAATGAGTTACAGTCTACAGCCCTTCAGCCCATCAAGTTCACATCAACCATAAATACTCATTTTCACTAATTTCATACAAGAGAAAATCTGCAGATGCTGGAAATCCAAACAACACACATAAAATACTGGAGGAACTCAGCAGGTCAGGCAGCATCTATGGAAAAAAAGCAGAGTCAACATTTTGGGCTGAGACCCTTTGGCAGGACTGGAGAAAAAATGCTAAGTAGTAGTTTGAAAGCTGGGGTGGGGGTGGGGAGAAGAGGGGAGAGAGAAAAACACCCATTTTAATTCCACTTCCCATTCCAATATGTCCATCCACAGCCTCCTCCACTGTCACGATGAGGCCACATGCAGGTTGGAGCAACACCTTACATTTCGTCTGGGTAGCCTCCAACCCGATGGCATGAACATCAATTTGTCAAATTTCCAGTAATGCCGCCCCCACCCCCCTTCACCATTTCCCATCCCCTTTTCCCTCTCTCATGTTATCTCCTTGCTCACCCATTGCCTCCCTCTGGTGCTCCTCCCCCCTCCCCCCACCCTTTCTCTTTCACCAATCAACTTCCTAGCTCTTTGCTTCATCCCTCCCCCTCCAAGTTTTACCCATCACCTGGCATTTCTCTCTCCCCTACCTCCACCCTTCAAATCTACTCCTCAGCCTTTTTTCCCCTCCAGAATGGACGAAGGGTTTCAGCCCAAAACATCAGCTGTGCCTTTTCCATAGATGCTGCCTGGCCTGCTGAGTTCCTCCAGCATTGTGCATGTGTGTGTGTGTTGTTCACTAATTTCATTTTTACTTTCTCCCATAATCATCAAAACACCAGATTCTACCACTTACTTCTGCGCTAGGGATAATTTATAGCAGCCAATTACCCTACTTACCCACGTACCTTTGGAATGTAGAAAGAAGGAAGTTACATTATGATTTTTAATTTTCTAAATGAGAATAAAAGGGCCATTAACAAAGGTAATTCTTCTGGCATCTGTAGAGTCGGCAGGAAATAAATGAGAGGAATTTCAGGAATAGAGAAGATATTCTGAGGCTCAAGGAAGGGCTAGAATACTAAGTAAGTACATTGTTTGTTAAGGAAGAGGACACTGACAACTGTCATGCATGGGCTGATACTTGGTAAGTGGGATGTGCTGGGAAGACTGGCTTTGCTTAGACAGGAAAAGTTGCCTGACTCAGGTGACTGATTGAGAAAGGGAGTCAGGTTAGAGATAATGGAAGAGCTCCAGTCTTCTAATGCTCCCCTAGGTATGACATGCAGACAATTCTAAAGTGAGTATTGCGACTATTCAAGAAAGGATGTCAGTTATTTCTAGTCAAGTTAACATCAATGGGTAGACTCTGGAAATAATCAGGGAAAAAGTTAGGTTTTAAGCCCATTAAGGAGAACTGGCAGAGGTCTGTGAAAAGCAAATCACATTTGACTTACCTAATTAGATATTTTTTGATGAACTAACAAAATACAATATATTTTTAAAATAAGCTGAAGTATATGTTAATAATGTGGATTTTAAGAAAACATTTGATAAAGTATCCTACAAAGAGTGGTTAAAAATCTAAGGTTCTTGTCATAGGAAGGTCATCTTGGATAGGCAGTTGGGTTAAGAACAGGAAACAGAGTTATGGTAAATGGTTGGAGGATATTAGCAGTGAAATCCAAGATTCCATTCTAGGGTGACTGCTTACTATATTTCTGCAACAGGACAGAGACTGACTAGTGGAATGGGCAGAGTTGTAGCAGATGGAACTATGAAGTGATGTTCTTGGTACAAGGGGGCGAGGCAAATGATCTAATTCTGCTCCTACGTTTTATAGTTATTAATCAAAATTTATCCTGCTAGGTGTGTAAATAAAGGGAGATGAATGAGGGATACCGCTTGGGTTTCCCAGTCTCCTCCCAAATTCCAAAGACGTATGGTTAGGGTTAGTACTGCGCACTTTAGTACCAGCAAGATTTGTGTAATTTTGAAAATAAACCTCTTGATTAAGCATTCTTATTCGGTTAAATAATTCATCATCATCATCATCAGGTGCCGTGCCCAGTTTGAGCTTTGACTGCCATGGCCCACACACTCCTGTTTCGGGTCAAGTGGATCAATTCATTGGTATTCATATCCAATTCTCTGGCTGCTGTCTCCATCATCATTTGTCTTTGTCTTCCTCTTGCTTTCTTCCCTTCAATGTTTCCCATAATTACCGTGCATTCTAACTCCTCTTTCCTAATCACATGTCCAATGAAGTTGTGTTGCCTTTTCATGATCTCACACATTATTTCTCTTTTTGTGCTTGCTCTGTTCATGACATCCTTGTTAGATATTCGTTTCATCCATGACATTCTTTGCATCTTCCTCAAAAACCACATTTCTGCTGCTACAATTCATTTCCTCATGTTACTAGATATTGTCCAACATTCTGAGCCATATAACATAACTGGATAAACATAACATTTCAGTACTCTGAGGCGGGTTGTCATGCCTAGTTTAGTATTGGTCAGTATTGGTCATTGATCATTCCATGACCATTTGGTATTGATCATTCTCATAAAGGTGTCTTTTGCCATCCCTATTCTTCTTTTGATGTCCAAGTCGCACCTGCCATCTGTGTCACCCAGCTTCCTAAGTAGCAAAAGTTCTTTACTTGTTTTAAGTCTTCCCCATTTATTCTCAGCCTGCAGATAGGATTCTCCTTCTTTTTGGATATCACCACATATTGTCTTTTTGCAATTGATAGATAGACCCATTTTTGCACTTTCTTCAACAATTATATCAATTAAGTTTTGTAGTTCTTCCTCCGTACTTGCAATTAACAGTGTCATCTGCATATCTGAAATTACTGATGTTTTCACCGCCAACTTTGATGCCCAAGATGTCTCTTATTTTTTGTAATATTGCTTCACTGTACACATTAAATCAATCAAGGGAAAAAACACACCCTTGTCTAACGCCTCTCTTGATTTTCGTAAACTGACTCACTTCTCCACCTATTCTTACAGCGGCAGTTTGTTCCCAAAATAGATTTCTGATTAGGCAGAGGTCTTTCAAATCTAGATCTAGAATTTTCTGTAATATTTCAAATAACTTATTGTGCTTCACTTTATCAAATGCTTTTGTGTAGTCGATAAAACAAACAAATCTTTTTGCACTTGAATAGCTCGTTCTGATAGTATCCTTAACATCAATATTGCATTTCTTGTACCTTTGTCTTTCACAAAACCACATTGTTCTTTGCCTATTTCAGCTTGTATCTTACTTTTAGCTCTTGTCATCAAAATTCTTAGAAGTATCTTTGTGATTATATTAGATTATGAGGACACTCAGTCCTCAATTATTGTCATTTAGAAATGCATGCATTAAGAAATGATACAATGCTCCTCCAGTATGATATCACAAAAACACAAGACAGACCAAGACTAAAACTGACAAAAACCACATAATTATA
This sequence comes from Mobula birostris, assembly GCF_030028105.1. Lineage (NCBI taxonomy): Eukaryota > Metazoa > Chordata > Chondrichthyes > Myliobatiformes > Myliobatidae > Mobula > Mobula birostris. Next base: position 153,002,253 of record NC_092370.1, read on the forward strand.
ACATATAGTTACAACAGTGCAAAGCAATACCGTAATTTGATGAAGAGCAGACCATGGGCACAGTAAAAAAAAAAAGTCTCAAAGTCCCAATAGCCCCATCATCTCACACAGACAGTAGAAGGGCGAAACTCTCTCTGCCATGAACCTCTAGCGCTGCAAACTTGCCGATGCAGCACCCTGGAAGCACCCGACCACAGCCGACTCTCGAGTCCGTCCGAAAACTTCAAGCCTCCGACCAGCCCTCCGACACTGAGCACAGAGCGCTTCAACCCCACCCCGGCCGCCAAGCAACAAGCAAAGCTGAGGACTCGGGGCCTTCCCCTCTGGAGATTCTGGATCACATAGTAGCAGCAGCAGTGAAACAGGCATTTCAGAAGTTTCACCAAATGTTCCTCCATGCTCTCATGTCTGTCTCCATCAAATCAGGATTGTGCACGGCACCCTACTTTTTAGTGATATGACTTATTAAACTTACGGTCCTGTGTAATTCACATTCTATTGCTCCAGGAAGAGTGATAAATACTGATCTTTTCATATCTTCTGGTATTATTCCATTCTCATAAATGTCATTGATTAAATCAGCAAGTTTTTCAATCCCATTATCTTCAAGGGCAATAATTTGTTCTATTACTAATTCATCAGGACCTGCTGCCTTTCCTTTCTTCATCTTATTTATTGCATTACGAACTTCAGATTTCAAAATACTTGGACCTTCAATATTTTTTTAAGTTTCTAGCTTTTCTCCTTGATCGTCTTCAAATAATTCCTGAATATACTCAGTCCATGTGTTCATAATCTCATCTTTTTTCATGATAATGGTACCGTCCTTTGCTTTCAAACATCCACCTGAAGAACAGAGGAGCTTTTTACCAGTGATATTCTTGATTTGTTGATGTAACCTTTTTGGATCAGTAATAGGGATTCTTTCTACTTGCTCACATTCCTGGTTTAACCATTCTTTGGCTTTTTGACATAAGCTTTTAACTTTTCTGTCTAAGGACTTATATTCTATAGCATTTGCTTTCTTCCATTAGATTTTTGATTTCATCTGTCATCCATTTATTTTGTGCTTTTTTTTCTTTTTTAGGAATCACTGACTTTGCTGATTCTACCAAGGCATCTTTTAGAGAGTTAAATTTCATTTCTACATGATTGCTATCATCTTCAACTGATTCTACTTCTAGACTTTGAAATCTATTCCTTACTTCAATTGTAAATCTTTGTCTTAAGTTTTCTTCTTTAATTAATTGCAAGTAGTCAAGGGATTGTTCAGGTATTTGCTTCTTTAGTTTTTTTAAGTTTTACTTTTACATGACATACTACTGGGTTATGGTCACTATTACAGTCTGCACCTGGATATGTCTTGCATTAAGTCACTGAGTTTCTAAATCTCTGGTTTATAGTAATAAAGTCAATTTGATTTATCACCTGGACTTTTCCAGGTCCACAAGCGTCTTGGATGGTTTTTAAAGTAGGTATTCATAATGTCCTGATTACTCATCTTGCACCATTCTACCCATTTCTCATCTCTTTGATTTCTTTCCCCTAGTCCAAATTTTCCTTTGGTATTTCTATCAGCACCTTGTCCTACTTTAGCATTTAGATCTCCCATGACAATAAAAATATCTTGAGATTTGCATCCATTCTTTGCTTGTTCAAGCTCTTCATAGAATTTATCTACAAAGTTTGTACATCTTCATTTGTTCCATCTGTTGTTGGTGCATATACCCGTATAATTGCTAAATTAAATGGTTGTCCTCTGAATCTAACAAGGAGCATTCTTTTTGATATTGCCTAATGTCCTAAAACACTTTTTGCCATGTTTTTCATCCATAACAATTCCTACTCTATTAGTTTGGGATGTTCCACAAGAGTAAACCAGTGTCTTATTTCTAATCTGAAATGTTCCAGCACCTATCCAACGAACTTCGCTAATTCCCATGATGTTAATCTTTAGTCTTTTTTTAGTCATTTATCACATTGTCCAATCTTCCTGCTTGATATAGGGTTCTTACATTCCAAGTGGCAATAATTTTCTTTTGTGTTACTTTAATTTTATGAGCAGTAGCCAGAATCAACCCTACCGAGCGAAACATATTCAGACATCAAAGTTGCTGGTGAACGCAACTTTGAGGTACAGTCGACGTTTCCCGCAGAATTCCTGGTGTTTGCTAAATATCTTCAGAGTTGTCTTTACGATCCTCTTGACGCTGTTGTTGTGTGATATAGTTTGTGAGTTTGACCATGGTTTTCTTAGCAAATTGCAATGGTGGTTTGCTATTGCCTACCGTTGGGCGAACTAAAGAAATCGCCATTTCTCTTCCCAAATGTTCATCCGCCTGTACTATAGCCGTTGGCATTTGAGGTCGTAGCTCATCCGCCTTCTCCGTCATAAATTCAGTTACCGAACCTGCCATAATAATTCATCACGGGTTATACGTAAAAATTGAATTGCATACGTCATGATGCTACCATGTGATACGCACGCGCCTTGTTTAAAGGGTAAAAAGATAGTTAAGACTCATTTCGGACTCCGGTCTTTTTCTTTCAATTAGTTTAAAGTTTTGGAGTTTTAAAAAGTAACAATTAGTGAACTGTGGGCATATCATGATGGCGCCGGAAGCATAATCTTGGCTGATTTGATTTGACACAAACAATGCGTTTCACTCTAAATTTCGATGCACGTGTGACAAAGCAAATCTTTAAATATTAAATCTCTTTAAAAACCCAAACGTCATCAGGACAGAAATGAAAGAACTAGAGAAACTAAAAGTAAGGAACGCGAGGCAGTGTCGAAGGAGAACCCATGGTCGTGGGAACCATAGTCTATAATTGATCTTAGTTGCTCTCTTAGGCTCTGACAGATATGCCAAGAAAGTTAAGTCAGGTATGGAGTGCACCAGGTAGAAACATGGCATTTTCCGGGAAGGAGCACTCAATGAGAGGGCACAAGTTCCCATAACTATGCGGAGGAAGCGAGTGAATGGCGGCGCAGGCTCGAAGGGCCGAATGGCCTACTCCCACCTATTTTCTATGTTTCTATGACTATCCTCGCATCGGTGGTTCTCAGCCTTCGCACACGCTCTTTCCCCACACTGCGCTGTGGATGCGACAGTCTAATGAACCTCCACAGCCGCATTCATCCACCCTGCCAACCGACGTAACCTGAGACCCAGCCGCCCCCAGTGCAATGTCCCTTTATCCATCCTGAACACCAGCGGCGCTTCGACAAGCTGGTGGTTTACTTAGCCCTGCACACGTCGGGCGCCAGAACCAGCCAACTGCAGCAGCCTTACGTTATCCTTATAAATATTCCAATAAGAAGCAGTGATCTCAGACACAAAGATTCTGCAGATGCTGGAAAACTTGAGTGACATATACACAAAATGCTGATTCAAGTCAAGCAACATCTCCGGAAGAGCCGACGTTTTATCATGACTCACCGTGCTACACCGATTTCCAATCAGTGAAGAGGATGGAAAACACCGGGTCGGATTGTCCAATGAAGTATTCGTAGGGCCAATTAGAGCCAATCAGCTGTAGAGTTTGCTTGTTAGGCCGAAGTTCCGAACCAATAAGAAGGCTTTGTCGTTTATTGGCTGTCTGGCGGTCAATTGAGAAGTCTAGGGATGTGATTGGTGGAGGGGAATGACAGGCTCCCGCGTGGTGGGGCGCACGCCGCTGGCTGTTGTGCGAGTAACAGCGGGAGTGGGACCGGGGCAGCGAGAGCCGGAGCCGGACAGTTGGGTCAGCCGCACGGGCTCGTTGGCAGATGGACGGAAGGAGCGGCCAAGAGAAATAAAGAGAGGGGTTGGGGGGCAGACATTGAGCCTGGTCAGCACCGAAGTGTGAACACAGTGGAGGTGACTCACGGCCACGCCGGGTACGTACTGCATCGCCCAGCCCAGCGCCTCTGCCAACCCAGCCTCTCCACGGGTCATCTAACGTTCCCCAACCAAATTAGACAAGGCCGCTGTCTCACAGCTCACGCTGACCGGCAGGGCAGGGAGCCCTCCAGGTCCACGACGTCATTACTGTCAGACCCACCCCAGGTGATGTTTCTCTGATTACACCAATCGTACACCACTCCCACTTTATTCTCCCCCCATTCCCATCCACTCCCTCCAGATTCTACCCTTCGCCCACACAAGAGGGCACTTTTCCCAGGCCTACCGCCTACCACCCTACCTGACTTTGGAATGTGTTTGGAAGCCAGGACAGCCAGAGCAGTTGAAGGGAGAACTTGCACTCCCAGGATTGACCCTAGTTTCTGGAACAGTGTGCCAGTGGATCCAACTGCTGCCATCTCCCTCATCCACCTTCCTCCCACTTGTCATCTTCTTGTCTGTGCCTCAATTCACTTTCTCCTCAACCAAAACTGCATTGCTCCCCTTTGCCTTGCGTGTCACCCCAATTTACCATGGTGGCCATTCTGCTCATCTTTCACCTTCTCTCACCACATAAAGGGATCAGGTACATAGGAATAATTGGAATGCCTCTGATTTTATTGAACAGAGGAACAGTCTCAAGGGGCACAATGGCTTAATCCTTTTCCTATGTTCCTGTATTGAAGAATAACCTGCTGTGTGGTTTTTAATGAATCTGTTTCTGCTTGAGTGGGTCTTTTCTGACTTCAAAAGAGTTCCTATGATCCATATTAACGTATCTGAAGTATGTTAAATTTTCACATAACTAATTGCATAACTTGAATTTTGTTTGCTGGAATCAAGTTTTCCATGTTCTAGATTATGCCTGATTGTGCCTAGATTGAGCAGCATGATTTATACAAGGATTGTATGCAAAATTTCTGGAATTTGTGAAGTATTGGTTGGGTTAACCTTAACTGAGTACATTAATGAGGATTTGCATCCCTGACTGTGGATCAGATCAGATCCTGTTAAAAGAAGAAAGGGAGGACCTTGGAGAGGCTCAAACCTCTGCTTGTAGGAGTAGTGCCAGAGGACTGGAGCACTGCTGGTGTTGAACATTAGTTTAAAAAAGGAGGAAGGACTATCAATGCAAGTACACTCCTTTGTAGATTAAACTAGTAGACTCTGCTCTAAAGGACAGGATTAACAGGAGAGGTACAGATTGATCAGCAACAATCAGTTCAGGGAAGGTTGTGTCTGACTGATGTGATTGACCCTCTTCAGAGAATTCAGTGAGGTAGTGTTTGCTGAAGTCTTGGATTTCTCCAAGGCCCTGCATGTCAGACAGATCAAAAAAAAAATGAATGGGTATTGGATCTAAGGGAGAGTGGCAAATTGGATCCAAAATCTTTGGTGGCAGGAAGCAAAGTGTGATGTGTGATGGGTGTAATTGTGACCAGAAGGAACTTAAAAAAGAGAGCTGAAATGGCACTTTTAATCAGGACAAAATCATAGCTTCACTGAGGGGTCATAATAGAGGGCTCACCTTCCATAAAACTCAACAATAAGAAAGGTGCAATCAATCTGGCACGATTTCCCAATAATTCCAGAGGTCCCTTAATAGCTGTTAGGACATAAAATGCAAGTAGATTAGGGATTGCTGTAAACCCAACAGGGTTGTTGTCACAGGGGACTTCAACTTCTCCAAAATAAACCGGGACCACCTTAGTGTAAGGGGTTTAGATGGGCTGGAATTTGTTAGGTGTATCTAGCAGGGTGTATATTGGACCTGATATTGGGAAATGAGCCTGACCTATCAATGGGAGAACATTAGGGAACAGTGACCAGAACTCCTTAAGTGTTAAGATAGCTATGGATAAGGTACGTGTGGATCTTGAACAGAGTATTGGGTAGGAACTAAGGAGAGTTAATTAATAACAGCTACTTTTGGTCAAGTCCACATCTGTTGGGTGGATGGTGTTTAAAGACCAACTGCACAGAGCCCAGGATAGGTTTGTTTTAGTAAGAAGGCAGGGAAAAGGATGGCAAGGTGAGGGAACCTTGTATATTGAAAGAGGTGGTGAATTTAGTCAAGAGGAAAAGTACATAAGGCTTAGGAAGCTAAAACCAAATAGAACCCTTGAGGATTATAAAGGTAGAAATGGTAGACTATAAACTGGAAAAACACTTGAAAGAAACTAGGAGAGCAAGAGAGGCCATGAAAAGTCTTTGGCAAGTAGGATCAAAGAAATTCTGAGGCATTCTATACATGCATCAAGAGTAAGAGAATAACTAAGAAGAAGGTAGGAACACTCAAGGACCAAGAAGGGAATGTATGCTTTGAAGTGGAGGATATGGGAGAGGTCCTACATGAATACTTTGCATTGGTATTTACCAAATAGAGGATAGAGAAATCAATGTGAAGTGCACTTATATGCTAGGACTTCGCTTGGTTGCTGAACATTATGCTGGGTAAGCCCCAAGGTCTGATGGGATATACCCCAAGTTTTTGAGATAGGCAAGAGATGAGATTGCTGGGGCCTTGACAAAGATCTCTTGGGTCTTTGGCCACACTTAAGGCCCTGGAAGACTACTGAGTAGCTAATGTTGTTCCATTATACAAGAAAGGAAATGAGGTTAATCCTAGAAATTATATTATAATTATAGAGTCCCATATCCATGATAGAGAAACTATTGGAAGGGATTTTTTAGGGATAGGATTTATAAGTGTTTATAAAATCATGGTCTAATTAAGGACAGGCAGCGTGGCTTTGTGTGAGGCAAGTATTGATTGCCCTGCACAAAGGCATGCTGACTGTCCCTAATTAGGCCTTAATTTTCTATATGATCAAAGTTAGGTACATATATGTTACCATATACAGCTCTGAGATTCATTTTCTTGTGGGCAGACTCAATAAATCCAGTAACCAGAAGAGAATCAATGAAAGTTCATGCCAACAGGGCAGACAACCAGTGTGCAAAAGACAAACTGTGCAAATAAAAAAGAAAGAAAAAAATGCAATAAATAGCACGAACATGAGATGATGAATCCTTGAAAGTGAGTCCATAGGTTGTGGGAACAGTTCAGTGATGGGGCAAGTGAAGTTGAATGAAGTTATCCCCTCTGGCTTAGGAGCCTGATATTTGAGGGCTAAACTGTTCCTGATCCTGATGGTGAGAGTCCTAGGGCTCTTGTTCCTTTTTCCTGAAGGCAGCAGCGAGAAGCGATCATAGCCCGGATGGTGGAGGTTCCTGATAATGCTGCTTTCCTGCAACAATGCTTCATGTAGATGTGCTCAATGGTGGGGAGGGCTTTACCTGTGACAGACTGCTCTATATTCACTACTTTTTGTACAATTTTCCATTTAAGGACATTGGTGGTTTCATATCAGGCTGTGATGTAACCAGTCAATATATTCTCTGCCACAAATCTATAGACTGATCATAAAGAACTTAAATTTGATGAAGTGTTTCCAAAAAGAGGCGAGGATAGAGATGTGAGTATTGTCTACATGGGTTTTAGTAAGGCTCATCCAGAAGTTAAAGATACATTGGATCCACAGTGACTTGGCCATAGAAGAGAGAGGATATTGGTCAATGGGATTTATTCTGGCTGGAGATAATAGACAATAGGCGCAGGAGTAGGCCATTCAGCCCTTTGAGCCAGCACCATCATTCACTGTGATTATGGCTGATCATCCACAATCAGTACCCTTTTCCGGCCTTCTCCCCATATTCCTTCACTCTGCTATCTTTAAGAGCTCTATCTAACTCTTTTCTGAAAAAATCCAGAGAATTGGCCTCCACTGCCTTCTGAGGCAGAGCATTCCACAGATCCACAACCCTCTGTATGAAAAAGTTTTTCCTCAACTCCGTTCTAAATTTTCTACCCCTTATTCTTAAACTGTGGCCGCTGGTTCTGGACTCCCCCAACATCGAGAACATGTTTCCTGCCTCTACTGTGTCCAATCCCTTAATAATCTTACATGTTTCAATCAGATCCCCTCTCATCCTTCTAAATTCCAGTGTATACAACCCCAGTCGCTCCAAACTTTCAACATATGACAGTCCCGCCATCCCAGGAATTAACCTCATGAACCTACGCTGCACTCCCTCAATAGCTAGAATGTCCTTCCTCAAATTTGGAGACAAAAACTGTACACAATATTCCAGGTGTGGTCTCACCAGGGCCCTGTACAACTGCAGAAGGACCTCTTTGCTCCTATACTCAATTCCCCTTGTTATGAAGGCCAGCATGCCATTAGCTTTTTTCACTGCCTGCTGTACATGCATGCTTACTTTCAGTGACTGATGAACAAGGACACCTAGATCTCGTTGTACTTCCCCTTTTCCTAGCTTGACACCATTCAGATAGTAATCTGCCTTCCTGCTCTTGCCACCAAAGTGGATAACCTCACATTTATCCACATTAAACTGCATCTGCCCACTCACCCAACCTGTCCAAGTCACCCTGCATTCTCATATCATCCTCCTCACATTTCACACTGCCACCCAGCTTTGTGTCATCTGCAAATTTGCTAATGTTACTTTTAATCCCTTCATCTAAATCATTAATATATATTGTAAATAGCTGTGGTCCCAGCACCGAGCCTTGTGGTACCCCACTAGTCACTGCCTGCCATTCTGAAAAGGACCCATTAATCCCTACTTTTTGTTTCCTGTCTGCCAACCAATTTTCTATCCATGTCCTACCCCCAATACCATTTGCTCTAAGTTTGCACACTAACCTTCTATGTGGAACCTTATCAAAGGCTTTCTGAAATTCCAGGTACACTACATCCATTGGCTTTCCCGTGTCCATTTTCATAGTTACATTCTAAAAATTTCAGAAGATTCCTCTTCGTAAATCCATGCTGACTTGAAACTATCCTGCCACTGCTATCCAAATATGCCGCTATTACATCTTTTATAATTGATTCCAGCGTCTTCCCCACCACTGATGTCAGACTAACTGGTCTATAGCCTGTTTTCTCTCTCCCTCCTTTCTTAAAAAGTGGGATAACATTAGCTACCCTCCAATCCGCAGGAACTGATCTTGAATCTATAGAACATTGGAAAACGATTACCAATGCATCCACGATTTCTAGAGCCACCTTCTTAAGTACCCTGGGATGCAGACCATCAGGCCCTGGGGATTTATCAACCTTCAGTCCCATTAGTTTACCCAACACCATTTTGTGCCTGACGCAAATTTTCTTCAGTTCCTCTGTTACCCTAGGTCCTCTGGCCACTATTATCTGTAATTGGTGGTGTTTGGGAGGAATCTGTTGGTGTTCTCCTGGGACCTTCACTGTTTGTTAAAGAACAAAAGCTGATCTTAACAATACAGTCAACCTTCACTAATCCGACTACCTGTAATCTAGTTCCTTCGATAATCTGGCACTGATTATGCTTAATGTGATCCTTCTGTTATTCAGCATTTTCACTAATCCGGCACTCCTCAGGTCCCAATGGTGCCGGATTCGTGAAGGTCGACCTGTACTAATCTTAAAGAACAAGGACTAATCGAAAAGATAGGTAGGGTTAGCTTGATGTATTTGGGGCACTCTGCTTAATTGCAACAGGAGACAGTTGCTGAACAGTTTCTAACTAGAGTCAACCGTGTGCATTTGTGTGGCAGTTAGACAGTACACTTTGCTTAGAGCAAGCAGTTTTTAAATAGTAGCAGTTACATGTGCTTGTGCTATGTTATCCCTTTGGGCCGATGGATACCAACTCAAAAAGCATTAACTGTACTATATGTCTGTGCTGACTGTTCCTTTACAGTAAATCAAAATATCACAGCTGCGTACACCGGATGTAATTCCTCTGTCAATGGCTATTTGGAACTAATGTTTTATAGTACTGTAGTGATATTAATGGTGTTCTGATTTGCTCTGTATTTCATTTAAATACAATTTATTATTCAGTTTAAAAAGTAGTTTGTCTTTTATATACTTTCGATGAAACTTTAGCTATTTAGAGCAGCTGCTTAATTGGGCCAAAATATACTGGTCTCAACATGTCCCATTTGACCGGAATCCAGGGTACACAATATATGCGTGTATACAGTGGCATGCAAAAGTTTGGGCATCCCTGGTCAAAATTTCTGTTACTGTGAATAGCTAAGCGAGTAAAAGATGAACTGATTTCCAAAAGGCATAAAGCTAAAGATGACACATTTCTTTAATATTTTAAGCAAGAAAACTTTTTTATTTCCATCTGTTACAGTTTCAAAATAACAAAAAAGGAAAAGGGCCCGAAGCAAAAGTTTGGGCACCCTGCATGACAGTACTTAGTAACACCCCTTTTGGCAAGTATCACAGCTTGTAAACACTTTTTGGAGCCAGCTAAGAGCCTTTCAATTCTTGTTTGGGGGATTTTTGCCCATTCTTCTTTGCAAAAGGCTTCTAGTTCTGTGAGATTCTTGGGCCGTCTTGCATGCACTGCTCTCTTGAGGTCTATCCGCAGATTCTCAATGATGTTTAGGTCAGGGGACTGTGAGGGCTTGCGCCTCTTGAGGTAGTCCATTGTGGACTTTGAGGTGTGTTTAGGTTCATTATCCTGTTGTAGAAGCCGTCCTCTTTTCATCTTCAGCTTTTTTTACAGACGGTGTGATGTTTGCTTCCAGAATTTGCTGGTATTTAATTGAATTCATTCTTCCCTCTACCAGTAAATGTTCCCCGTGCCACTGGTTGCAACACAAGCCCAAAGCATGATGGCTCCACCCCCGTACTTAACAGTTGGAGAGGGGGTCTTTTCATGAAATTCTGCACCTTTTTTTCCTCCAAACGTACCTTTGCTTATTGCGGCCAAAAAGTACTATTCAGAAGGTTCAAAAGAACATCTAAACAAGCCTGATGCATTTTGGAAACAAGTCCTGTGAATTGATGAAGTTAAAATAGAACTTTTTGGCCTTGATTAGTCATTCTTGTTATGTTGCAGCTTTATAAAATACTAGTGAGGCTGCATCTGGAGCATTATAACTCTGTCAATATAAGGAGGATTTGAAAGCCTTCTAGAAGGTGTAGAAGAAGTTTAGTGGGATGCTGTTTGGATCAAAGGGCAGGTGGTATGAGGAGTGATTAGACAAAGTTGGGTTATTTTCTCAGTAGTGGCAGATGCTGAGCAGAGAACTAATAACAGTTCTATAAGATTATGAGAGGCACAAACAGAGTTTGCAAACAGTATCTTTTTCCCAAGTTTGAAAGTTGTAATACTAGGGAGCATGCATTTAGTGGGGTAAGGGGGGGGGGTAAGTTCAAAGGAAGGATGTGTGGAGGAATTTTTTTTTTACAGATTGGTGGGTGTCTGGAATATACTGCCAAAAGGGGCAAATATGACAGGTGTTTGAGAGGATCATGATTGCACAGAGAATGAAGGAATTGTATAGGCAAAAAGGATTAGCTTGGCTAGGTGTTTTAATTGCTAGTTTAGATTATGAGAACACTCAGTCCTCTTTTATTGTCATTTAGAAATGCATACATGCATTAAGAAATGATACAATGTTTCTCCGGAGTGATATCACAGAAAACAGTACAGACCAAAGAATAACACTGACAAAACCACATAATTATAACATATAGTTACAGCAGTGCAAAGCAATACCATAACTTGATAAAGAACAGACCATAGGCACAGTAAAACAAAATAGTCTCAAAGTCCTGAGTCGATCGACTCCCAAGTCCCCGATAGCATGCGGCAAAAGGGAGAAACTCCCTGCCATAAATTGAGAAGGAAGGCAGGAGGAGAGAGGCGCGCTTGTGCAGCTCTCCGGTGAAAATGATATCGTATCTGTTAAATAGGGGCCGTGGACAATTCTGATTTGATGGAAAATGGACGTGAAAGCACAGAGGAACGTCTGGAGAAATTTCTGAAACGCTTGTTTGTTGCTGTCATTACTGCGTGGTCAGGAATCTTTCAGAGGGTAGGCCTCAAAATCCACGGCTTTGCTTGCTGGTGGCGACCGAGGTTGAGGTTGAATTGTTCAGACAGAGACGGCGCTCAGTACTTGGAGTTGGAGAGCTGATCAGAGCTCGAAGTTTTTGGATGACCCAGAGTCGGACTGTGGTCGGCATGGCAGGGAGAGTTCTTCCTTCTCCTGTCTGCGTGAGATGTGGGACATTTGAGAGACTTTGAACTTTACTGTGCTCATGGACTTCTTCATCAAGTTATGGTATTGTTGCACTGTTGTAACTATATGTTATAATTATGTGGTTTTGTCAGTTTTTTCAGTCTTGGTCTGTCCTGTGTTTTGTGATAGCACACCGGAGGAAATATTGTATCATTTCTTAAATCATGCATTACTAAATGACAATAAAAGAGGACTACGTGTCTTCATAATCTAAACCTCCAGGCACCGTCAACTTGCCGATAACTTGGAAGCAGCTGACCCTGAGTCCATCCGTCCGAAAACTCCGAGCTTCTGAGCAGCCTCTTCGATACAGCCTCCCGAGTGCCATCCTCTGCTGAGCGCCTTCAACCTCTCCCCGGCCGCTGAAACACGCAAGCCGAGGATTTCGAGGCCTTCAGCTCCAGAGATTCCGGTTACCGCAAAGCAGACATTTCAGAAGTTTTCCAGATGTTCCGCTGTGCTCTCATGTCTGTCTTCATCAAATCAGGATTGTGCACGGTCCCCTACTTGACAGATTACAGATATTCATCATCGAAGTGGCCGCGTGTGCTGTTGTTGCGCCACCATCTTCTCCCCCCTCCTGTTCGTTCAGGACAGAACTGTGGGTCAAAGAGCCTTTTCTGCACTACTGTTCTATTGTTTAATACAGTACATAGGAATTATTGTTAGATTTAGAAGGCTGAGAAGAGACCTGATTGAGGAGCTGAGGAAGTAAATAGGAAGTATCTGTTTCTTTTGGCAGAGAGCTTAGGCAGAGAATTTGAGTAATCACAGAGTTTAGGGAACACAAAGATTGCAGTGCAGAAACGGGTTCTTCATCCCACAATGTCTACAAACACAATGCTAATTTAAACTACTCCTGTCTGCCTGCATGTGATGTATATCCCTCCTAACCCTGCATATTCACGTTGTTATTGTACTGGAAGATGAGGAAACGTGTTTCCACCCCAGAGGTAGTGAAGTGTCTGGAACATACTTCCAGCAAGGATATTAGAAGCATAAACCTCATCATGTTTAAACAATATTGGACGTGGGCTTGATGAACCAGGACCTGCAGGTGCTGGATGGCAGTTAAGCTAAAGACTACTTCCCTGACTGTCATAAACAAGACATGCTGAATACCCTCCTGTGTTGTAACTTTTCTGGGATTCTCTAATGCAGCACTAATGTGGCGCCTTAAATTATTTTGTTCAGCTTCAGCCATTTGATACCCTTGAGGCTGCGGCAGTCATAGCATTTGGCTGTAAAGCACATGACATGTTTGTGATTGTTTTTCACTAGTTTTAATGAGTTAACATTCTGCTGCCTGCTTTCACTAAATTTATTAAAATCAATACTCAGTTCTTGTGCTCTGCAGTTTGCCTTCTTGCTTGTGTTCCACAAGACTTTGGATTTGATACTATTAGAAATTTGAGATCTTTAAATTGTTTATTATCAAAAGAAATGTGCAAGCTTACAGTGGAATATGGAAGAATTCCAGATTTTTTGCCATAGCATGCGTACTGAAATTACAAAGTGAATGTTCAAAGTTGTAAGCCAATCAAATTTGGTTAGATGTAATGAAGTAAAAGTGAGGAGGGAATAGCACTAAAGATAGATCTGTGCTCATTGGGAAGTTATGGTTTAATTAGCCAAATTCTTTCCCCCGACGGCCTTCTATATGTATGTGTCCTGCTGCTCTCTGAAGAGTAAATTTCCTTATGATTTAAATAGATCTGCATACATAATGCAGTTGTTACACTATCAGGACAATCCTGAAAACAACGTAAGATTGCCTGCTAGTTAAGACTTCTTGCCTGTACAGAAATGAACAGGAGTTAGGGTCTGGATTTAAAGAGTTTAGAATATTTTGATAAGCTCAAAGTCTAGTCTTTTCAGGTTTCAACTTTCATAATGTAATTTGTTAAGTAGCTCGCGCCTTTCTCTTCTGCTTTGGTAAACCCAATTGTATCTAATCCCCTGCAAGTGGGAAACAAAGGTTAAAGTTCAAATTCTAATTTGATATTCTGTATCTGTATATGATTATTGCTAACTAGCTCAATATTGCTTGTATACAGAGCAAGTTTTTATGACCATGTTCTGGATTGAGTACATATTGTCTAAATGCCTTTCTTAAATATAGTGAGTGTTATTATTTCAATCTTGTTTATCTACTGCCTAACAAAGATAGTAATGGTACATTCATAATTATATATCTTGTATACAGAATGTAATTGTTTAAAAAAAAGTCAAGATATTTTAATTAAGAGCATAAACTTTTGGATAAATTTGATAGATTGGTCAATATAGACAAATGTTAAAGGTGAAATTAATAAAATACTCAAAAATATTGGGGGAAGGGGTCATTTTGGAGCTTGATACATTGGGCATTGATCAGATAACAGTACATTCTTAAATAAGTTCTACTGATCAAAGGTGTCTATTCACTGGGGAACATATTGGTATCATAAAGTACTATTATCCAATAGAATAATAATACTTCATAGAAAGTCTGTTGGATAATAATAACATAGGCCTTGAAAGAGTAATTGTATCTAGGCAGTGTGTATATTTCAAATTTTGATGCTGGATGAGCACTTGATATACCATAACCAACATGATTATCAGCAGTGCTGGGAACTGGGAACAACAGCACCTCTACTTCCTCAGGAGTCTGCAGAGATTCGGCATGTCATCAGAAACCTTGGTAAACTTCTGAAGATGTTGAGGTTGTGGAAAGTGTGCTGACTGGCTGCAGTACAGCCTGGTATGGGAACACCAATGTCTTTGAGTGAAAAATCCTACAAAAGGTAGTGGGTTTGGCCCAGTACATCATGGGTAAAACTCTCCCAACCATTGAGCACAGGTATTTGAAATATTGCTGTTGAAAAGCAGTATCCATCATTAAAGATCCTCACCACCCAGACAATGCTCTTTTCTCACTGCTGCCATCAGGTAGAAGTTACAGGTGTCTCAGGACTCACACCACCAGGTTCAAGAAAGTTACTAACCTTCAACCATCAGGCTCTTGAACAAAAGGGGATAACTGCACTCTTATCTTGTTATTTCATGTTCATTATTTATTGCTATTTAACCATTACCTGCATTTGAACAGTTTGTTTACAGTTCCTGATGTTTACAGTTTACAGATCCTGTTTACAGTTACTGTTCTATAGATTTACTAAGTATGCCCACAGAAGAAGAATCTTAGGGCTGTATGTGGTGACATGTATGTTCTCTGATAATAAATTTTACTTTAATCTTTGAATGTGAAGAGTACTTTATTGGCCAGTGTGTGCAGTGGATTTTAATAATTTCAGTTGTTGTAGTTTTGTATGGCAGGTGTTTTTTTCTTCACACCTCTCATTGGTGTTTGTCAAGCCACTCATCCAGCTGGATGGACCGTGGCAAAGTCGTCTCGGACCTTGATGAGAGGGCATGTTTGGACCAGGTAGAGAATGTCCTGGGTTGGGGCACCACAGGGGCAAGCTGGGGTTTTATGGGCATCCCATTGGTGTAATGATTGTGCTGTTTTGGCATGTTGACTTCTAGGTCTATTTGCAGCTGTCCAGTTTTCTTTTTCTGGTGGCTGCAGTAAAGCCCGGAAGGAGCGAGGTGATGTCAACAATCAGATCTCCACAGGGAGGTATGTTGGTGTGCCAGTATTGACACCATTCGCTATGTTCGTTGACATCATGTGGAGGCTTGCGTTCTTCAAAGACTCAATCAGGTGATGTCAGCTTAGGGCCATGCATATTGGAACGGCTGTGGACGGCCAGATGAAAGTTGTTCCAACACTGGCTCCTGAATGGACAGACTCGTGTCCGCCCCTTCCGGGCCACACTTAATGAATTAAGCCAGCTTTTCAATAAGTTCAGTTATTCATGTTAAGATGCTCCATGGGTCCTTTATGTACTTTATTCAGAAAATTTCCAGCCACATTCAGTTTCAAGAGTCAATCCAAACTGACAGATTTATATTTTCAATTTTCAATAGAAGTGAGAAAGTCACACAATCAGGATGGAATATGTCCTCAGGTGTTAGAAATGAAGCTGGAAGCTTCTTGCACAGACCCTGGAGTCATGTTTCCAATTCTGTGGGTTCTAAGATGACTGATGAGGTCAATATGGGTAGGAAGGAGGCGTCATGAGATGGAATCTGGACTGCCCACCCCCCTCCCTTCACCCCGGCTTTTGCTAGGTTTTTGATGTAAGGACTTGGTTATCAGTTACATCCTAAATAGTGCTTCATTTTGTCCATTTGTGGGCTAAGAATTCTTATGAGTTAGTGGAGATATAAGTTTGTACAAAGGCCCTAAGAATTTTTTTCCTCTGTTCTCCTGGTAATCTGGTGGAGGGGCAGGGTGTGTTGAGGAAACAGGTAAGCTGCAGAAAGACTGGGACAGTTTAGGAGAATGGGCAAGAAAGTGGCAAATGAAATACAATGTTGGAAAATGCATGGTCATGCACTTTGGTAGTGGAAATAAATGTGCAGACTATTTTATAGATGGGGAGAAAATCCAAAAATCTGAGATGCCAAGGGACTTGGGAATCCTTGTGCAGAACACCTTGCAGGTCGAGTCAGTGGTGAGGAAGGCAAATGTAATTTTAGCATTCATTTCAAGAGGGCTAGAATGCAAGAGCAAGGGTGTGATGCTGAGACTTTATAAGGCACTGATGAGGCGTCACCTTGAGTATGGTGAACTGTTTTGGGCTTCTCATCTAAGAAAAGCTGTGCTGGCATTGGAGAGGTTTCAGAGGAGGTTCACAAGGATAATTCCGGGAATGAAAGGGTTACTATAGGAGGAACATTTGATGGCTTTGTGTCAGTACTCACTGGAACTTAGAATGATGAGGGGGAACAATGCGGCTTTGTGGAAAACACTGGAACCAGAAATGCAATTTTCATGCTACGGACGTCTACCTATGTTTCATTGACTATACAAAAGCTTTTGACACTGTCAGACAGCAAGATCTTCTGGAAATGCTTCAAGATCTTGACATAGATGGGAAAGATATACGTTTTTTAAGAAACTTATACTGGAACCAGACAGCATCAATCAGAATAGAAGGAGAAGTGAGTGAGTATGTGAATATCATGAGAGGGGTCAGGCAAGGTTGTGTCTTTTCGCCAGACTTATTCAACCTGTATAGTGAAAATATCTTGAGAAGTATCAAAGACATCATAGGATTCACAATTGGAGGCCATAATATAAATAACATCAGATATGCTGATGACATTGTACTAATAGCTGACTCAGAAACAAAACTTCAAGAACTACTCACTATAGTGGCAGCAGAAAGTAATCGTGGAGGCCTCTCAATCAACACCAAGAAGACAGAAAGCATGGTCATCTCCAGAAAGACAAACATCACACAATGTGTGATCAAGATCAGAAATACAAACATCAAACAAGTCAACAAATTCAGATATCTTGGCAGCCTAATAACAAGTAATGGCAGGTGTGACACAGATATCAAATATAGAATAGCAATGGCGAAAGAAGCTTTCCAAAAAATGAGGACCATATTAACAGACAGAAAGATGAGCACATACACTAAAAACAGAATACTGCAGTGCTACATTTATTCTATCCTGACTTATGGAAGTGAATGCTGGATCATTTCTCCAGCAAAGGAAAAGAGACTAGAAGCAGCTGAATTATGGTTCTACAGGAGGATGTTAAAAATATCATGGACCACACACACATCAAATGAAGAAGTTCTCAGAAGAGCCCAAGCAGTTCGATCACTCATACCAACAATAAGAGAAAGACAACACAGATTCCTAGGACACATCATGCAGAAAGATGAACTAGAAAAACTCATACTCTGGAAAGATTGAGGGGAGTAAACCTAGAGGAAGACCTCGGCTTATGTACATCAAAAGCATAGCCAGGTGGCTACACATGGAGGAAATAGAAGTCATCCAAAAAAATGAAGGATAAATCTATATGGGAAACCATGGTCACCAAAGTCCGCATCGGATGTGGTACGTAGACAGACGGGGAATCTCTTTGAAACCTTTTGAATGTTGAAAGGCTTAGACAGAGTAGATGTGCAAAGGATGTTTCTCATGGTGGGGGTTTAGGACAAGAGGGCACAGCCTTAGGTTAGGGGGGCATCCATTTAAAATGGAGATATGGAGAAATTTCTTGAGCCTGAGGGTGTGAATTTGTATAATCTTATACCACAGGCAGTTGTGGAGACCAGGTCATTAGGTGTATTTAAGGCAGAGCTTGATAGGTTCTTGATTGGACACAGTTTCAGAGGTTACAGGAAGAAGGCTGGGGAGTGGGGCTGAGGAGGGGGAAAAAGGGATCAGCCATGATTGAATAGAGGAGCAGACTTGGTGGGCCAAATGGCCCAAATCTGCACCTGTGCCTTATGGTCTAATCTTTTTCCCATGATAGAGCCTGGAGTATTGCCCTTTTTGGGAGCTAACAATCTGATGTTGGATTTTCCAATGGCATGGCTGGTCAATTGAGGTTGATTAAGTATAATTAGACCCTCAGTTGGTGTGATTAAAGCATACAATATTGTTTTACTTAAACCTGCTGATGGATTTGCAGGACTTTGCGATTTTGTGTTTCCAGTGGTTTGATGTGTCTAGTCCTTGCTACTTAAACATACAGGGGACAGAGATCATTGCTACCCAGTAGACCTTGAGCTTTAAGCTGGGTTCAAGCTTTTAGTCTTTAAATATGCTCTTCCTCAGACTGCAAAAGGCGCTGGTTGTGGACAGTTGGTATAGAATAGATAAATGTAATAGAATCCTCCTTCATCTTATTTGCCAAAACTGTCTCACATCCTCTTTTTGCCCTCCTGATTTCCCTCTTGTGTACTCCTACATCCTTTATACTACTTAGGGATTCAGTTGATCCTACTTGATGATACATGAGTGTCTCTCACCTTTTCCTGACCAGAGCATCAAAATCCTACATCAACCAGGGTTCCCCAATCCTGCCAGCTTGCCCTCCTCTCTAACAGGAACATATTAACTTGGAATTCTTTTTCTTTTTTTAAATTCAAAGTATGTTTATAATCAAAGTACTATGTAAGACTCACTTTGCCCAGTGGCATGATCTTAGGGGTGGCTCCCCCTCCCCGACCAAACCTTCGCATTCTTGTTTGGGTGGATGCTGCGTGTTGTGTCCCCTGTGTAACATCAGTACCCCGAAATAACATTCAGGCCACAAGGTGCGGTTAAATGATTAAGATTTTATATTTAAGTATGGGGTTGGTAGAGAAACAAAAGAAAAAGAAAACAAATGAAAGGCGCCAATAATCTCATAAACATGTCCAGTGCACAAACATTAGAGCTCACGGATTCCCTTTCGCTGATCCTCCTGCGCTCGTCGTCGACTCCTGGGCTCCCGCCCCGAGCCCAGGCCCAGCGGGTCCGGCAACTGTCTCCTCAAGCCACGTCTTCTCGCTTCATCCTCCTTGCGCCTTCTCCCCAAAGCCCGCGCAACTAACAGCTTTCGCACAGACAGAAAGAATAACATCTATCCCAATTGGTTAACAAATGAATACAAGTCCCATTATCACTAATTATAATCCAAGCATACTGCTATAGAGAACCACTGTCTCAGCAGTTAACAGTACAGAGAAGCCATTTTATTCACCTTAGCGGTAACATAAAAGAAGAAACCCTTGCACTCTCCCCCCACCAAATTTAGTCATGTCCTCATGACTTCTAAATAACTCGCCAACCCTTCCTGCAGATACAAAAACCCAAACAGTGACATTGCTCCCCAAACAGTAGACCTTATACCCTGTTCCCCAGGCGCTACATAGGCCAACTTATCTGGGAGTTTCCTAATCCTCCAAAACCTCCGTACCCCCTCACCTAAACCCTTCAGGCTCAGATGCTACTGGGGATACCTTGGGTCTGCTTGCCAACTCCTCTCTCAATCTCTCACTCATGCCCCCACTGTAACTCGGAGCCCCCTTTCCTGTGTCCGGGAGCCCCCTTCTTTTCCTTCAGGGTCCTGCTGTAACCCAGGCTGCCCACAGCTAGTCCTCCCCACTGCACCTCACTCAGTGGGAGAAGGGCCAAAAGTCTCTTCCTCAATCAAGGGGAAGTTAGCAAAAGGCAGCACGTACCACACATCCAGCACATCATCCTTCAAATCCGTATTTTTCCTCATTTCCTCAATTGGTAGCTGCTGTTTGATTTTCTCCAAACTGAAGCACTTGGCCTGGACTGCTTCTACAGCCTCTTCAGCCTCCTGTAATCCAGACGACAGCTTCTTCTTGGACTCCTCCAACTCTCATCACAGTCTCAGCAGTTCTGACTCACGCTTTTTGGCCGTCTCAATCTGAGACGCAGTTACTCCACCAGCTTCTTCCATGCCGACCTGAAAAGCAGCAGTTAAAGAATGTTCAGCCTCCAGTTTAGTGTCCACTGAACTTATCTCTAGCTTTTTCTTCCTGATGACTTTTTCCAGGTCAACTTTCAGTTTTTCCACTTCATTTAAACTGTCGATGGTCATCTTCAGGTTCCCTTCAAGCATCTGCTTCCCTTTTCCAAGATCTGTCCTCGATTGCTTCACCTTCTCGGAAATGTAGTCAAACTCCCTTCCCTGGGCTCTCGGTTTTCTGTTGGCCTAGACAGCTTCCTTCATCTTCCCCAACTTGTAAGTCTTCCAATCTTTTCTGGATTAATTCATCAGTAAGTGGCCGCAGTTTCTGCTCAAAATTTTGGTTCTCCGTCTCCACGTTGATGAGTGTGGACTCTAAGTCTTCGAGGTCTGCCCCCAAAGTGCGGCACTCTTGCAGTCTCCAGCCTGCATTTCTGAGCGCTCAGTTCAGCGGTGCAAATCCTATCTCTCTCCAGTGTCTCATTGCGATTGACGACCTGGGTTTCCAGCCCCAGGTCCACCATTGTCTGTTCCAACACCAAGAAGTGCAACTGGTATATCGGGTCATTTCTCTCAGATTGCACCAAACTCTGCCGGCCAAAAACTACTCCACATTTTACACTTTGCTTCTGTCCCTTTCTTCTCCAAGGGAGGGTAGCCACACAGCAGCAGATTCAAGGGGTGCCGCACTGTGCCGTAGTCCCTGGCGAATCTCCAAGGATTACCGTAGAATTCCACGGCTGAACACAGAGCATGCATGAACTGCATCTTTCTCCAGACCTGGCACCTGTCCAAAGAAAGTTTTAGTTCTTTAACTCTTTGTCACCCGGGCTTCGCCACTCGCCTCGTGTCATAGTCCCCCAAGGCGAATCCAAACCCTAGGCGGTCATCCACATACGGCAGAACTCCAAACACTTCCACATACCCCATGGTCTTCCCCACACCCCGTGGGAAGGTTGCAGGCGCTCTGGAAATGCCCTTTGGCATCTTTTCGGACCGGAAAATTCCTAGGGGACCTATAACGGCCGTCTTCTTGTTGGCCTCACTCATCGGGATCTGGCAACATCCACTCCTCAGATCCAGCACATTAAGCCACGTCGCACCACACTAACAGGCCATAGCGTCTTCGGCCCTCAGGACCGTATTCGTGGCAATGACGGTGCGCCTGTTCAGAGTCCTATAACCCACACACACGCTGCCTACGTCTTCCACAGCTACAGGGGCCAGTCACCGCAACCTCTCTCTCTGTGAGGTGTCTTCAGCAGTCAACTCCTCTCCCCCCCCCCCCCCCACATGGTACATTGGAGCATCCACTAAGAGGGTCTCACCCGCAGATACTTCCCCCGGGCCATACCACCATCGGCTCTCGTTTAAATTCGGTACCCGCCCAATGCTGCTACACACGTCCTCACAAGCATCTCGAAACACGGGGTGCACAGACAACGCCCCCAAACAACTCTCACCCGCCTCCGCCTGGCAGGCCCCCATGCGCCTCCGCATCAGTGGGGTGTTGGTCCTCTCTGGAATCGAAACGCTGCCCGTCTCAACAGTGTCCGGACACATCAGCACTAACGATTCATGAAGTTCAGACACCCCCACCTTGGCCTCCGAGAACTCCAGTTTCACTGACCAATAATCGTCTTCTGAATAATCCCTAGCACTGATACTCTGAATTTCCAGTGCCCTGAATGGTGTCGAGAGTAAATGCTTCAAATACCGGTTGCAAAAGAAACTGTGCAGCAACTTGACCTGCGCCCTGGTGTCAAGGATGGCCTTAGCATAGCTTCCATCTATTTGTAACGACACAGGGGTGTGTGGTCCCTCTAAGCCGTCAGGAATAGGGTCTTTTCCTTTCAGGAGTTCCTTGGTACATTGCTGGGAACATGTTCCCCCAGAGACCCCAAGCTGTTTCCCCCACTGGGCCCTCCACTAAGTTTCCCGACATCTCTCTAATCAGCTGAACAACTGAGGGAGGGGCTGATCCCCTTAAATGATCCCCCTGGCGCTGCAAACAATTTAGCTGCCCCCCTAGCCAGAGAAGATACACTGAAAGCTTTTCCCCAATCTCCTGACACAGATATGGAAAGCCCCCCAGGTGCTGCATTTTGCTTCCAGTCGAACCAAATGCATTTTCCCCCGCTTTCAGATAACTGGCAGCTGTCACTACGGGGTAATTGAACCTGACAGTTCTAACACCATCAGTAGCCTGCCCATTCAAACTTTCAACCAATCCCTGCCTCAGCCAAGCACTGCCACTCACCTAACAACTGAGAGGTCCGCTCCGCCCCTTTAGGGGTGGACATTATTCCAAAGACCAGGTGGAGCCTGCCATAGCAGGAACATTCCGACCACTCTTTCCCTTCCCTCCTGACAGTATGGACAGCCCTTGGCCCCGCCTCACCCAGGGCACCAATAGACACTGACAATCCCACCTCTGTGACGTCAGCGCTAGCCGGAGCTGAAGCAAGGTTTGAGCCCGCCACTTTATCAAACTTTTGCGCTGCGGTTTTCAACTTCGCCATCAGCTTTAACCGTACTCAAAAATTGAGTTAACAATTCATCCAAGGTACGAATATCCACCCCACTCAGTCGGTTACTAACCCCAATCCCACAGAGGTACACATTACTAACCGCAATCCCCCAGAGACACACTGGCTCTGATTTAAGCAGGGCAAATACGCAGCACCCTACGAAAATCCAGATCCCGGACGAGCCCCCACAATGTAGGACTTGCTTTGCCCAGTGGCATGATCTCAGGGGTGGCTTCCCCTCTCCGACCAAACCTTCGCATTCTTGTTTGGGTGGATGCTGCATGTTGTGTCCCCTGTGTAACATCAGTACCCCGAAATAACATTCAGTCCGCAATGTGCGGTTAAATGATTAAGATTTTATATTTAAGTATGGGAATAGTAGAGAAACAAAAGAAAAGGAAAACAAATAAAAGGCGCCAATAATCTCATAAACATATCCAGTGCACAAACGTTGGAGCTCACGGATTCCCCTTGGCTGATTCTCCTTTGCTCGTCGTCGACCCCTGGGCTCCCGCCCCGAGCCCAAGCCTAGTGGGTTCAGCAACTGTCCCTTCAAGCCATGTCTTCTCTCTTCATCCTTCTCGTGCCTTCTCCCCAAAGCCCACGCAACTAACAGCTTTCACACAGACAGAAATAATAACATCTATCCCAATTGGTTAACAAATGAATACAAGTCCCGTTATCACTAATTATAATCCAGACATACTGCTATAGAGAGCCACTGTCTCAGCAGTTAACAGTACAGAGAAGCCATTTTATTCACCTTAGCAGTAACATAAAGGAAACCCTTACAACTAATTACAACACCATTACTACCTTGAGATTCATTTTTTCAGGTATTTACAGGAAAATGAAGAAATTAATAGAATTTATGAAAAAACTATACATGAAGACTGACAATCAATGTGCAAAACCAGACAAATTATGTAAATACAAAGTAAATAAATAATACTGAGAATATGAGTTGTAGAATCCTTGAAAGTGAGCCTGTAGTTTGTGGAATCAGTTCAGGGTTGAGGTGAGTGCAGTTATCCACACTGGTCCAAGAGCCTGATGGTTGTAGAGTAATAACTGTTCCCAAACCTTGTGATGTGGAATGTAGGGCTCCCGTACCTCCTGTCCGATTTTTAGTAGCAAGAAGAAAGTATGGTCTGGCTAGTGGGGTCTTTGATGGATGCTGCTTTCTTGTAATAAAGAGACAACATGAGACAGTGTTCCTTGTAAATGTGCTCAGTGGTGGAGAGGGCTTTTCCTGTGATGGACTGGCTGGATCCACCTCTTTCTGTAGACCTTTCTGTTCCTGGGTATTGCTGT
This sequence comes from Mobula birostris, assembly GCF_030028105.1. Classification (NCBI taxonomy): domain Eukaryota; kingdom Metazoa; phylum Chordata; class Chondrichthyes; order Myliobatiformes; family Myliobatidae; genus Mobula; species Mobula birostris. Next base: position 153,026,445 of record NC_092370.1, read on the forward strand.
TTCCATACCAGACTGTGATGCAACCAATCAAGATACTGTGCACTCCACCTGTAGAAGTTTGTCAACATTTTAGAAGATATGCTCAATCTATGCAAATTTTTAAGAAAGTAGAGGCATCTTTGTGATGACACTTACTTGCTGGTTCCAAGATAAATCCTCTGATATGATAACAGCAAGGAATTTAAAACTACTGACCCTCTCCAACTCTGATCCTCTAATGAGGATTGGCTCATGGACCTTTGACTTCTTCCTCTTGAAGTCAATAATCAGCTGTTTAGTTTTGCTAATGTAGAGAGAGATGTTGAGTGAAATAATCCCACTTGCCAGGCGTTTCCGTACTTGCAACCAACCTCTCCCAATCAATCTTTGCAAGTTCCATTCTGATGCCACCAAGATTAGCCATGCCCCAGATTAGGACATTAGCTTATGAACTAGTCCTGTCTTTTCCCATGACTATTTTAAAGCTAATAGAATATAATCACTGCCAAAAGTTCTCCCCTACCATTTCTTTAGTCACTTTTCCTGCCTAATTTCCCATGAGAAGATCCAGTGTGCTTCCTGTCTTGTAGGGTCAACTACATGTTGCTTGAGAAAACTTTCCTTGGCATGCTTAACACATTCTGCCTTCTGAAGTCCTTTAAAGTTCAAAGTAAATTTATTATTAGTATATGCATATGTCACCATATATTACCTTGAATTTAGTTTTGTTGCAGACATTTTCAAGATAATAAATACAGTAGAATTTGTGAAAAACTTTTATTAACAATGACTGGCAAAGCCAATATGCAAAAGAAGACAAGTCATGCAAATAATAGTAAAAAAGTAAATAAGTAATACTGAGTTGTAGAGTTCATCATAGTGAGTCTATAGGTTGTGGAATCACTTCAGCATTAAGGTGAGTGAAGTCATCCACGCTGGCTCTATGGTAGTCCCAGTCAATATTATGGAAGTTAATATCTTGGTACACAAATATATCAGTGCTGTCCCAATTCTGCTCAGCAGATTTGGAATATCTAGCAGTAAAATGCCGTCCTTTTTATCTAGCATGGGAGTTTTCTGGGGTCATTTTGGTAGCAGTTTACATTCCATCTCAGGCTAATATCAAGCAGGCTTTCGATGATCTGAGTAATGGGATCAACAGGCATGAAACAATGCACCCTAACGCCTTCACCATCGTTTTGGGAGATTTTAACCTGGCCAGTCTGAAAAACTCACTAAGCAACTACCATCAACAGATCACTAGAGGAAACAACACACCAGACCATTGCTACACCGCCATCAAGAATGCCTACCATGCTATTTCTATGCCCTCACTTCGGGAAGTCTGTTCACCTGGCTGTACTTCTACTCCCCGAGTATAGGTAGAGACTGAAGACTGCAGCACCAGCAGTGAGAACCAAGAAGGTATGGACGAGGGAAGCACAGGAGCACCGACAGGACTGCTTTGAATCGGTGGACTGGACTGTATTTTTTGAACCTGGATGAGTATGTTGCAGTTGTTACTGACTTCATTAAAACCTGTGTGGATGAGTGTGTGCCCACAAAGACTTACTGTACATTCCCAAACCAAAAGCCATGGATGAACCAGGAGGTACGTTGTCTGCTAAAGGCTAGATCTGTGGCATTCAAGTCTGGCAACCCAGGCCTGTACCAGAAAACCAGGTGTGATTTGTAGAGGGCTATTTCAACGGGGAAGAGACAATTTCGAACGAGGTTGAAGGTGACATCAGATGCCGGCAACTCTGGCAGGGTCTGCAAGACATTACTTCCTACAAAGCAAAACCCAATAACATAAATGGCAGCGATGCTTCACTACCAGATGAACTCAATGCCTTTTATGAACTCTTTGAAAGGAAGAACACAACTACAGCTGTGAAGATCCTTGCTGCACCTGCTGATTCTGTGATCTCTGTCTCAGAGGCTAATGTTAGGCTGTCTTTAAAGAGTGTGAACCCTCACAAGGCGGAAGGTCTCTATGGAGTACCTGGTAAGGCTCTAAGAACCTGTGCCAACCAACTAGCGAGAGTGTTAAGGATATTTTCAACCTCTGACTGCTACGGGTGGAAGTTCCTACTTCAAAAAGGCAACAATTATACCAATGCCTAAGAAGAATAATGACTAGCACTCACATCAACAGTGATGAAATTCTTTGAGAGGTTGGTCATGACTAGACTGAACTCCTGCCTCAACAAGGACCTGGACCCATTGCAATTTTCCTATCACCACCATGGGTCAATAGCAGACGCAATCTCAATGGCTCTCCACACGGCTTTAAACCACCTAGACAACACAAACACCTACGTCAGGATGTTGTTCATCCACTATAGCTCAGCATTTAATACCATCATTCCCATAATCCTGACTGAGAAGTTGCAGAACCTGGGCCTCTGTACCTCCTTCTGCAATTGGATCCTCGACTTCCTAACCAGAAGACCACAATCCATGCGGATTGGTGATAACATATCCTCCTTGCTGATAATCAACACTGGCACACCTCAGGGGTGTGTGCTTAGCCCATTGCTCTACTCTCTATATACACGTGGCTGTGTGGCTAGGCATAGCTCAAATACCATCTATAAAATTACTGACAATATAACTATTGTTGGTAGAATTACGAGAGGGTGTACTGGAGTGAGATATGCCAACTAATGGAGTGGTGCCGCAGCAACAACCTGGCACTCAACGTCATTAAGACGAAAGAGGCTAATTGTGGACTTCAGGAAGGGTAAGATGAAGGGATGCATACCAATCCTCATAGAGGGACCAAAAGTGGAGAGAGTGAGCAGCTTCAAGTTCCTAGGTGTCAAGATCTCTGAGGATCTAACCTGGTCCCAACATATCAATGTAGTTATAAAGAAGGCAAGACAGTGGCTATACTTTATTATGAGTTTGAAGAGATTTGGCATGTCAACAAATACACTCAAAAACTTCTATAGCTGTACTGTGGAGAGCATTCTGACAGGCTGCATCACTGTCTGGAATGGAGAGGATACTGCACAGGACCGAAAGAAGCTGCAGAATGTTGTAAATCTAGTCAGCTCCATCTTGGGTACTAGCCTACAAAGTACCCAGGACATCTTTAGGGAGCAGTGTCTCAGAAAGGCAACGTCTATTTTTAATGACCTCCAGCACCCAAGGCATGCCCTTTTCTCACTGTTACCATCGGTTAGGAGATACAGAAGTCTAAAGGCACACACTCAGCGATTCAGGAACAGCTTCTTCCCCTCTCCCATCTGATTCCTAAATAGATGTTGACTCTTTGGACACTACCTCACTTTTTTAATGTACAGTATTTCTGTTTTTGCACATTTTTAAAATCTGTTCAATTTACGTACTTGATTTACTTGTTATTGTTATTTTCTTTTTTATTTTATTTGTTACTTTTTTTTCTCTGCTAGATTATGTATTGCATTGAACTGCTGCTAAGTTAACAAATTTCACATCACATGTGGTGATAATAAACCTGATTCTGATTACACATTAATACAACTCATTATTATTATAGCTATCAATGGTCTCCCTATTTGCTCCTCTGGTTCCTGCTGACTATTAGGGGGTTTATAGTATAATCCCATCAGTGATGTTCCACCCAAATAGCCTCAATGAGTAATTCCCAGGAATATCCTTCCCAAGTACTACGCCTGCCTACCAGGCCTTCTGAACTTTAACTTCTAAAATTTCCTCATCTTTCTCATTTGTCTTGCCTTGGGTCCCAACCCTGGCTAGATTAGTTTAAACTCTCCTGAGTAGTCCTAGCAAACTTCCTCACCAGGATATTGGTCTCCCTGCAGTTCAGGTTTGTCTTTCTTATGCAGCACACACAAAATGCTGGAGGAACTCAGCAGGCCAGGCAGCATCTATGTAAAAGAGTAAATAATTGACGTTTCAGGCCAAGACCTGTCATCAGGACTGGAAAAAGAAATGAGAAGTCAGATTAAGAAGGTGGAGGAGGGGAGGAAGAAGTACAAGGTGATGGGTGATAGGAGAAACCAGGAGAGGGGGAAGGGTGAAGTAAAGAGCAGGGAAGATGACTGGTAAAAGAGATAAAGGACTAAAGAAGGGGAAATCTGATAGACGGTAGAAGACCATGGAAGGGGGAGGAGCACCAGCGGGAGGGGATAGGCAGGTAAGGAGATGAGGGGAAAAAGGAATGGGGTATGGTGAAGGAGAGAGGTGGGAGGGGGCATTACCAGAAGTTTGAGGAATTGCTGGTTATGCCATCAGGTTGGAGGCTACCCAGGCAGAATATACGGTGCTACTGCTCCAACCCCCATGTGACTTCATCTTGACAGTACAGGAGGCCATGGACTGGCATGTCAGAATGGGAATGAGAAGTAGAATTGAAATTGGTGGTCACTGGAAGATCCTGCTTTTCCTGGTGGACAGAACGAAGGTGCTTGTTAAACGGTCTCCCAATCTACATTGGGTCTCACCGATAAACAGCAGGCCGCACCAGGTGTCACCTCACCTGCAAGGACGTTTTGGGGCCCTGAATGGTAGTGAGGGAGAAGGTGAAGGGCAGGTGTGGCATTTGTTCCGCTTTCAAGGGTTAGTACCAGGAGGGAGATCAGTGTGGATGGATGAGTGAACATAGGATCCCTGTAGAAAGCAGAGGGGAGTGGGTGGGAAAAATGTGCTTGGTGGTGGGATCCCATTGGAGATGGCGGAAGTTACAAATTATAGGCTGGATGTGGAGGCTGGTGGGGTGGTAGGTGAGGACAAGAGGAACCATATCCCTGTTGGGGTGGCAGGAGGATGGAGTAAGGGCAGACGTGTGCAAAATGTAAGAGTTGCGGAGAGGATACCAATAATGGATTCTTGTACAGCTCATCTTCGTACCAGAAGAGATCGCGATGACCCAAGAATATGAGTGCCTTCCTCCTGCATCCATTCCTCAGCCTTGCATTTTTCTGCATACCTAACACACTCTTCAAACAATTCCTGCTGCTGCCAGCCCACCTCACTGCAGTCTGCACTTTGACCTCAACATTTGCTCTTCCACCCTCAATACAGGCCTTTTTATCTGCACTTAATTTCTATCAACAATTCCTCACCTGAAATATGCTTTTTAAATGGCCTTTGTTGCTCCTTCTGTGATTCAAATAATGAGAAATTCTTGTATCTATAGATGAGAGAAAATGAAGTTTTTATTAGAGGAGGGAAAGCTAAAAGGAGGTCTGATTGAGAACTTGCATCTGGAAAAGCATAGGTTTATTAGGGATAGGCAGCATGGTTTGGTGCAGAGGAGACAATGTCTTAAAACTTTAATTTTCTTTTTAGGAAGTAATGATTGATGAGGTTAGAACAGTGGATGTTGTCTATATGGACAAAGTCTCTCGTGGTATGCTGATTCAGAAATTTATGGCACATAGAATCTCCAGAGACTTGGTAGATTGATTTCAAAATTGGCTTAGCTGTCGAAGAAAAGGGCTAATGGTGGAAGGGCTATATTTTGACTTGGAGAGGTGTTCCACAGATATCAGTGCCGGGGCAGGTGGTGGAAACAGATGTGATAGTCATGCTTAAGAGGCATTTAGATAGGCACATGGACAGGCAGATGCAATTAATTTGAATAGGCATCATAGTCAACATAGACACCATGTTATATTGTTTATTTAAGGAGATAAATTCTTAAAGATTGAGAATTGTTTATTGGAACTGGCACAGAACAGTGGAGGCCAGCATAGACAGGCCATAATCATGTTATAAGGCCTATTGAAGTACTCCTGCTTCCATTTTATTGTGTTCTTGTTATTATATGAATACCTAAGTTATGCTAAAGCAGGTCTTCAGTGCTACTTTTATATATTGTTGGGACTCAGCATTTACTAAATTTATTGCCTTGGCTATTTTTTGAGATTATGTGGGAAGAGTTAAATTTGCTGTAGACTAGTTTCTAATAGCCCTCAGGAAGTTGACATGTATTAATCATTTGGCATCTGTGGCTGAAGTTGTTTGTAAACACACAAGCCTTTTCTTTTGCATTTTCCTGCTGGGCTTCACCATCACTGAGGATAGTGTTGCTCGTGGGATCTCTTTCCCTTTCATTTCAACAGTTTTCTGTTACTCAGTTAATGTTCTGTCACCATAATGATTGTATATAGCAGTACTGCAGAACTTCTTAATTTGTTCTGCTGAATATGGGATCACCAAATGCTGTATTGCTTTTGCTGCTTAATATGCATCTTTATAATTCATTTGATATGCTGTTTAAGCTTAGGATTGTTTTGGAGTTGCTCCAAATTTTGGTCATCCCATTAGAGCAGGGTTTTTTTTTAATGTCATGGACCAGTACCATTAAACAAGTGGGTATATGGACTCTAGGTTGGGAACTCCTGCATTAGAGGAAGGATGTGGAGGTTTTAGAGTGGGTGCAGAAGAATTTACTAGTTTACTCAGTTCAACACAAAATTGTGGACCAAAGGGCCTATTCGCATTCTGTACTGTTCTACAGTATCTTCTATGCTCTGAATGTAGACACTCCAGTACACTCTGTGCCCCTTCTTTACATAGTACCATCAGCTGAGGGAATGCAAACATTGCTATTCAACTAATGCCATGAAACTTCATGTACTACTGAAACTCTTCGGACCACTCCCTCTTTGAGTCTGTCCTACCATGAAGAGAGTTTGTGATGGTGGAGTCTGAAAGACAGCATTTATCAAGATTACTTTAAAATCATAATTTGATAAATTGAAGTACATTTCTCTTGATTTAGACCTGTCCCCAGATACTCATGGGGAGTAGTGTGCAGGGCCAATTGATCTCAGTTTCTCTTCACAATGCCCAAATTGATGTAGTGAGAAGAGATATAATATTATTAAAGAAGTGACAAGGTTATTATGTATAACTGCAAATTTTATTTTTAATTATAGTGTAAAGAAGGTGAGTAAGTCAACACATGCTATTAAGATTGACTGAAAAAGAAATAAGGAATTTGTAGAACACCTATACGATGGCTTTTTAGAGCAGTTTGTGGTTGAGCCCACCGGGGAAAGGCAATTCTGGATTGGATGTTGTGTAATGAACCAGATTTGATTAGGGATCTAAAGGTAAAAGAACCCTTAGGATGCAATGATCATAATATGATAGAATTCGCCGTACAGTTTGAAAGGGAAAGACTGAAATCAGATGTATGTGTATTAAGTAGAGTAAAGGGAATTAGAGAAGCATGAGAGAGGAGTAGGCTAGAGCTGATTGGAAGTTGGTGGAGTTGCACTGCTAATCAGGGACAATATCACAGCTGCACTCGGGATTAATAATGGAGGCATCAGACTCTGAGTTCATTTAGATGGAACTCAGGAACAGGAAGGGTGCAATCACATTGATGGAACTGTCCTCCAGACTCCTGGGACATTGAGGAACTGCTATATAATCAAATTAAGGAAATGTGTAAAAATAATACAGTTGTTATCACAGGGAATTTCAGCTTCCCTACTGGGACCTTCTTAGTGTAAAGGGTTTACATGGGACAGAATTTCTTAAGTGATTCCAGGAAGGTTTCTTAAATCAATGTATGGGGGGGAGGTCCAACAAGAGGAGGGGCTGTACTGGACCTGCTGTTGGGTAATGAGCCTGGCCAGGTGACAGACCTTTCAGTGGATGAACAGTTAGGGAACACAGTGACCACAACTCCTTAATTTTCAGGCTGGATATAGATGAAGATAGTTATGGTCCTTGTGGGAGAGTTTTAAGTTGGAGTAGGGTAAATTATGAAGGCATCAGAAAGGAATTAAGAAGCATTAAATGGGAACACTTTTTCCTCTGGCAAGTCCACATCAGACATGTGGAGGGTGTTTAAGATTATTTGCACAGAGTACAGGAAAGATATGTTCCTGTTAGAAGGAAGGACACGGGTAGAAAGATAAGGGAATCTTGAATGTCCAGAGAGGTGATGCATTTAGTCAAGAAGAAAAAGGAAAAGTATGTAAAGCTTCAGGATTTAGGATCAAACTAGGCACATGAGTATATAGAAGCCAGAAAAGAACTAAAGAAGGGAAGTTGGAAAGCTAGGCGGGGCCATGAAAAATCATTGGTAACTAGGATTAAGGCAAACACTAAGGCATTCTATACATACATCAAGAGCAAGAGGATAACTAGGGAGAGGATTGGACCAGTTGAAGACAAAGGGGGGGAGCATTTGCAGAGAATGTGATTGAGGTATTTAATGAGTACTTTGATTCAATACATTAGGGCATTTAGAGGTCAAGGAGGAGAAGGTGTTGGGCCTCCTACTGACTATTAAGGTGGATAAGTCCCCAGGGCCTGTTGGGATTTACCCCAGGTTATTGGAGGAGGCAAGAGACGAGTATCTTCATGCCCTACCTAGCTGCAGGTGAAGTATCGGAGGACTGATGAGTGGCGAATGTTGTACCTCGAGGTAAGGAAAAAGGGAAAATCCTGGCGACTATAGACCAGTGAGTCTTGTGTTAGTTGTAGGGAAATTGCTGGAGAAAATCTGAGGGGATGGGATATATGAGCATTTGGAAACCTATGGCCTAATTAGGGAGAACCAGCCTAGCTTTGTGCGGGGCATGTTATGTTTTACCAACATGACTGAGTCTTTTTGACAAGGTGACACAAGAGATGCCTGGATATGCAGTGAATTAGCTGTTTGGATTCAGGATTGGCTTGCGCATAGAAGACAGGGTAGTGATTGAAGGGACTTATTCTAGTTGGAGGTCTGTAATTAGTGGAGTTCCACAGGAATCTGTGCTGGGATGTCTGCTGTTTGTGATGTGTATAAATGACCTGGATGAAAATGTAGATGGATGGGTTAGTAAATTTGTGGATGATACCAAGATTAGCGGAGTTGTGGAGAGTGCGGAAGACTGGCAAAGATTACAGCACAATATATATCAGTTGCAGATATGGGCTGAGAAATGGCAGATGGAGTTTAACCCAGATAAATGTGAGGTGTTGCACCTTGGTAGGGCAAATGGAAGAAGACAGCACACTGTTAAGGGCAAGATCATTAACAATGTTGCTGAGCAGAAAGATCTTGGGATCGAAGTTCTTAGCTCCTTGAAAGCAGTTACACAGGTCGATGAAGTGGTTAAGAAAGGTTATGGAATGCTTTTTATTATTCGAGCATTGAGTTCAAAAGTCAGGAGTTATGTTGCAACTTTATAAGACTCTGGTTAGGCCACATCTAGAGTTTGCGTACGGTTCTGGTTGCCCCACTATGTTGAGGCTTTGAAGAGGGTACAGAAGAGGTTTACCAGGATGCTGCCTGGCTTAGAGAGTATGTGCTATCAAGATTGTTTTCTCTAGAGTGCCAGAGGCCAAGGGGAGATCTGATAGAGGTTCACAAGATTATGAGAAGCATAGAGTGTACAAAGAGTATCTGTTTCACCCCAGCAACTCCCGACAAGCCTGATTAACCCTAACCTAATCACGGGATAATTTACAATGACCAATTAACCTACACTGTACATTTTTGGACTGTGGGAGGAAACTGGAGGATCTGGAGAAAACCCATGCATTCCATGGGGAGGACGTGCAGAGGCTCTGTACAGACTGACACTGGAATTGAACTCCCAACTCCAGGACATTCCGAGCTGCAATAGCACCAAGCTAACCACTACCATGGCATGTTTAGAGCAGTGATGAGGAGGAAATTCTTTAGCCAGAGGGTAGTGAATCTGGAATTCAATGCCACAGAGAGCTGTGGAGTCTAAGTCATTGAGTATATTTAAAGTGAAGGTTGATAGGTTCATGATGAGTCAGGACATCAAAGGTTACGTGAAGAAGGTTTGAAAGGGATAATAAATTAGCCATCATGGAATGGCAGTGCAGTTTTGATGGGCTGAATGGCCCAATTCTGCTCCTATGTCTTATGTTCTCATAATCAAGCCGAGCAAGTGTTTACTGCTTGTTGTGGGGTTCCCCGTTGTTATGCACATTGATTTGATTATGCTTTATTTGAACAATAAGCAGGGAAGATGCTTGCCTGGTAGAGTCATACTCTCTTATTCTATGGTGGTCCTTTGTGCTATTGATATGATTACAACACGTCAAAAACTGGCCACAGCAGACCTATGTGGAATGTCATGCCATAATTATCATAGAGTACACTACTAATAGCCTCAAACATTGTTTGTACTGCTTGGACTTCTATAGAGTAACTCTACAGAATATTAAATTTTCTGTGGTATGTACACCAGCCATTCTGTGGGAATAGCCCTCCCTCTTTCACTATTTATTCGTCTGATAGGTGAAATCACAGCATCAGTCATGTTTTAAAACAAAAATCTCTCTGTTACCTTTGTGCTCATCCTCTATGTATCTGAAATATCTTAATGTTTGTCTGAGATGTTTCCATATTGATTCAACATGGATGAAGTTTCTACCTTAGCCCAAAAAAGAGCCTTGGATGATGATCTCAAATAGCAGTGGATATAAAAGCAAATTATAGACACTGCCATCTTAATCTTGTTGCAGCATTCTGAACCTGATGGCTAACAGGCAGCAATAGGATGGGAACAGAAATATTAAAGGATAGTAATGAATTACATTATGACAATTTGGTCATCATTACTGAGTCTGGTTTTGTTTCAAAACCATATTTCAGATTTATTAATGATTCACACTCCCTAACTATTATGGAGAGATTCGAGCTTAAGTCTCCAGGTCAATGGCTTAATACTTTGACTGGTGGTGCAGTAGCTTAACCATGATTCCACCTTAGCCTAAGATTAATTGAAAGAATTGGTAGATTTTCTATTGATACATTGAGCATATTAAATGCTCAGTAACCAACAATGAATTTATATTTAACATCTGTCATCTGAAAGCTAGTTAATATAAAAATAAATTGTTGGAAATAATCAGGAAGTTATTTGCATTTGTGGAGAGAAAAGAAAACTTATTGTTATGTCCTTCAATCAACTTGTGTTGCTCTATAACGTTATTTGAGAAGGGTCACAAGGATAAGCCAAGAAACTATTGACTAGTCAGCCTAACATTAGTGGTGGGAAAGTTACCAGAAAGGATTCTGAGAGACCGGATTTACCCATATTTGAAAAAGCAAACACTGATTAGGGATAGTCAGTATGACTTTGTGCATGGGAGGTCAAGTCTCCTGAGTTTAATTGCTTTTTGATGGGCGACCCAGAAGATTGGTTGGTGAATGTTGTCTGCATAGACTTTATCAGGGCCTTTGATAGGGTCCTGAATGGTAGGCTAGTGGGTTATGTTAGATCACAAGGGATCCATGGTACCTGTCGATTGGATACATACAGAACTAGCTTGATGGAAGGTGGCTCCTCACTTGCTATCACCAATCTGTTTCTTAATGTCCACATTTGTTCTATCACTTTCTTTCTTCCACTCCATCATGCAATTCTAGGGCTTAAACTTTTCAGTAAGATTTGTTTCTGTTTCTAAATTTTAAAAAAAAGTTATTAAAATTAAAGTTTCAGTCAACTAAAAGAGCAACTCAAACAAAATAAGTATGAGATGATATATGTCTTCATATCAATTCTTCAAGCTATATGAGAAGGTGTTTAATTTGAAGTGTATTTATCTTGATTTTATAAAAGTGCATGTTGGATTCGTGGCAATTATTAGACATGCTGATATTTGTTCTTAACTGTGCTTTGAAGGAGGTATTGGATTTAATCATTGTAGCTGTTTTATTCAGATGTGAATGGGAGTTGAAATAAAGTGTCTGCCATGCAGCAGACTGAGTAGTGAAAGGGATCCAGTCAATGAAAATAGCTGTTGTTTTCTTTTGTGGAAGCTGTTAATTGCTTGGTTGAATACCTGAGAAAGCTCACATAATTTCTTCCAAATGACATAAGTTTGAGAAATATTCCTCGTGGTTAACTTAGGCAAAACCGTTATCTTTATGTAATTGCAAATACCATAGAAACCATAGAAACTACAGCACAGAAACAGGCCTTTTGGCCCTTCTTGGCTGTGCCGAACCATTTTCTGCCTAGTCCCACTGACCTGCACACGGACCATATCCCTCCATACACCTCCCATCCATGTATCTGTCCAATTTATTCTTAAATGTTAAAAAAGAACCCGCATTTACCACCTCGTCTGGCAGCTCATTCCATACTCCCACCACTCTCTGTGTGAAGAAGCCCCCCCTAATGTTCCCTTTAAACTTTTCCCCCCTCACCCTAAACCCATGTCCTCTGGTTTTTTTTCTCCCCTTGCCTCAGTGGAAAAAGCCTGCTTGCATTCACTCTATCTATACCCATCATAATTTTATATACCTCTATCAAATCTCCCCTCATTCTTCTACGCTCCAGGGAATAAAGTCCCAACCTATTCAACCTTTCAATGTAACTGAGTTTCTCAAGTCCCGGCAACATCCTTGTAAACCTTCTCTGCACTCTTTCAACCTTACTTATATCCTTCCTGTAATTTGGTGACCAAAACTGAACACAATGCTCCAGATTCGGCCTCACCAATGCCTTATACAACCTCATCATAACATTCCAGATCTTATACTCAATACTTTGATTAATAAAGGCCAATGTACCAAAAGCTCTCCTTACGACCCTATCTACCTGTGACGCCACTTTTAGGGAATTTTGTATCTGTATTCCCAGATCCCTCTGTTCCACTGCACTCCTTAGTGACTTACCATTAACCCTGTATGTTCTACGTTGGTTTGTCCTTCCAACGTGAAATACCTCACACTTGTCAGTATTAAACTCCATCTGCCATTTTTTAGCCCATTTTTCCAGCTGGTCCAAGTCCCTCTGCAGGCTCTGAAAACCTTCCTCACTGTCTACTACACCTCCAATCTTTGTATCATCAATAAACTTGCTGATCCAATTTACCACATTATCATCCAGATCATTGATATAGATGACAAATAACAATGGACCCAGCACTGATCCCTGTGGCACACCACTAGTCACAGGCCTCCACTCAGAGAAGCAATTCTCTACCATCACTCTCTGGCTTCTTCCATTGAGCCAATGTCTAATCCAATTTACCACCTCTCCATGTATACCTAGCGACTGAATTTTCCTAACTAACCTCCCATGCGGGACCTTGTGAAAGGCCTTACTGAAGTCCATGTAGACAATATCCACTGCCTTCCCTTCATCCACTTTCCTGGTAACCTCCTCGAAAAACTCCAATAGATTGGTCAAACATGTCCTACCATGCACAAAGCCTCTCCCTAACAAGTCCCAGTCTATCCAAATGCTTGTAGATTCTGTCTCTTAGTACTCCCTCCAATAACTTACCTACTACCGATGTTAAACTTACTGGCCTATAATTTCCCGGATTACTTTTCGATCCTTTTTTAAACAACGGAACAACATGAGCCACTCTCCAATCCTCCGGCACCACACCTGTAGACAGCGACATTTTAAATATTTCAGCCAGGGCCCCTGCAATTTCAACACGAGTCTCCTTCAAGGTCCGAGGGAACACTCTGTCAGGTCCCAGGGATTTATCCACTTTAATTTTCCTCAAGACAGCAAGGACCTCCTCCTTTTCGATCTGTACAGTTTCCATGATCTCACTACTTGTTTCCCTTAATTCCATAGACTTCATGCCAGTTTCCTTAGTAAACACAGATGCAAAAAAAAGTGGAATCCAGTTAATTGGCCCAATTAAGCAGCTGCCCAATTAACTGAAATTTCATGGAAATAGTTAAAAAGGTATAAAAAGAGAAACTACTATTTAACTAAGTAACAAATTATGTATTCAAATGAAATACAGAACAAGTACAGTAATGTAAATCTATTAGTTTCTAATAGTTATCAGCAGAGGAATTCATCCATTGTGCGCTGGCATATTCCTTTGATTGACTATAAATGAATAAACTCAGCAGAGATATCTAGTGTAGATAATGGACTGACTACATACAATGCTATCAATGATTGTATCCTCCAAATCTTCATTTTCATTGTAGTATTTGAAGATAATTGTGGACATCTTCAAATTCTCTGTAGTTCTTAATGAAGTAGTAATATCATTTCATATCACTCCCAGCTGTTTCTTCTGTTTCCAAGCCTGAATGCTTGAAACCACAGTGAGTAAAGCAGTTGTGAATTATCTTACCAAATTTCTCACCAAATATCAGTGACAAAAGTCACTGCCTTTTGAATCCAAGCACAACTGATGCTATTTAAAAACTGTTTGCTTTAAGCATGACATAGTAAGACATAAAACAGTACAACACAGGAACAGGCCATTCAGCCCACAATGTTGTGCTGAACCAGCTAAGCATCCAAACACTAATCCCTCCTGCCTGCACAATGTCCATATTCCTCCATCTTCCTCACATCCATGTGCCTATCCGAACGTCTCTTAAGAGCTTCTAATGTCTCTACCACCACAGCAGGCAGGGCATTCCAGGCATCCGTCATTATCTGAGTAAAAATTTTACCCCTCACATCCCCACGCCCCCCCCCCCCCCCCCCCCGGGAGCCTAAAGCTTCTCACCGGAAACTCATGCCCTCTGGTATTAGATACTTCAACCCAGGGGAACAGATGCTCCCCGTCTACTCTCTATGCCTCTCATAATCTTGTAAACTTCTATCAGATCTGCCCTCAGCCTCCTACACTCCAAAGAAAACAGCCCAAGTTTATCCAGCCTCTCATGATAGCACATACCCTCTAAACCAGGCATCATCCTAGTAAACCTCTCCAAAGCCTCAACATCCTTTCTAAAGTGAGGCAACCAGAACTGTATGCAATACTCCATATTTGGCCTAACCAGTTTTATAAAGTTGCAACATAATTCCTGACTTTTAAACTCATTAGTCGAGCATTAAAAGCAAGCATTTCATAAGCCTTTTAAACCACCTTATTGACCTGTGTAGCCATATTTAAGGGGCTATGAACTTTGATCCCAAGATTTCTCTGCTCAGCAACACTGTTAAGGATCTTGCCCTTAACACTGTACTGTTTCCTTGCACTTGCTCTACCGAGATGCAACACTTCACATTTATCTGGGTTAAGCTCCATCTGTCATTTCTCTGCCCAAATCTGCAACTGATCTATATTGTGCTGGTATCTTTCCCGGTCTTGTTCACTATCCACAACTCCACCAATCTTGGTATCATTTGCAAATTTACTAATCCACCCACTTACATTTTCATCCAGGTCATTTATATACATCACAAACAGCAGAGGGCTCAGCACAGATGCCTGCAGAACTCCGTTAATTACAGACCTCCAACTCGAATAACTCCCTTCAACCAGTACCCTCTACCTTCTGTGTGCAAGTCGGTACTGATTCCAATCAGCCAATTTACCACGGACTCCATGCATCTTAATCTTCTGGATTTTGCCTCCCATGAGGGAATTCGTCAAACACCTTACACAAATCCATGTAGACAACAACCACTGCCCTAACCTCATCATCTTGTCAAAAAACTCAATCAACTTGGTAAGGCATGACCTGCCACACACAAAGCTGTGCTGGCTCTCCCTAATTAGTCCTGGGTTTCTAAATGCTCATATATCTTATCCCTCAGAATTTTCTCCAGCAATTTCCCTACAACTGACGTGAGACTCACTGGTCTATTGTTCCCAGGATTTTCCCTTGTTCCCTACTTAAATAGAGGTACAACATTAGCCACCTGCCAGTCCTCTGGGACCTTGCCTGTGGCTAGAGAGGATACAAAGATACTGGTCGAGGGCTCAGCAATCCTGTCTCTTGCCTCCTTCAATAATATGAGATAAATCCCATCAGGCCCTCATTAGAAGGCCCAACACTTTCCCCTCCTTGACCTCGAAATGCCCTAACATATTTATATACTCAGCTCTGATCTACTGATTCACGCAAACACGAGGAATTCTGCAGATGCTGGAAATTCACGCAACACACATCAAAGTTGCTGGTGAACGCAGCAGGCCAGGCAGCATCTCTAGGAAGAGGTACAGTCGACGTTTCGGGCCGAGACCCTTCGTCAGGAGTACTAGCTCTTCCTTCAGTTAGTCCTGACGAAGGGTCTCGGTCCGAAACGTCGACTGTACCTCTTCCTACAGATGCTGCCTGGCCTGCTGTGTTCACCAGCAACTTTGATGTGTGTTGCCTGATCTACTTGTTGTTCATTTCCTTTTCATTGATAAATCTTGAAGCAAAGTACTCATTAAGTACCTCATGTACATTCCCTGCATCCAAGCAAATGTTCCCCCCTTTACCCATTGAGTAGTCCCACCCTCTCCCTAGTTATCCACTTACTCTTGATGTATGTATAGAATGCCTTTGGATTCACCTTAATCCTACTTGCCAAGGACTTTTCATGGCCCCTCCTGACTTTCCTAATTCCTTCCTTTATTTTTTTTTTCTGGCTTCTGTACACTCTATTGCTTCTATAATACCATAAGATCTAAGCGCAGAATTAGGCCATTCAGCCCATCGAGTCTACTCTGCCATTCCATCATAGCTGATCCCGGATCCCACCCGACCCCATACACCTGCCTTCTCACCATATCCTTTGATGCCTTGACCGATCAGAAAATGATCAACTTCCACCTTAAATATACCCACGGATTTGGCTTCCACCGCAGTCTGTGGCAGAGCATTCCACAGATTCACTACTGGCTGGCTAAAAAAAGTACCTCCTTACTTCTGTTCTAAAAGGTCGCCCCTCAATTTTGAGGCTGTACCCTCTAGTTCTGGATGTCCCCATCATAGGAAACACCCTTTCCATATTCACCCCATCTAGTCCTTTCAATATTTGGTAGGCTTGAATGAGATTCCCCCCCCCCCCCCCCACCCCCGCATTAGAACATAGAACATAGAAATTTACAGCACATTATAGGCCCTTTGGCCCACAATGTTGTGCTGACAATGTAACCTACTCTAGAAACTGCCTAGAATTTCCCTACCGCATAGCCCTCTATTTTTCTAAGCTCCATGTACCTATCTAAGAGTCTCTTAAAAGACCTTTATTACTGTTGCTGGCAGTGCATTCCACACACCCACCACTCTCTGTGTGGAAAAACTTACCTCTGACATCCCCCCTGTACTTACTTCCAAGCACCTTAAAACTATGTCCCCTCATGTTAGCCATTTCAGCCCTGGGAAAAAGCCTCTGGCTATCCACACAATCAATGCCTCTCATCTTAAACACCTCTATCAGGTCACCTCTCAACGTCCGTCACTCCAAGGAGAAAAGGCCACATTCCTTCAACCTATTCTCATAAGGCACACTCTCCAATCCAGGTAACATCCTTGTAAATCTCTTCTACACTCTCTTCATAGTATCCACATCCTTCCTGTAGTGCGGTAACCAGAACTGAACACAATACTCCCAAGTGGGGTCTATCTAAGGTCTTATATAGCTGTAACATTACCCCACAGCTCTTGAACTCCATCCCATGGTTGATGAAAGCGAACACACCATATGCTTTCTTAACAATAATGTCAACATGCACAGTAGGTTTGAGTGTCCTATGGACACAGACCCCAAGATCTCTCTGATCCACCACACTGCCAAGAGTCTTGCCATTAATACTACATTCTGTCTTCAAATTCGACTTACCAAAATGAACCACTTCACACTTATCTGGATTTAACTTCTCAGCCCACTTCTGCATTCTATCAATATCCCGCTGTAACCTCTGACAACTCTCCAGACTATCTGCAACATCCCCAATCTTTGTCATCAGCAAACTACTAACCCACCCTTCTACTTCTTCATCCAGGTCATTTATAAAAATCACGAAGAGGAAGGGTCCCAGAACAGATCCCAGCAGAACCCCACTGGTTGCCGACCTCCGTGCAGAAAACGAACCATCTACAAGCACTTTTTTCCTTCTGTTCGCAAGTCATTTCTGGATCCATAAAGCAAGTTCTCATTGGATCCCATGCCTCCTTACTTTCTGAATGAGCCTGGCATGGGGAACCTTATCAAATGCCTTACTGAAATCCATATACACTACATCTACTGCTCTGCCTTCATCAATGTGTTTTGCTACATCCTCAAAGAATTCAATCAGGCTCATAAGGCACGACTTGTCCTCGACAAAGCCATGCTGACTATCCCTAATCAGATTGTCTCTCCAAATGCTCATAAATCCTGCCTCTCAAAATCTTCTCCAACAACCTGCCCACCACTGAAGTAAGACTCACTGGTCTATAATTTCCTGGGTTATCTGTGCTCCCTTTCTTGAACAAGAGAACAATATTTGCTGCCCTCCAATCCTCCGGTACTTCTCCCATCCCTCATGATGATGCCAGAGGCTCAGCAATCTCCTCTCTTACTTCCCATAGTAGTCCTGGGTATATCTTGTCCGGACCTGGCGACCTATCTAACTTAATGCTTTCTAAAGCAGTGCATCCTCTTTCATGTTGTCTACATGCTCAAGCGTTTCAGTCTGCAATTGCCAAGGTCCTTTTCCCTGGTGAATACTGAAGCAAAGTATTCATTAAGTACCTCCACTACCTCCTCTGACTCCATGCAGGTTTCCGCTATTGCATCTGATTGGTCCTATTCCCACACAGCTTACCCTCTTGTAGAATGCCTTGGGCTTTTCCTTGTTCCTGCTTGCCAAGGCCTTCTCATGGCCCCTTCTACTTCTCCTAATTTCATTCTTAAACTCCTTCCTAACAATCTTGTCATTTTCTAGAGCTCTAACAGTACCTAGTTTCTTGAACCTTTTGTAAGCTTTTCTTTACTTCTTAACTAGATTTTCTCCATCCTTTGTACACCTTGATTCTTTTACTCTACCATTCTTTTCCTACCTCAATTGAACATACCTTTGTAGAACACCATGCAAATGTTCCCTGAACATTTGCCACATTTCTGCCTTGAATTTCCTTGAGAACATTTGCTCCCAAATTTCTCCCTAATAGCATCATATTTTCCCCTACCCCAATTGCATTTTTTCCAGGTTATCTGCTCCTGTCCCTCTCCAGCACTATGGTAAAGGAGATGGTTGTGATCACTACCTCCAAAATGCTCTCCCACCATGAGATCTGACACCTGAACAGGTTCATTTCCCAATACCAGATCAAGTACAGCCTCTCCTTTAGTTTGCTTTTCTACATATTGCGTCAGGGAAACCTTTGTGAACACACCTAACAAACTCCATCCCATCTAAACCCCTTGCTCTAAGGAGATGCAAGTCAATATTAGGAAAGTTAAAATAACCCATCACAACAACCCTATGATTATTATACCGATCCAGAATCTGTCTCCCTTTCTGCTCGATATCCCTGTTACTATTGGGGGGGGAGGGGGGTCTATGAAAACACCCAGTAGTTATTGGCCTTTCTGTTTCTGACTTCCACCCACACTGACTCAATAGACAATCCCTCCATGACTTCCTCCTTTTCTTCAGCTATGATACTATCCCTGATTAACAATGCCATGCCCCCATCTCTTTTGCTTCCCTACCACTAGTCACTGGCAAGCAACCAGAAAAGGCCCCTTTTATTCCACTCATGGCATCCTGCCTGTAAGCCATTCCTCTATTCATGCCAGTATCTTTCCTGTAATGACATAGCATTTTGTCTTATTTAGCAACCTCACATGTAGCACCTTATCAAATATCTTCTGAAAATCCAAGTAAATGACATCCACTGCCTCTCCTTCGTCCAGCCTGCTTGTTACTTCCTCGAAGAACTCTTAACAGATTTGTCAGACAAGATTTCCCTTCACAGAAACCATGCTGACTTTTTGACTTATTTTATCATTAGTCTCCAAGTACTCCGAAACTTCATCCTTAATAATGGACTCCAACACTTTCCCAACCACTGAGGAAGGGCTAACTGACCTATAATTTCCTTTCTTTTGCCTTTTTCCCTTCTTAAAGAGTGAAGTGACATTTGCAATCTTCCAGTCCTCTGGGACCATGCCAGAATCAAGTAATTCTTGAAAGATCATGACCAATGCATCTGTTATCTCTGCAGCAACCTCTCTTAGGACTCTGGGATGTAGTCCATCTGGTCCAGGTGACTTATCCACCTTAAGACCTTTGAGTTTGCCTAGCATATTTTCCTTCATA
The DNA here is from genome assembly GCF_030028105.1 of Mobula birostris. Taxonomy (NCBI): domain Eukaryota; kingdom Metazoa; phylum Chordata; class Chondrichthyes; order Myliobatiformes; family Myliobatidae; genus Mobula; species Mobula birostris. Next base: position 153,046,389 of record NC_092370.1, read on the forward strand.
ATAGCAATGGCAGTCACTCCTGCTCCTTGACACTCACAGACCTCTGGCACACTGCTAGTGTCTTCCACAGTGAAGGCTGATTACAAGTACCGTTAAGTTCACCTTCCATTTCTTTGTCCCCCATTACTACCTCACCAACATCATTTTCCAGTGGTCCAATGTCAACTCTAACCTCCCTTTTACTTTTTATAACTGAAACAGCTTTTGGTATCCTGCTTTATATTATTGGCTAGTTTGCCCTCATATTTCATCTTTTCCCTTCTTATAGCTTTTTAGTTGTCTTTTGTTGGATTTTAAAAGCTTCCCAATCATCCAACTTCCCACTCACTTTTGCTACCTTATATGCCCTTTCCTTGGCTTTTATGCAGTCCTTAACTTCGCTTGTCAGCCGTGGTTGCCTACCCCTGCCACTTGAGAACAACTTCTTTGGGACTTATCTAACCTGCGCTTTGTGAACTATTCCCAGAAACAACAGCCATCTCTGTTCTACTGTCATTTCCGCTAGTATCCTCCTCCAATCCACTGGGCAAGCTTCTCTCTCATGCCTCTGTAATTTCCTTTATTCCATTGCGATACTGATATATCTGACTTGGACTTTTCCCTCTCAAACTGCAGTAGGAGTTCAATCATATTATGATCCCTGTCTCCTAAGTGTTCCTTTACATTAAGCTCCCTAATAAGATCTGTGTTATTACACAACAGCCAATCTAAGTTAGCCTTTCCCTGAGTTGGCTCAAGTAGAATCTGATGTAAAAAGCCATCTCATATGCATTCAACAAATTACCTCTCTTGCAATCAGACGTCAACCTGATTTTCCCAATCCCCTTGCATATTGAAATCCCTATTACAATTGTGTCATTACCCTCATTGCATGCTTTTTCCAGCTCCCTTTGCAAACTCAACCCCATATCTTGGCTACTATTTGGAGGCCTATATGTGATGCACATGTTTTTTTTTAACCCTTGCAGTTTATAACTCCACCCACAAAATTCAACATTCTGTGACCCTATGTCACCTCTTTCTAAAGATATAATTTCATCCCTTACCAACAGAGCCACATCACCACTTATGCCTTCCTGCCTGTCTTTTGATACAAAGCTCCCAACTATGGCTTTCTTTCACCCACAACTCAGTGATGTCCACAATGTCATACTGACCAATCTCTAATTGCGCCACAAGTTCGTCCACCTTATTCCAAATGCTCTGTGCATTTAAGTACAGCACCTTCAGTTCTGCATTTTTTGTCCTTTTGAATCTTGCCTCTGTAGTACAATTGAACTCTACTCTGTCTGCATTTGTATCCAATCATTGGCTTGTCCTTACTTACATTATTGTTACTTCCTTAATCTACTTGTAAACCTGCTGGCTCATCCTCAGCTCTATCATACTGGTTCCCATCCTCCTGCCATATTAGTTTAAATCACTCCCAACAGCTCCAGTAAACCTGCCTGCAAGGATATTGGTCCCCCTCGAATTCAAGTACAGCCTGTCTCTTTTGTACAAGTCCTGCCTGCCCCAGGAGAGGTCCAATAACCAGAAATTTGAATCCCTGCCCTTAGCTCCAATTCTTCAGCCATGCATTTATCTGCTACCTCATTTAATTCCTATCCTCCCTGTATTCTTTTTTCAGGACCTCAGTGCCAGAGGCACGGCCGCTGTTGCTTCCCCCCAGCAGTACTCAAAATGGAGTACAACTTATTGTTGAGGGGGACAGCTACAGCAGTGCTCTCCACTATCTGACAGTCTCCCTTCCCTATCCTGACAGTCACCCATTTATCTGTCTCCTGTAGCCTTGGGGTGACTACCTCCCTGTAGCTCCTGTCTACCATCTCTTCACTTTCCCTAACAAGCCAAAGGTTATCGAGCTGCAGCTTCAGTTCCCTAACATGGGTCTCTAAGGAGCTGCATCTTGATGCACCTGGTGGAGGTGTGGCCATTGGGGAGGCTGGAAGTCTCCTGGAAATCACACAACTGACACACAGAACAGAATACTGGGTCTGTAGACATGCCCCTATTCTCTCAAGAGTTAAATAAGTTAACTCTTTGTTTGATCCCTACTTCTGAAGCTTTAGACACTTTTCCATTTTCTTCTTGACTAAATTCATCACCTCTCTGGACAAACAAGGTTCTCTCATCTTTCCATTCCTGTCCTTCTAACAGGAATATACCTTTCCTGTACCCTGTACAATTGATCTTTAAACACCCTCCACACGTCTGATGTGGACTTGCTGGAGAAAAGGTGTTCCCAATTAAAGCTTCTTGGTTCCTGCCTAATGGTCTCGTAATTTGCCCTACACCAACTTAAAACTATCTCACAAGGACCATAACTATCCTTGTCTATAGTAATCCTTAAAGTTAAGGAGTTATGGTCATTGTTCCCTAGCTGTTCACCCACTGAAAGGTTTGTCACCTGGCTAGGCACAGTACCCAACCCCAGGTCCAGTACAGCCCCTCTCATTGGACTCTCCACATATTGATTTAAGAATCCCTCCTGGATACACTTAACAAATTTTGGCTCATCTAAGCCCCTTGCACTGAGAATGTCCCAGCTTATCAGGGAAGTTGAAATCTCCTCTGACAACAACCCTATTATTTTTATTATTTTTACACATTTCTTTAATCTGATTACATATCTCTGCTCAATATCCTGGTAGATATTAGGGGGTCTGTAGTATAGTCCTATCACTGTGATTGCACCATTCCCATTCCTGAATTCCACCCAAATGGACTCTGTGTCTGACCCTTCTATTATGCTTAAACGAGATTTGCAGGGGGCTGGGAATTGCACTAACTACTGCACTGCCTGACTTTACTCTTTCTTGTTGAGCCACAGAGCTGGCCACAATGCCACCAGCCTGGCTGCTGTTGCTGTGATCTGATGGGTCATCCACTCCAGCTATACCCGAAGAGGTATACTTTTTGCTGAGGGGAAAGGCCACAGGGAACCCTGTACTGACTTCTTAATCTCTTTGCCTCTTCTGGTGGTTCACTATCCACTGTCCGAAGCCTGTACTCTGATTGTGACCACCTTCTCAAAAGACTTGTCTATAATATCTTCAGATTCATAGAACATAGAACATAGAATAGTACAGCACAGTACAGGCCCTTCGGCCCACAATGTTGTGCCGACCCTCAAACCCTGCCTCCCATATAAGCCCCCACCTTAGATTCCTCCATATACCTGTCTAGTAGTCTCTTAAACTTCACCAGTGTATCTGCCTCCACCACTGACTCAGGCAGTGCATTCCACGCACCAACCACTCTCTGAGTAAAAAACCTTCCTCTAATATCCCCCTTGAACTTCCCACCCCTTATCTTAAAGCCATGTCCTCTTGTATTGAGCAGTGGTGCCCTGGGGAAGAGGCGCTGGCTATCCACTCTATCTATTCCTCTTATTACCTTGTACACCTCTATCATGTCTCCTCTCATCCTCCTTCTCTCCAAAGAGTAAAGCCCTAGCTCCCTTAATCTCTGATCATAATGCATACTTTCTAAACCAGGCAGCATCCTGGTAAATCTCCTCTGTACCCTTTCCAATGCTTCCACATCCTTCCTATAGTGAGGTGACCAGAACTGGACACAGAACTCCAAGTGTGGCCTAACCAGAGTTTTATAGAGCTGCATCATTACATCGCGACTCTTAAGCTCTATCCCTCGACTTATGAAAGCTAACACCCCATAAGCTTTCTTAACTACCCTATCCACCTGTGAGGCAACTTTCAGGGATCTGTGGACATGTACCCCGAGATCCCTCTGCTCCTCCACAGTACCAAGTATCCTGCCATTTACTTTGTACTCTGCCTTGGAGTTTGTCCTTCCAAAGTGTATCACCTCACACTTCTCCGGGTTGAACTCCATCTGCCACTTCTCAGCCCACTTCTGCATCCTATCAATGTCTCTCTGCAATCTTTGACAATCCTCTACACTATCTACAACACCACCAACCTTTGTGTCGTCTGCAAACTTGCCAACCCACCCTTCTACCCCCACATCCAGGTTGTTAATAAAAATCACAAAAAGTAGAGGTCCCAGAACAGATCCTTGTGGGACACCACTAGTCACAATCCTCCAATCTGAATGTACTCCCTCCACCACGACCCTCTGCTTTCTGCAGGCAAGCCAATTCTGAATCCACCTGGCCAAACTTCCCTGGATCCCATGCCTTCTAACTTTCTGAATGAGCCTACCGTGTGGAACCTTGTCAAATGCCTTACTAAAATCCATATAGATTACATCCACTGCACTACCCTCATCGATATGCCTGGTCACCTCCTCAAAGAACTCTATCAGGCTTGTTAGACACGATCTGCCCTTCACAAAGCCATGCTGACTGTCCCTGATCAGACCATGATTCTCTAAATGCCCAGAGATCCTATCTCTAAGAATCTTTTCCAACAGTTTTCCCACCACAGACGTAAGGCTCACTGGTGTATAATTACCCGGACTATCCCTACTACCTTTTTTGAACAAATGATCCTGAGTACATTCCACTCCAGCTCCCAACTCCCTGACCTGGTCAGTTAGGTACTGAAGTTGAGTTCATTTTCCATAGACGTATTCATCAGAGAAACAATCAGATATCCTGAATTCCCACATCTGACAGGAGCAGCATTCCATCCTGACTAAACTAAAAAAGAACAAAAACCGCTTTTTTCTTCTTAACTGTTCCTCCACTTGTTCACATTGAAGCCTGTTAAGCCTAAGCCTTCACACTCTTTCACAGGCACGCTCCGACAATGGCTGCTCTGCTTGAGCCTACCCTGCTTTTATTTGCAGCTGATTTTAGGGCTCTGACACAGACACTGTCTGTGCCTGCGCAGCCCCAATGAACTGGCTTTGCCTGAATCAGCTTCTTTCATCCTTGCCCAATTTCCATAGGACTCTGGCACTGACACTTGCACTCCTCCTGCCTGAGCTGCCGAAAATAGACAGGTTTTACCTGAGTCTGCCTTTTTTATACTCGCACTTCAAACTTTGGTAGGCCTCCAACGCCAACACTTTCAGTGCCTGCGTAGCCAATAAAGGTCTAACAGCCACATGTCTGATGATAGTTAGAAACTGTTCAGCAACAGTCTCCGGCCCCAATTAAGTGGCATAATGTCCCAAGTACACAAAGGGAATACGGGCTATTTTCTTGATTGGTTTCTGTTTGTTAAGAGTTTTCCCAAATAAGCAGATGTCCTCATTAACCGATGGCCCAATTAACTGGAATCCACAGTATTCCCCCTATGTCTGCCTGTAATTTTGTTCCACTTTTCTCTCCATTGCATGATGGCAGTACAAGTGCATCTGATGGATATGTAGGATTGGCCAAGGGTTTATATACATTTTGAAAATAGAACTCTGAATGCAAGATGTATGTTCTGCAGCAATGCCATTTATTATCAGCATTATCAAAGATACAGACCAGTGGTGCAGCTAGTAGAGCCACATTCTCATTATACCAGAAATCAGGATTCAGTACTGACCTCTGCTGCTACCTTTGTGGTGCTTGCACACCCTCCTCATCCCATAGAAACATAGAAACACAGAAAATAGGTGCAGGAGTAGGCCATTCAGCCCTTCGAGCCTGCACTTCCATTCAGTATGATCATGGCTGATCATCCAACTCAGAACCCTGTACCTGCCTTCTCTCCATACCCCCGATCCCTTTAGTCACAAGGGCCATATCTAACTCCCTCTTAAATATAGCCAATGAACTGGCCTCAACTGTTTCCTGTGGCAGAGAATTCCACAGATTCACCACTCTCTGTGTGAAGAAGTTTTTCCTAATCTCTGTCCTAAAAGGCTTCCCCTTTATCCTCAAACTGTGACCCCTCATTCTGGACTTCCCCAACATCGGGAACAATCTTCCTGCAACTAGCCTGTCCAATCCCTTTAGGATTTTATACGTTTCAATAAGATCCCCCTTCAATCTTCTAAATTCCAGCGAGTAAAAGCCGAGTCGATCCAGTCTTTCATCATATGAAAGTCCTGCCATCCCAGGAATCAATCTGGCAAACCTTCTTTATACTCCCTCTATGGCAAGAATGTCTTTCCTCAGATTAGGGGACCAAAACTGCACACAATACTTCAGGTGTGGTCTCACCAAGGCTTTGTACAACTGCAGTAGTACCTCCCTGCTCCTGTACTCGAATCCTCTTGCTATGAATGCCAGCATACTATTCGCCTTTTTCACTGCCTGCTGTACCTGCATGCCCACTTTCAATGACTGTGAGTCAGCGGGAGTATTTAAAAGAGAGCAGTTTGTGGAAGTCAGCCATTTTTCTTGGCGGTTGATTGGGATAGGACTGCGTAAGTGCGTGCAAGTCAGTCTGTGAGTCAGTGGGGGTATTTAAAAGAGAGCAGTTTGACGGAGCGGGCGATGGAGCAGAGGGAGACAGAGTAGGAAGGCTTTGGCTCGAGAGGCTGAGGACGAGCTTCACTCCAAGTGAGGACCCCTCGAGAGTCTTCGCAAGGAGGCTGAGAGAGGAGACTACGCCACAGTTGGAGAGGGTGAGAAGTGGTGAAGAGATGACCGCTAGGCTGATTCAGTGTGCTGCGTGCATGAAGTGGGAGGTCAGGGACACTGATAGTGCCTCTGGCTCCTACACCCGTGGAAAATGTGTCCAGTTTCAGCTTCTGAAGGACCGTGTTGCAGCACTGGAGAGGCAACTGGATGACCTTAGGTTCATCTGGGAAAACGAGAGTTTTTTGGACAGGACCTACAGTGAGGTCATTATACCGAGGATACCGGAAGAGATAAGGGGGGCGAGGAAGGAAAGGATGCTTGAAGTACAGGAGACCCTGGGGGATGTGCCTCTCGTAAACAGGTTCACCCTCTTGGAAGCTGTCGGGACAGAAGATGATGCCAGCCTGAGAGGCGGTCGGGTCTGCGAGTCAACAATTGGCGCTGAAGCAAAGCCGAGGAGACAGACGTCAGGCAGAGCCGTGGTTGTAGGGGACTCCATAGTGAGAGGTACAGAAAGGGGTTTCTGTGGCAACAGGCGAGATTTAAGGATGGTGTGTTGCCTCCCTGGTGCCGGGATCCAGGATGTCACGGACCGATTGCAGGGAATCCTGAAGAGTGAAGAGGAACATCCGGAAGTCGTGGTGCATGTCGGCACAAATCATGTGGGGAAGAAGAGGAAGGACATTCTACAGCATGACTTCAGAGAACTCGGAAGAAGGCTGAAAAGCAGGACTTCCAGGGTGGTTATCTCTGGTTTGCTTCCAGTTCCTCATGCTGAAGTGGGCAAGAACAAGGAGATAATGGATCTGAATGTGTGGCTGAGGAACTGGTGCAGGAAGCAAGGATTTACATTCCTGGACCATTGGGCTATGTTTCGGGGTAAGGATGAATTGTACAAAAGGGACGGGTTGCACCTTAATAAGCGGGGCACCAGCATTCTGGCAGGCAGGTTTGCCTCTGCAACACGGGTGTGTTTAAACTAAGTAGTGGGGGGGGAGGGGACGAACTGGAAATGTAAGGATGGAGTTAAAGGGAAAGTGAGAATAAAAAAAGTTAAGAAAGAGCAGAATCAACAGAGCAGAAAGCTCAAGAAGCGATCGTACAGTATGGACAAATGAAATAGGAATTGATATGGGAGGTGAGGGGAGTAATGAATTAAAAGTATTGTATATGAATGCACGGAGTATAAGAAATAAAGTGGATGAGCTTGAGGCACAGTTGGAAATTGGTAAGTGTGATGTTGTGGGAATAACAGAGACATGGCTTCAAGTGGACAGGGCCTGGGAAATGAATATTCAAGGGTATATGTCCTATCGAAAGGACAGACTGATGGGCAGAGGGGGTGGGGTGGCTCTGTTGGTGAGGAATGATATTCAGTCCTTTGCAAGGGGGGACATAGAATCAGGAGACGTAGAGTCAGTATGGATAGAACTGAGAAATTCTAAGGGTAGGAGTTATCTACAGGCCCCCAAACAGTAGCCTGGATATAGGGTGCAAGTTAAATCAAGAGTTAAAATTGGCATGTCGCAAAGGTAATTCTATGGTTGTTATGGGGGATTTCAACATGCAGGTAGACTTGGAAAATCAGGTTGGTACTGGTCCCCAACAAAGGGAGTTTGTGGAGTCCCTCCGAGATGGATTCTTAGAACAGCTTGTACTGGAGCCTGCCAGAGAGAATGCAACTCTAGATTTAGTGTTGTGCAATGAACCGGATTTGATCAGGGACCTCGAGGTAAAGGAGCCATTAGGAGGTAGTGACCATAATATGATAAGTTTTAATCTACAATTTGATAGGGAGAAGGGAAACTCGGAAGTGTCAGTATTACAGTTGAACAAAGGGAACTATGGTGCTATGAGGGAGGAGCTGGCCAGAGCTCAATGGAACAATACCCTAGCAGGGATGACAGAGGAACAACAATGGCAAGTGTTTCTGGGAATAATGAGGAAGGTGCAGGATCAGTTCGTTCCAAAGAGGAAGAAAGATCCTAAGGGGAGTAAGGGGAGGCCGTGGCTAACAAGGGAAGTAATGGACAGTATAAAAATAAAAGAGAAGAAGTATAACATAGCAAAGACGAGTGGAAAGCTGGAGGATTGGGAAATTTTGAAAGAGCAACAGAAGGTAACTAAAAAGGCAATACGCAGAGAAAAAATGAGGTACGGAGGTAAACTATCCAAGAATGTGAAGGAGGATAGTAAAAGCTTCTTTAGGTATGTGAAAAGGAAAAAGATAGTTAAGACCAAAATTGGGCCCTTGAAGACAGAAATGGGTGAATTTATTATGGGGAACAAGGAAATGGCAGATGAGTTGAACAGGTACTTTGGATCTATCTTCACTAGGGAAGACACAAACAATCTGCCAGATATAATAGTGGCCAAAGGACCTAGGGTAATGGATGAACTGAAGGAAATTTATATTAGGCAGGAAATGGTGTTGGATAGACTGTTGGGTCTGAAGGCTGATAAGTCCCCGGGACCTAATGGTCTTAATCATTTTCCAATGTTCTATAGATTCACGATCAGTTCCTGTGGATTGGAGGGTGGCTAATGTTGTCCCTCTGTTCAAGAAGGGAGGAAGAGAGAAAACAGGGAATTATAGACCAGTTAGCCTGACTGTGGTGGGAGAGATGCTGGAGTCAATTATAAAAGATGAAATTACGACACATCTGGATAGCAGTAGCAGGATCGGTCCGAATCAGCATGGATTTACGAAGGGGAAATCGTGCTTGACTAATCTTCTGGAATTTTTTGAGGATGTAACTATGAAAATGGACAAGGGAGAGCCAGTGGATGTAGTGTACCTGGACTTTCAGAAAGCCTTTAATAAAGTCCCACATAGGAGATTAGTGGGCAAAATTAGGGCACGTGGTATTGGACGCAGAGTACTGACATGGATAGAAAATTGGCTGGCTGACAGAAAACAAAGAGTAGCGATTAATGAGTCCCTTTCGGAATGGCAGGCGGTGACCAGTGGGGTACTGCAGGGTTCAGTGCTGGGACCGCAGCTGTTTACAATATATATTACTGATTTAGATGAGGGAATTAAAAGTAACATTAACAAATTTGCCGATGACACAAAGCTGGGTGGCAGTGTGAAATGTGAGGAGGATGTTGTGAGAATGCAGGGTGACTTGGACAGGCTGGGTGAGTGGGCAGATGCATGGCAGATGCAGTTTAATGTGGATAAATGTGAGATTATCCACTTTGGTGGTAAGAACAGGAAGGCATATTATTATCTAAATGGTGTCAAGTTAGGAAAAGGGGAAGTACAACGAGATCTAGGTGTTCTTGTACATCGGTCACTGAAAGCAAGCATGCAAGTACAGCAGGCTGTGAAGAAAGCTAATGGCATGCTGGCCTTCATAACAAGGGGAATTGGGTATAAGAGCAAAGAGGTCCTTCTGCAGCTGTACAGGGCCCTGGTGAGACCACACCTGGAGTACTGTGTACAGTTTTGGTCTCCAAATTTGAGGAAGGACATTCTTGCTATTGAGGGAGAGCAGCGTAGGTTCATAAGGTTAATTCCCGGTATGGCAGGACTGTCATATGTCGAAAGATTGGAGCGACTGGGCTTGTATACTCTGGAATTCAGAAGGCTGAGAGGGGACCTTATTGAAACATATAAGATTATTAAGGGATTGGACACGCTGGAGGCAGGAAGCATGTTCCCGCTGATTGGTGAGTCCAAAACCAGAGGCCACAGTTTAAGAATAAGGGGTAGGCCATTTAGAACAGAGTTGAGGAAAAACTTTTTCACCCAGAGAGTGGTGGATGGATGGAATGCTCTGCCCCAGAAGGCTGTGGAGGCCAAGTCTCTTGGATGCTTTCAAGAAAGAGGTGGATAGAGCCCTTAAAGATAGCGGAATCAAAGGTTATGGGGATAAGGCAGGAACTGGATACTGATTGTGGATTACGAGCCATGATCACAGTGAATGGCGGTGCTGGCTCGAAGGGCTGAATGGCCTACTCCTGCATCTATTATCTATTGTCTAATTAAGCCCTTTGTCCTCCTCTGCTGGACTCTGAATTTCTCCCAGTCCTCAGGTGAGCTGCTTTTTTTGGCTAATTTGTATGTTTCTTCTTTGGAATTGGTACTATCCCTAATTTCCCTTGTCAGCCATGGGTGCACTACCTACCCTGGTTTATTCTTTTCCCAGACTGGGATGAACAGTTATTGTAATTCATCCATGCGATCTTTAAATGCTTGCCATTGCATATCCACCGTCAACCCTTTAAGTATCATTTGCCAGTCTATCTTAGCTAATTCACCTTCATACCTTCAAAGTTACCATTCTTTAAGTTCAGAACCTTTGTTTCTGAATTAACTGTGTCACTCTCCATCTTAATGAAGAATTCCACCATATTATGGTCACTCTTACCCAAGGGGCCTCTCACAACAAGATTGCTAATTAACCCATTCTAGACGGGGACTCATTGCTCAGTACCCCGTCTAGAATGGCCTGCTCTCTAGTTGGTTCCTCGACATGTTGGTTCAGAAAACCATCCTGCATACATTCCAAGAAATCCTCTTCCTCAGCACCCTTACCAATTTGGTTCACCCAATCTATATGTAGATTGAAGTCATCCATTATAACTGCTGTTCCTTTATTGGATGCATTTCTAATTTCCTGTTTAATGCCATCCCCAACCTCACTACTACTGTTAGGTGGCCTGTACACAACTCCCACCAGCGTTTTCTACCCCTTAATGTTATGCAGCTCTACCCATATCGATTCCACATCCTCCCGGCTAATGTCCTTCCTTTCTATTGTGTTAATCTCCCCTCTAACCAGCAATGCTACCCCACCTGCTTTTCTTTCATGTCTATCCCTCCTGAATATTGAATATCCCTGAATGTTCGGCTCCCATCCTTGGTCACTCTGGAGCCATGTCTCCGTGATCCCAACTATATCATATTCATTAATAACAATCTGCACTTTTAATTCATCCACCTTGTTAGGAATGCTCCTTGCATTGACACACAAAGCCTTCAGGCTTGCTTTTACAACACTCTTAGCCCTTATACAATTATGTTGGAAAGTGGCCCTTTTTGATTTTTGCCCTGGATTTGCCGGCCTGCCTCTTTTACTTTTCACCTTACTACTTTTTGCTTCTACCCTCATTTTACACCCCTCTGTCTCTCTGCACTTGTTCCCATCCCCCTGCCTTATTAGTTTAAATCCTCCTGAACAACAGTAGCAAACGCTCCCTCTCGGACATTGGTTCCCGTCCAGCCCAGGTGCAGACCGTCCTGTTTGTACTGGTCCCACCTCCTCCAACGCCCCAGAAATTTGAATTCCTCCCCCGTGCGCCATTTTTCAAGCCACGTATTCGTAGTCATAGTCATACTTTATTGATCCCGGGGGAAATTGGTTTTTGTGACAGTTGCACCATAAGTAATAAATAGTAATAAAACCATAAATAGTTAAATAGTAATATGTAAATTATGCCAGGAAGTAAGTCCAGGACCAGCCTATTGGCTCAGGGTGTCTGACCCTTCAAGGGAGGAGTTGTAAAGTTTGATGGCCACTGATATATCCTCCTATTTCTACTCTGACTAGCATGTGGCACTGGTAGTAATCCAGAGATTTTTACCTTTGTACTCCTACTTTTTAGTTTATCTCCTAACTCCCTGAATTCACCTTGTAGGACCTCATCCCATTTTTTTCCCATATCATTGGTACCTATGTGCACCATGACCACTGGCTGTTCATCCTCCCACTCTAGAATGTCCTGCAGCCGCTCAGAGATATCCTTGACCTTTGCACCAGGGAGGCAACATACCCTCCTGGAGTCTCGTTTGTGGCCGCAGAAACGCCTATCTATTCCCCTTACAATTGAATCCCCTATTACTATAGCTTTCCCACTCCTTTTCCTTCCCTCCTATGCCGCAGAGCCACCCATGGTGCCGTGAACTCGGCTGCTGCTGCCTTCCCCGTTGAGACATCTCCCCCAACAGTATCCAAAACAGTATATCTGTTTAGGAGGGAGATGACCTCAGGGGACTCCTGCACTAGCTGCCTACTGCTACGCTGTTTAGTGGCCACCCATTCCCTTTCTGCCTGTGTAACCTTTACCTGCGGTGTGGCCAACTTACTGAACGTGCTATTCACGACTTTCTCAGCATCGCGGATGCTCCAGTATGAACTCATTCGCAGCTCCAGCCGCTCAATGCGGTCTGCCAGAAATTGCAGCTGGACACATTTCCTGCACACACAGTCGTCAGGGACACTGGAAGTATCCCTGATTTCCCACATGCTGCAGGATGAACAAACCAGATATGTGTGGTTTGGTAATTGGTATAATTTGGTGAGAATAAAATGTGGAATTAATGTCTGATTCGTGTAAATATCTGATTGATGGTTGGTATGGACGAAGGACCGAAAGGCCTTTTTTCTGTGTTGTATCTCTCTGACTGTTTTTTTAAAAAAAGGGGAAAAAAATCTCCTTTTAATAGTATTACTTTCATCCCTGTATAAATGCATATTCAAAACTATTTTTTCCTCTGCATCAATGTTTTTAAAAGAAAATCTGCAACCCACCATGTTCTTGTATTTCCTGTACATTTTGGCCTCTAAGCAGGGGCTCTGGTTGTGTGTGATCTTCACAGTTTTATAGTATTACTTGTACAATTGTTTGGATATTATAGGCTACCTAGTCTTCTGCAGTCTGTTTAAAGAGGAAGATGTAGTTTTAAGTATGCTTTCTCATACTTTCGCCTATGTGCTTTTTCTGTGGAGTAATTCATTTACAATTTTTGATATGTATGATGGTTAATTTTAAAATTTGTCCTTGCAGGGAGAAATTGAAAGGATACATGAATATAGTGAAATTATGGTAAGTGTGCAGAAATACTGTATCACAATTATTTTTCCATGATATATTTGAAAAATTGTGCCAATCCATTTGTAATATCTTTTATCCCCCATTTCTTTCTAAAGTAATCCCAACTTCTCCAGCTGTGTTGAAGTATATAAAACTGTGCTCTTATAGAGCCTCTGGCTGGTTGTTTGGAAAGTAAAATACTACATTTTGGAAATCTGAAATAGATCAGAGAATTTGGGAATGCTCATCAAGCCAGGCAACATCTGTGGTGAGAAAAGCAAAAAAATGAAAAATTGAGATAAAAGGTCATGTGTCTGAACTATTTTGGAGTTTTTTATTGTCTACTTAGCTATTGCTTTCCTAGTAGCTTTGGATGGGGTTGTCTGTTGGTGATTTAATACATGGTATGTAAATTGGTTTACACCTCAATGATTCTGGAGATTTTTTTGAGGTTTCTGTGGGTTGAAAATTATTAAAACAAGATTGTATTTCTGAACCTCCAGTAACATGATCTGATACTTTATACTTTATATTTTATTGTCGCCGAATAATTGATACTAGAGCGCACAATCATCACAGCGATATTTGATTCTGCTCTTCATGCTCTCTGGAGTACAAATCGATAGTAAATATTAAAAATTTAAATTATAGATCATAAATAGAAAATGGAAAGTAAGGTAGTGCAAAAGAAACTGAGAGGCGGGTCCGGATATTTGGAGGGTACAGCCCAGATCCGGGTCAGGATCCGTTCAGCAGTCTTATCACAGTTGGAAAGAAGCTGTTCCCAAATCTGGCTGTATGAGTCTTCAAGCTCCTGAGCCTTCTCCTGGAGGGAAGAGGGACAAAAAGTGTGTTGGCTGGGTGGATCGTGTCCTTGATTATCCTGGCAGCACTGCTCCGACAGCGTGCGGTGTTAAGTGCGTCCAAGGATGGAAGATTGGTTTGTGTGATGTGCTGGGCTGTGCTTACCTTGAAGCTGATGGTAATACCTATGTATTGTGATTTCATAATCAATTACAACGATTTTTACACGATATGGGGTGTATGTCATTTAAAATGGTATTGAATAAGATGCATATTTTTGAAAGGAGGGTGAAATTAAAAGAAAAGATTAAATTAAATATAATGCAATTGGATTTCATTTAATTTAACCTTTTAAGTGGAAAAATTCTGTTTGTGAGTGCTTTATGAGTACAGATTTAAAAGGTAGTGTCCTGGACAAGAGGATTAAGGAATAAGCAAGACATGTTATGCATGGAGGAAGAACAAAGGGTAGCTAGAGAGGGTAGGACCATTCAAGGCTAAAGTAGGAAATTGTGCCTGAAGCCAGAGGAAGCAGGTGTGGTACTAAATTACTGGTTTGTATTGGTATTCATCAAGGAGAAGGGCTGGCCTGGAGGGTAGTAAGATTATTTTGGGGTATGCTGATATTCTAGAGTATGTTGATATCAAGGAGAAGGATCTATTGAAGAATGTTAAGACGGATCAAGGCCCAGGGCCTGATGGGTTCTGTTCCAGGTTATTCAGAGAATCAAGAAAGGAGATTACTGGAGTGTTGATGAGTTTCCAGAGGACTCGAGTAGTCAATGTTGATTCTTTGTTTAGATAATCCAGCAAATTATAAATTGGTGAACCTTACATCAATGGTATGGTAACCATTTTAAAGGATTCTCAGACATGGGATTTACTTACATGGAAAAGCATGTGTTTAATAGTGACAACATGGCTTTATATGAGGCTGATCATATCTTGTGAACTTGATTGAGTTATTTCAGGAGGTGATGAAGATGATTGTAAGGTAATGGTTGTTGTCTGTGCAGACTTTAGTAGGGCATGTGACAGGTCTCTAATGATGGGGTGATCCAGAAGATTAAGATAGTTAGTGTTGGAGGGTTAGCCTGACTGGAGGACTGTAACCAGTGGTGTTCCACCAGGATTAGTGTTTGGAAGTTATTTTGGTCAAAACTGTAGATGATCTGATTAGAAAGTTTCCAGATTACACAAAAGGAGGAGGAGAAGATGGCAGCACAATGCAGCATGGGTGGCCTCTCCGGTGAATGATATCTGTATTTGTCAAGTAGGATGCCGTGCACAATCCTGATTTGATGGAGACAGACGTGAGAAGCACGGAGGAACATCTGGAGAAACTTCTGAAATGCCCGCTTCGCTGCTGCTGCTACTGTGCGATCAAGAATCTCCGGAGGGGAAGGCCCCGGATCCTCGGCTTTGCCTGTGGCTTGGCGGCCGGGGTCGGAGTCAAAGCACTCGGCAGAGATGGTGCTCGGTGCTCGGTGTTGGAGGGCTGGTCGGAGGCTCAAGGTTTTCAGACGAACTCAAGAGTTGGCTGTGGTCAGATGCTTCCAGGGTGCTGCATTGGCAAGTTTGCGGCGCTGGAGGTTCATGGCAGGGAGAGTTTTCTTCCTTCTACTGTCCGCATGAGATATTGGGACTTTTGAGACTTTGAGACTTTTTTTTTACCATGCCCATGGTCTGTTCTTTATCAAATTACGGTATTGCTTTGCACTGTTGTAACTATATGTTATAATTATGTGGTTTTTGTCAGTTTTTTTAGTCTTGGTCTGTCTTGTGTTTCTGTGATATCATACTAGAGGAACATTGTAAAGACAAAATAATCTGCAGATGCTGGGGTCAAAGCAACACTCACAACACGCTGGAGGAACTCAGCAGGTCGGGCAGCATCCGTGGAAAAGATCGGTCGACGTTTCGGGCCGGAACCCTTCGTCAGGACTGTAGAGGGAAGAGGCAGAGGCCCTATAAAGAAGGTGGGGGGAGGGTGGGAAGGAGAAGGCTGGTAGGTGCCAGGTGAAAAACCAGTGAGGGGAAAGATAAAGGGGTGAGGGAGGGGAAGCAGGGAGGTGATAGGCAGGAAAGGTGAAGAAGGAATAGGGGAAAACACAATGGGTAGTAGAAGGAGACGGGACCATGAGGGAGGTGATAGGCAGCTGGGGGAGGGGGCAGAGTGACATAGGGATAGAGGAAGGGAGGGGGAAGGAATTACCGGAAGTTGGAGAATTCTATGTTCATACCAAGGGGCTGGAGAATACCTAGACGGTATATGAGGTGTTGCTCCTCCAACCTGAGTTTAGCCTCATCATGGCGGTAGACGAGGCCATATATGGACATATCTGAATGGGAGTGGGAAGCAGAGTTGAACTGGGTGGCTACTGGGAGATCCTGTCTGTTTTGGTGAACGGAGCAGAGGTGCTCGATGAAGTGGTCCCCCAATCTGCGTCGGGTTTCACCGATGTAGAGGAGGCCGCACCTGAAGCACCAGATGCAATAGATGACCCCAACAGACTCACAAGTGAAGTGTTGCCTCACCTGGAAGGACTGTTTGGAGCCCTGAATGGTGGCAAGAGAGGAGGTGTAGGGACAGGTGTAGCACTTGCGCTTACAGGGATAAGTGCCAGGTGGGAGATCCGTGGGGAGGGACCTATCCCTGTGGAAAGTGGAGAGGGGTGGAGAGGGAAAGATGTGCTTAGTGGTGGGGTCTTGTTGAAGGTGGCGGAAGTTGCAGAGGATAATGTGCTGGATCTGGAGGCTGGTGGGGTGGTAGGTGAGGACAAGAGGAACTCTGTCCCTGTTGTGGTGGCGGGAGGATGGGGTGAGAGCTGAAGTGCGGGAAATGGAGGAGATGCGGGTGAGGGCATCATTGATGACGGCAGAAGGGAAACCATGATCCTTATTGAAAGAGGACATTTGAGATGTCCTGGAACAGAAAACCTCATCCTCGGAGCAGATGCAGCGGAGACGGAGGAACTGGGAATAGGGAATGGCATTTTTGCATGTGGCGGGGTGGGAAGAGGTATAGTTGAGGTAGCTATGAGAGTCAGTGGGCTTGTAGAAGATGTCAGTGGACAGTCTGTCTCCAGAGATGGAGACCGAGAGATCGAGAAAGGGGAGCGAAGGGTCCGAGATGGACCAAGTGAATTTGAGGGCTGGGTAGAAGTTAGAAGTAAAGTCGATGAAATTGATGAGCTCAGCATGGGTGCAGGAAGCAGCACCAATGTAGTCATCAATGTACCGAAGGAAAAGTTGGGGAGCAGTACCAGAATAGGTTTGGAGCACAGACTGTTCCACATAACCAACGAAGGGGCAGGTATAGCTGGGGCCCTTGCGAGTTGCCATAGCTACACTCTTAGTCTGGAGAAAATGGGAAGAGCCAAAAGAGAAGTTATTGAGTGTGAGAACCAGTTCCGCCAACTGGAGGAAGGTAGTGGTGGTGGGGAACTGGTGAGGTCTGTTATCCAGAAAGTAGTGGAGGGCTTTGAGGCCTTCTTGATGGGGAGTGGAGGTGTATAGGGATTGGACATCCATAGTGAAAATGAAGCGGTTCGGACTGGGGAACTGGAAGTTATTGAAGTGGTGGAGGGCATGGGATGTATCCCGGATGTAGGTGGGGAGGGACTGAACTATGGGTGACAAAATGGAGTCCAGGTAGGCAGATACAAGTTTAGTGGGACAGGAGCAGGCAGAAGCTATGGGGCTACCAGGACAGTCAGGCTTGTGGATCTTGGGGAGGAGGTAAAACCGAGCGGTATGGTGTGTGGGAATTATGAGTTTAGTGGCTGAGGATGGAAGGTCTCCAGAGTAAATAAGGGCGGTGATGGTACGGGAGACAATGGTTTGATGTTTTTTGGTGGGGTCTTGTTCCAGGGGTAAGTAAGAGGTGGTGTCAAAGAGCTGCCGTTTGGCCTCAGTGAGGTAGAGGTCCGTCCGCCAGACTACTGCAGCACTACCTTTGTCAGCGGGTTTGATGGTGAGATTGGGATTAGTGTGGAGAGAGTGGAGGGAAGTGTGTTCAGAGGGAGTGAGGTTGGAACAGGAGAGAGGAGTGGTGAAGTTGAGACGGTTGATGTCTCGGCGACAGTTGGAGATAAAAAGATCGAGTGCAGGCAGAAGGCCTGGGTGGGGTGCCCAGGAGGAGGAGGACAAGGGTTGAAGACGGGAGAAGGGGTCCTCAGTAAGGGGAGGGGAATCCTTGCCAAAGAAGTAGGCTTGGAGACGTGGGTGATGGAAGAAGAGTTCAGCGTCATGGCGGGCACGGAACTTACTGAGGTTTGGACGGAGGGAGACAAAAATGAGGCCCTTGCTAAGAACAGAACGTTCTGCCTCAGAGAGGGGAAGGTCAGAGGGGATGGTGAAGACACGACAAGGGTTGGACGTGGGGTCAGAGGAGGGTGAAGGGTGGGAGGTCTCAGGAGGGAGAGGGGGATTGGGATCTGGGAGAGTGGGGTTAGGGGAGGATGAGGGATCAGAGGAATGGAGGGACGATGAGGAACATTGTATCATTTCTTAATGCATGCATTACTAAATGACAATAAACGAGGACTGCGTGTCCTCATAATCTAATCTAAATCTGGAGTTGTGGATGGTGAAGAAGATTATCAGAAAATACAGCAAGATATAAACCAGTTGGAAATGTGGGTGGAGAAATGGCAGATGGAGTTTAACCAGGAAAAATGTGAGATGTTGCTTTTTGGAAAGTGAAATGTAAGGGGATTGGCGGTAACATTAGGAACATTTATCACAAAGGAATCTTGAGATACAAGTCCACGGCTGAAAGTGGTAACACGAATAGACAGGGTGGTAAAGAAGATGTATGGCGTGCCTGTCTTGGTCAGTGTATTGAGTAGCACAAACAAGAGAAAATCTGGAGATGCTGGAAAGTCGAGCAACACAATTATGTATCCACTTAGCCAGCTGTCCCTGGATCACCTGTGATCTAACATTCTAGACTAGCTTCCCAAGGAAACCTTGTTAAAGTTCTTGCTGAAGTCCATATAGATAACATCCAATGTCTCACTGTCCTCATTCATCTGCTTAGTTGCCTCTTTGAAGAAATGCTCAACAGGTTTGAGACATGATTTCCTCAATTTGGGGAGTGTTCTTTATGAAAACAGGTAGAGTGAACTTGGCTGTTTCTCCTTGGAGCACTGTAGGATGAGAGGTGACCTGATAGAGGTATATAAGGTAATGAGAGGCATTGATCATGTGGATAGCCTGAGGCTTTCTCCCAGGGCTGAAATGGCTAACATAAGGGGGCATAGTTTTAAGGCGCTTGGAAGTAGATACAAGAGGGGATGTCAAGGGTACATTTTTCACACAGAGTGGTAGGAGCGTGGAATGCACTACCAGCGACGGTGGCAGAAGCAGATACAATAGGGTCTTTTAAAAAACTCTTGGATAGGCACATGGAGCTTAGAAAACTAGAGGGCTATGAGGTAGGGAATTTCTAGGCAGTTTCTAGAGTAGGTTTCATGGTCGGCACAACATTGTGGGCCGAAGGGCCTGTAATGTGCTGTAGATTTCTACATTCAACACACACAAAATGCCGGAGGAACTCAGCAGGCCAGGCAGCATCTATGGGAAAAAAAAAGTCCAGTCAATGTTTTGGACCAAAGCCCTTCGGCAGGACTGGAGAAAAAGAAGCTGAGCAGTAGATTTGAAAGGTGGGGGGATGAGAGAGAGAAACACCAGGCGATAGGTAAAACTTGGAGGGGGAGGGATAAAGCAAAGAGCTAGGAAGTTGATTAATGAAAGAGACAGAAGGCCGTGGAAGAAAGGGGATGGGGGGAGGAGCACCAGAGGGAGGTGATGGGCGGGCAGGAGATAACATGAGAGAGGGTTAAGGGGATGGAAAATGGTGAAGGTGAGGGGGAGAAGTGGAGGCATTACTGTAAGTTTGAGAAATTGATGTTTGTGTCATCAGGTTGGAGGCTACCCAAATGGAATATAAATGGTTGTTCATCCAACCTAAGTGTGGCCTTGTCCCGACAGTGGAGGAGGCCATGGATGGACATATCGGAATGGGAAGTGGAATTAAACTGGGTGTCCGCTGGGAGATCCCGCTTGTTCTAGCGGACAGAGCGTAGATGCTTGGCGAAGTGGTCTCCCAATCTGCATTGGAAATTGAGTGGAAAAGACAGCATCATGTTACAACTGTATAAAACTTAGTAAGCCACATTTGGTGTATTAGGCACAGATCTAGTCACTGCATTACAGAAGACTATAAAGGTTTTGGAGAGGGTGCAGAAGAGGATGCTGTCTGGTTTAGAGTATTAGCATTACTGTTCTCATTGAACAAACTAGGATTGTTTTCTCTGGGGCATTGAAGGCTGGGGGTGAACCTGACAGAATATAAAATTGAGCAGCATTGACAGGATGGACAAATATTGGAGAGAATAGCTTTGAGATGAGAGGGCAGAAGTTTATTTTTACACGTAGAGTATGCATTACCATGTGAGGTGGTTGAAGCAGACATGGTAGCCACAATTAAGGGGATATTTGCAGGTACATGAAAGGGCAAGGCAAGGTATATAGACCATGTACAGGCCATAGATGTCAAGTTGCCTGTTTCTGTGCTGTGCTGCTTTATGTTCTATTAAAATGACGTCTACCACAAAAGAGCTTGAGCAAAATGTAAAAATAAGGGCTGGTTTTGATTTCACTGCATTAAACAGTGTTTTGATATAATTTTGGTATTGAGGGCTAATTATGTAGTATTTATCTTTTCATATTTTGAAAGTCCATTTTTGAATAATTGGAGCCAACAGATTTCTCTGGAGTTTTATTAGAATAGAACCATATTGAGTTGGTTTTTCTAAGGTGTTACTTCTGAGTACATGTGCATGCTGTTTTTGGCCATTTGGAGTGATATCAGCTAAACTGCACTTAACAAAGGACTGTGCCTAATTAGAATGATTTAGAATGCAGAACAATTTCAGTTGATTATCCTAAATTGTATGGCACAGTTTAATTTGAGATATAATTTTGGAATAATGAAAACAAAGGTTGCCTACTTCTGCCCCAATCTTTGTCCATGTTCATGAAAACCTTGCCCAGGCCTTTGTTGTCTCCAGAATTGACTTATTCCTTATTCTGCAATGTTCTGTCATTTTGCAGTCTGCTCGGAATTCTCCATCCCTCTCTTTTGCAGATAATCCGTACAACTTCTGCCGCCCAATTACTGGTGCTGTGTCGGCATGTCTAAAGTAAGTGAGTAAAAGATCTGACTCACTGGAGATCTTTGTATTCATACTTATCAGTGAAGTGACTGGAGGTCATTTCATGGAACCTGTTCATATTTTGTTGTTTCTCTGGATTGATATAATATTAAGGGTAATTTAAATCTGTATGGAAGTAATGTTTTTATCTGGAGTATAGATAGTCATAGCCCTATCCTATATATTCTTCTTAAATCTTAATGTGGATTAGATTTAAACTGGAAGTAATCCGATCCCTTTCAAAGTTGCTCTGTGCAAGTTATTCTTTTATGTGCCTGAAAATAGTGGCTGATGTGTGCAGTGCACCAGACATCTCGTTATTATATTCAAAATACATGGAGCTTTCCAAATCAGTGGGGGGTGGTTCATGACAGAGGGGTTAGCGGGGGGAACTGTAAGGAAACAGGAATGGTGGGTTCAAATTGTGGCTGTTAGAATTTTTGTCTTGGAATCCATAATATGGATATTGTCTGTTAAATTGTGTCCATGGAATTGTGGCTTTTAATCGTAAGCGTACATGTAGAAGTGACGATGTAAAATACCCTATGCAGAGCATTTGTTAAGCTGCCTAGGCACTTGGCTTGAAGCCCGCAGGCTTTTGTAATCAAAGCATGATCACGATCACCATGCAGTTACTACTGGGATACTGACCGATGCCTCTAGAAGCTGTTTGGAAGAAGCCCAGGATTGCACATACACAAAATGCAAAAAGCTGTGAGTATTTTGGTTTGTATTTTAAAAGACCAAGGTAATCTTTATAACAGCTGAGTTGCAAAGTAAGTTGTGCTCCATAAGGCAGAGTAGAACAGAATATAGATCTGTATTTAAATAAAATAGAAATTACTTATTAAATGGAAGGTAGTACCAGCCATTTTCAGGCTGGTTGATCAGCTGAGTTCTGGTTACAGCTGTTCTGGTTGCAGGATTGAATGCTGATAATGTTTGATCTGTGTGTCTGGGTCTGTTTGAGGAGGAATATATGTGTGTATTTTTAAATAATATATCAAACTCTCCCTAGTGGGAGGTCAGTTATCAGTGGACTCAAACTAAAGCTTGACGGTACAAGAAAGGGATCCTATTCCTAGAACAAGCAGCTGTCAGACTATTACGACTATGCATTTGCTCTCTTGAGTTGAATGCAAAAAAGATAGTGGTATTAGGTATTCCACCAGCTAGCTATTGAGGTATTATTGTCATAAAAATCTTAGTGTGACAGTTGGGTTTACAATTAAAATGATTTTATTTATGCCATCATGTTTTTTTCTGAATTGTGCAGTACTATCTTTGAATTGTAGAACAGCTGTAGATTCTTTTGTCTCTTTGTGTCAGCTGAGAATGGAAAACTGGTGACAAGTTAATATTAGTGAACCATGATAATACTGGAGGGTGGGGGAGAAAAATGTTCACATTCCCATTCAAATATACTTGAACTCTTTTGTTCTGTTCATGTTTTACCTATGTTTTTTCTAGCATGTCTATTACTGAGCATAGTCATATGAAGTTTCTTTCTTGTATGTTATTTTGAAGTTAGTGATACAGCACAGAAATAGGCTCAGCCCCACCATGTTCATGCCAACTCCAAGTTGCATCCTATATAAATCCTGTTCAGTACTGTTGGTTCATAGTCTTTTATGAACCAACAGTCATAGTCTTGGCAATTCAAGTGCTCATTTTGATAATTCTCAGATGTTGAGAGTACTTGTCTCCACCATCCATTCAGGTAGTATTCTTGAGATTCCAGCCATTTTCTGAGTGAAGAAGTTCTTTCTCAGATCCACTCTTGGCTTCTTCCATTACAAGTAAAACAAACTCACCTTAACCAGTCTTTCCTCATTATTGAAACATTCCATTTTAGGTAGCATGGTGTTAAATCACCTCTGCATCCTCTCTGGTAGTAGGGGGCTCCATAGTGAGAGGTACAGATAGGGGTTTCTGCAGCAACAGGTGAGATTTAAGGATGGTGTGTTGCCTCCCTGGTGCCAGGATCCAGGACATCACAGACCGATTGCAGGGCATCCTCAAGGGAGAAGGTGATCAGCCGGAGGTGGTGGTGCATGTCGGTACAAATGACGTTGCGAAGAAGATGAGAGACATTTTGCAACGTGGCTTCAGAGAACTCGGAAGAAGGCTGAAAAGCAGGACCTCCAGGGTGGTTATCTTGGGTTTGCTTCCAGTTCCTTGTGCTGGAGAGGACAGGAACAGGGAGATAGGGGATCTGAATGTGTGGCTGAGGAGCTGGTGCAGGAAGCAGGGATTTAGATTCTTGGACCTGTGGGATCTGTTTTGGGGCAAGGATGAATTGTACAGAGGGGACGGGTTGCACCTTAACGGACGAGGGACCGGCATTCTGGCTGGCAGGTTTGCCACTGCTACACGGGTGTGTTTAAACTAAGTAGTTGGGTGGGGGGGGGGGGGGAGGGGAAATATAAGGATGGAGTTAAAGGGAATGAAAGAATAAGAAAAGTTAAGAAAGACAACAGAATTAAAGGGGCAGAAAGATCAGGAGGGGATCGGAGAGTATGGCCGAGTGCAATAGGAATCGATGGGAAAGGTGAGGGGAGTAAAAGTATTACTTTAAAAGGACTAAAAGTATTATATATGAATGCATGGAGTATAAGAAATAAAGTGGATGAGCTTGAGGCTCAGTTGGAAATTGGCAATTATGATGTTGTGGGAATAACAGAGACATGGCTGCAAGAGGACCAGGGCTGGGAAATGAATATTCAGGAATATACATCCTATCGAAAGGACAGACAGCTTGGCAGAGAGGGTGGCGTGGCTCTGTTAGTGAGGAATGAAATTCAGTCATTTGCTGGGGGGGACATAGAATCAGGAGATGTAGAATCAGTATGGATAGAACTGAGAAACTGTAAGGGCAAAAAGATCCTCATGGGAGTTATCTACAGGCCCCCAAACAGTAGCCTGGATATAGGGTGCAAGTTAAATCAAGAGTTAAAATTAGCATGTCGCAAAGGTAATTCTACGGTTTTTATGAGGGAATTCAACATGCAGGTAGACTTGGAAAATCAGGTTGGTACTGGACCCCAAGAAAAGGAGTTTGTGAATGCCGGAGAGATGGAGCAGCTTGTATTAGAGCCTACCAGGGAGAAGGCAATTCTGGATTTAGTGTTGTGTAATGAGCCAGATTTGATAAGGGAGCTTGAGGTAAAGGAGCCATTAGGAGGTAGTGACCATAATATGATAAGTTTTAATCTACAATTTGAGAGGGAGAAGGGAAGATCGGAAGTGTCAGTATTATAGTTGAACAAAGGGGACTATGGACCCATGAGGTAGGAGCTGGCCAAAGTTGACTGGAAAGATACCCCAGCAGGGATGACAGTGGAACAACAATGGCAGGTATTTCTGGGAATAATACAGAAGGTGCAGGATCAGTTCATTCCAAAGAGGAAGAAAGATTCTAAGGGGAGTAAGGGGCGACCGTGGATGACAAGGGAAGTCAAGGACAGTATAAAAATAAAAGAGATGAAGTATAACGTAGCAAGGATGAGTGGGGAGCCAGAGGATTGGGAGACTTTTAAGGAGCCACAGAAGATAACTAAAAAGGCAATACGGGGGGAAAAGATGAGATTTGAAGGTAAGCTAGCCAAGAATATAAAGGAGGATAGTAAAAGCTTCTTTAGGTAGATGAAGAGGAAAAAATTAGTTAAGACCAAAGTTGGGCCCTTGAAGACAGAAACGGGTGAAATTATTATGGGAAACAAGGAAATGGCAGATGAGCTGAACAGGTACTTTGGATCTGTCTTCACTAGGGAAGACACAGACAATCTCCTAGATGTAATAGTGGTCAGAGGACCTAGGGTAACAGAGGAACTGAAGGAAATTCACATCAGGCAGAAAATGGTGTTGGGTAAACTGATGGGACTGAAGGCTGATAAATCCTCAGGGCCTGATGGTCTGCATCCCAGGGTACTTAAGGAGGTGGCTGTAGAAATCATGGACGCATTGGTAATAATTTTCCAACGTTCTATAGATTCAGGATCAGTTCCTGCGGATTGGAGGGTAGCTAATGTTATCCCACTTTTTAAGAAAGGAGGGAGAGAAGAAACAGGCAATTATAGACCAGTTAGTCTGACATCAGTGGTGGGGAAGATTCTGGAATCAATTATAAAAGATGAAATAGCGGCATATTTGGATAGTAGTGGCGGGATAGGTCCGAGTCAGCATGGATTTACGAAGGGGAAATCATGCTTGACTAATCTTCTGGAATTTTTTGAGAATGTAACTATGAAAATGGACATGGGAAAGCCAGTGGATGTAGTGTACCTGGACTTTCAGAAAGCCTTTGCTAAGGTCCCACATAGGAGGTTAGTGTGCAAAATTAGAGCAAATGGTATTGGGGGTAGGGTACTGACAGGGATAGAAAATTGGTTGGCAGACAGGAAACAAAGCGTAGGGATTAATGGGTCAGTTTTGAATGGCAGGCAGTGACTAGTGGGGTACCGCAAGGCTCGGTGCTGGGACCGCAGCTATTTACAATATAAATTAATGATTTAGATGAAGGGATTAAAAGTAACATTAGCAAATTTGCAGATGACACAAAGCTGGGTGGCAGTGTGAAATGTGAGGAGGATGTTATGAGAATCCAGGGTGACTTGGACAGGTTGGGTGAATGGGCAGATGCATGGCAGATGCAGTTTAATGTGGATAAATGTGAGGTTATCCACTTTGGTGGCAAGAACAGGAAGGCAGATTACTACCTGAATGGCGTCAAGTTAGGAAAAAGGGAAGTACAATGAGATCCACGTGTCCTTGTTCATCAGTCACTGAAAGTAAGCATGCAGGTACAGCAGGCAGTGAAGAAAGCTAATGGCATGTTGGCCTTCATAACAAGGGGAGTCGAGTATAGAAGCAAAGAGGTCCTTCTGCAGTTGTACAGGGCCCTGGTGAAACCACACCTGGAGTATTGTGTACAGTTTTGGTCTCCAAATTTCAGAAAGGACATTCTAGCTATTGAGGGAGTACAGCATACGTTTACAAAGTTAATTCCCGGGATGGCGGGACTGTTATATGTTGAAAGATTGGAGTGATGGGGGTTGTATACATTGGAATTTAGAAGGATGAGAGGGGATCTGATTGAAACATATAAGATTATTAAGGGATTGGACATGCTAGAGGCAGGAAACATGTTCCCGATGTTGGGGGAGTCCAGAACCAGAGGCCACAGTTTAAGAATAAGAGGTAGACAATTTAGAACGGAGTTGAGGAAGAACTTTTTCACACAGAGGGTTGTGGTTCTGTGGAATGCTCTGCCTCAGAAGGCAGTGGAGGCCAATTCTGTGGATTCTTTCAAGAAAGAGTTAGACAGAGCTCTTAAAGATAGCAGAGTGAAAGGATATGGGGAGAAGGCAGAAAAAGAGCGCTGATTGTGGATGATCAGCCATGATCACAGTGAAAGGTGGTGCTGGCTCGAAGGGCTGAATGGCCTACTCCTGCACATATTGTCTATTGTCATTGAATGATAGAGTACAGCACGGAAACAGGCTCTTTCAGCCCATCTAGACAATGCGGAACTATTTGTGCTGCCCAGGCCCATTGACCTGCAGCAGGACCATATCCCTACTATCCATGTACCTATCTAAACTTCCCTTAAACATTGAAATCTAGTGTCCATACACCACTTGTGCTGGTATCTCATTCCACACTCTCAAGACCTTTTGAGTGAAGAAGCTTCCCCTCATGTTCCCCTTAAACTTTTCACCTTTCACCCTCAAAGCATGACCTCTGGTTAGAGTTCCACCCAACCTCAACGGAAAAACCTGCTTACATTTGCTCTATCTATACCCCTCATGGTTTTGTCTACCTCTCTCAATTCTCCCCTGCATCTTCCACATTCCAAGGAATAAAGTCCTAACCAATTCAATCTTTCCTTATAACTCAGGTCCCCCAGACCAGCCAACATCCTCGTAAATTTTCTCTTTCAACCTTGCTTAATCTTTCCTGTATGTAGGTGACCAAAACGGCACACAATACTCCAAATTACATCTCACCAGCATCTTATACAGCTTCAACATAACATCCCATCTTCTGTACTCAATGCATTGTTTTAGGAAGGCCAATGTGCCTAAAGCTTTCTTTGCGACTTTATCTACCTGTGACACCACTTTCTCTGAATTATGTAGAAATCCCTTTGTTCTCCCACACTCCGCAGTGCCCTACTGTTTACTGTGTAAGACTTCTCCTGATTGGCCCTACTGGAGTACAAACCCTTGCACTTGACCGCATTCAATTCCAGCTGCCATTGTTCAACCCATTTTTCCAGCTGAAGCAGATCCCTCTAGAAGCCATGATAGCCTTCCTCATTGTCCTCAACATCCCAAATTTTGCTAACATCCACAAATTTGCTGATCCAGTTAACCACATTATCAAACAACAATGGACCCAGCACCAATCCCTGTGGTGCACCACTAGTCACAGACCTCTAGTCAGAGAGGTGACCCTCTACTACCACTTTCTGTCTTCTCATACAAAGCCAATATCCAATCCAATTTACAACCTGATCCTGATTGTCGAATGACTGAACTTTCTTGATCAGCCTCCCATGTGGGACTTTGTCAAAAGCCTTACTAAAGTTCATATAGACAACATCCATTGCCCTGCCTTCATCCATTTTCCTGGTAACTTCCTTGAAAAAATAAAAGACATGACCTAACTGGTAACTGGTGCAGGGGGCAGGGCTTCAAATTCTGGATCATTGGGATCTATTTTGGGGGAGGTATGACTTATACAAAAACGATTGGTTGCCCCTGAACTCAAAGGGTACTAATATCCTGGCAGGATTGTTTAATCTAGCTGTTAGGGAGGGTTTAAACTAAGTTGGCAGGGGGAAGGAAATCAGGGTGTTAGGGTTGAGGAAGAGGAAAATAGAAATAAGTCAAAGATACTGTGCAGCAAAGATGGCAAGAAGAACAAGCAGGTGAATAGACAGGATAATTTGCTGTGCGATAGAAACATAGCAAAATCGGTAACAGGTACTGATCTAAATGTACTGTACTTAAATGCACGCAGCATTAGAAATAAAGTGGATGACCTTGTTGTACAGCTACAGGTTAAAAGATATGATGTTGTGGCTATCACTGAGTCATGGCTAAATGATGGATGTGATTGGGAGCTGAATATCCAAGGATACACAGTGTATAGGAAAGATAGGAAGGTAGGTAAAGGGGGTGGCGTGGCCCTGATGGTAAGCAACGATATCAAATCACTAGAAAAAAGGGACATAGGATCAGAAGAGGTAGAATCCTTATGGGTCGAGTTAAAAAATGGCAAGGGTAAAAAGACACTAATATACAGGCCTCCAAACAGCAGTCGGGATGTGAACTACAAGTTACAGCTGGAGATAGAAAAAGTGTGTCTGAAGGAAAATGTCAAGATAATTATGGGGGATTTTAATATGAAAGTGGATTGGGAAAGTCAGGAAGGTACTGGATCTCAGGAGAGGGAGTTTGTAGAATGCCTATGGGATGGCTTTTTGGAGCAGCTTGTCCATAAGCCCACCAGGGGATCAGCTGTTTTGGATTGGGTGCTGTGTAATGAACCTGAAGCGATTAGGGAGCTGGAGGTAATGGAACCCCTTGGAAGGAGTGATCATAATATGATTGAGTTCAGTTTCAAATTTGAAAAGGAGAAGCTGGTATCAGGTGTATCGATATTTCAGTGGAACAAAGGAAATTACAGTGGTATGAGAGAGGAGCTGGCCCAAGTAGATTGGAAAAGTAAGCTAGATGGAGGGACGGTAGAGCAGAATTGGATGAAATTCCTACAAGAAATAAGGAAAGTGCAGGTAAAATATATTCTAAGAAAAAAGAAAATCATGAATGGAAAAATGAAACAACTGTGGCTAATGAGAGAGGTTAATGCTAAAATAAAAGCAAAAGAGACAGTGTACAAGGAAGCAAAACTTAGTGGGAAAACTGAGGACTGGATGACTTTTAAAAACTTACAGAAGGAAACTAAGAAAATCATTAGGAAAGAAAAGATGAATAATGAAAGGAAGTTGGCAATTAACATTAAAAAGGATGCTAAGAGATTTTTAAAAAATATATGAAGAGTAAAAGAGTGACACAGATAGATATAGGACCAATTGAAAATGATGCTGGAGAAATTATAATGGGTAACAAAGAAATGGCAGAGGAACTAAATGAGTATTTTGCATCAGGCTTCCCAGTGGAAGACATACCTGATAGCCAGCGGTCTCAGGGAATAGAGTTAGGTACAGTCAAGATTACTAGAGAGAAAGTACTTAGGAAGCTAAATGGACTAAGAATGGATAAGTCTCCTGGACTGGATGAGGTGCACCCACGGGTTCTGAAGGAGGTAGCTTTGGAGATTGTGCAGGCATTGGAAATGATCTTCCAGGAATCAATAGACTCTGGCATGTTTCCGGAAGACTGGAAGGTCGCAAGTGTAGTTCTGCTGTTTAAGAAAGGAGGGTGGCAACAAAAAGAAAATTACAGACCTATTAGTCTGACATCAGTAGTTGGAAAGATATTGGAGTCAATGCTCAAGGACGAGGTTATGAAATGTCTTGAGGTGCATGACAAGATGTGCCCAAGCCAGCATGGTTTCATGAAGGGAAGATCCTGCCTCACCAACCTATTGGAATTTTCTGAGGTAATCTCAAATAAGATCGACAAGGGAGAGGCTGTGGATGTTGTGTATTTGGATTTTCAAAAGGCCTTGAATAGGTGCCACATAAGAGGCTGCTTAATAAGATGAGAGCCCATGGAATTACAGGAAAGATGGGTGGAGCATTGGCTGATAGGCAGAAAGCAAAGGGTGGGAATAAAGGGATCCTATTCTGATTGGTTGCCGGTTACTAGTGGTGTTCCGCAGGGGTCGGTGTTGGGGCCGCTTCTTTTTCCAATATATATCGATGATTTAGATTATGGATTAAACGGTTTTGTGGCTAGGTTTGCGGACGACACCAAGATAGGTGGAGGAGCAAGAAGTGTTGAAGAAATAGAAAGCTTGCAGAGAAACTTGGTCAGTTTAGGAGAGTGGGCAAAGAAATGGCAGATGAGATACAATGTTGAGAAATGTTGGAAGAAGAAATAATTTTGGAAGAAGAAATAATCGGGCAGATTATTATTTAGATGGGGAGAAAATGCAAAAATCGGAAGTGCAAAGGGACTTGGGGTCCTTGTGCAGGATACCCTAAAGGTTAACCATCAGTTTGGATCAGCAGTAAGGAAAGCGAATGCTATGTTGGCATTCATTTCAAGAGGAATAGTGTATAAGAGTAAGGAGGTGTTGATGAGGCTCTATGGGGCACTGGTGAGACCTCATTTGGAATACTGTGTGCAGTTTTAGGGCCCCTATCTTAGAAGGGATGTTCTGATGTTGGAGAGAGTTCAAAGAAGATTTACGAGGATGATTCCTGGAATGCAGAGGCTAACATATGAGGAGCATTTGTCGGCTCTTGGACTGTATTCATTAGAGTATAGAAGAATGAGAGGGGATCTCATAGAAACATTTCGAATGTTGAAAGGGTTGGACGGAGTTAATGTGGAAAGGTTGTTTCCCTTGGTGGGTGAGTCCAGGACAAGAGGCCATAGTCTTAGAATTAGAGGGTACCCATTTAAAACAGAGATGAGGAGAAATTTTTTTAGCCAGAGGGTTGTGGATTTATGGAATTCATTGCCACATACAGCTGTGGAGGCCCGATCATTGAGGGTGTTTAAGGAGGAGATTGATAGGTATCTAGTTAGTCAAGGTAGCAAGGGATATAGGGAAAAAGCCGGAAATTGGAACTAGATGGGAGAATAGTTTAGCTCATGGTGGAGTGGTGGAGCAGACTCGATGGGCCGAATCAAAGATTCGAAGAGGAACCGAAGCTCCTTTGTCTTGTGATCTTGTGACCTACCACTCACAAGGCCTGCCAAGTATCCTTAATTAGCCCATGTCTATTCAAATACTTATTTATCCGGTCCCTTGGAATACCTTCCACAACTGATGTCAGACTCACTGGCCCGTAATTTCCTGGTTTCTGTTTAGAGCCTTTTTTACACAACAGAACAACTTTGGCAGTCTTTCAATCCTGTGGTAGCTCTCCTGTTGCTAAGGATGTTTTAAATATCTCTGCTAGGGTCCCGGCAATTTCTGCACTTGCTTCCCATAGGGTCTGAGGGAACACCCTGTCAAGCCCTGGGGATTTATCTATCCTGATTTTCCTCGGGGTAGCAAACTCCTCTTCATCTGTTAACTGTACAAAGTCCATGAAGTTGATACTGCTTTGCCTCACTTCTATAGACTCTCTGTCCATCTCCCAAATAAATACAGATGCAAAGAATATCATGCTGACTATTATGAAGGACATGGGTTAAGGATGAAAGGTAAGGAGTTTAAGGGGAACATGAGGGGAAACTTCTTCACCCAAAGGGTCGTGAGAGTGTAGAATGAGCTGCCAGCACAAATGGTACATGCGAGTTCAATTTCAACATTTAAGAGAAGTTTGGATAGGTACATGGATAGTAAAGGCATGGAGGGTTCTGGTGCAGGTTATAAGCATAGAAACATCGAAAATCTACAGCACAATACAGGCCTTTCGGCTCACAATGCTCTGCCGAACATGTACTTACTTAGAAATTACCTAAGGTTGCCCATAGCTCTCTGTTTTTCTAAGCTCCATGTACCTATCAAGGAGTCTCTTAAAAGACCCTATCATATCTGCCTCCAGCGCTGTCACTGGCAGCCATTCCACACACTCACCACTCTCTGTGTGGGGAGGGGAAAAAAACTTACCCCTGACATCTCCTCTGTACCAACTTCCAAGTGCCTTAAAACTGTGCCCTCTCATGTTAACCATTTCAGCCCTGGGAAAGATCCTCTGACTATCCACATGATCAATGCCTTTCATTATCTTATACACCTCTTTCAGGTCACCTCTCATCCTCCATTGCTCCAAGGAGAAAAGGCCAAGTTCACTCAACCTATTCTCATAAGGGATGCTCCCCAATCCAGGCAACATCCTTGTAAATCTCCTCTGCACCCTTTCTATGGTTTCCACATCCTTCCTGTAGTGAGGGGACAAGAACTGAGCACAGTACTCCAAATGGGGTCTGACCAGGGTCCTATATAGCTGTAACATTACCTCTCAGCTCTTAAACTCAATCCCACTGTTAACTATATACTCAAGTTTCTCAGTCTGCTGTAAGTCATTCCTATAATCACCAAGATCCTTTTCCATAGTGAGTACTGAAGCAAAGTACTCATTAAGTATCTCTGCTATCTCCTCTGTTTCCATACACACTTTTCCACTGTCTCACTTGATTGGTCCTATTCCCTCACATCTTATCCTCTTGCTCTTCACATACTTGTAGAATGCCTTGGTGTTTTCCTTAATCCTGCTCGCCAAGTCCCCTTCTGGCTCTCCTAATTTCATACTTAAGCTCCTTCCTGCTAGCCTCATAATCTTCTAGATCTCTATCGTTACCTAGTTTTTGTTTCTGAACCTTTTGTAAGCTTTTCTTTTCCCCTTGACTAGATTTTCAACAGCCTTTGTACACCATGGTTCCTGTACCCTACCATCCTTTCCCTGTCTCATTGGAATGTACCTTGGCAGAATGCCACACAAATATCTCCTGAACATTTGCCACATTTCTGCTGTACATCTCCCTGTGAACATCTGTTCCCAATTTATGCCTCCAAGTTCCTGCCTGATAGCCTCATATTTCCCCTTACTCCAAATAAACACTTTCCTAACTTGTCTGTTCCTGTCCCTCTCCAGGCTATGGTAAAGGATGATGGGAGTAGGCAGTTTAAATGGTTTTGGAAAGGACCAGATGGGCCAAGGGCCTGTTTCTGTGCTGTACTTCTCTATGACTCTATACTAATTAATGCTTCCAGTGCACAAAGCATACCTTTTCCCACCGTCCCACATCACATTAAAATTCTGTACCCTGGAATGTTGACTGGCAATCCTCCTCTTCACTCCTAGAGACATGATGGAATTGTAATATTGTGTTCTGCTCTGTATTGGAGAAGTCAAAGGCACCGAGGTACTGCTTTGCAGAAATTTTCGCTCAGTTTACAAGTGTGAACCTGAGCTTCCAGCTGTATGTAATTTTAATTTTCTGTCTTGCTCCATTCTGACTTCTCTGCCTTTGTCCTCTTCCAGTGTTTCAATGAAATCTGATGTGAACTCAGGAATAGCATCTCATCTTCCGTAAGGGTACTTTGCATCCCTGAGGACTCATAGGTCTCATACTTTTTTCAAGAGAAAAAAGCATGCTATTATGTTCATTTAAATTACGTCAATCTTGAACTTATCCATCAATCATATCCTCACATTTATTTCTTTTTGCAATATTCTCTTTTGCATCAACTCATTCAATCCTCCTGAAACTCACGTATACCAGGGGAAATTTATGGTAGTCAATTAACCTATCAACCAGCATGTCTTTGGATAGCCATGTGGAAAATACAGGGATACCTATGCCGTAACAGAGAATATGTAAATTAGGCACACATACATGGCTGAGGAAGGGGGAAAAACAGAAATAAATCAAAAGATAGGGTGCAACAGACATGATAGAAAGGACAGGCAGGATATGAGGCATAAGCACAGCCAGTAGGATGAGTTACAGGGCAATAGAGGCGTGGTGCAGTTAAAACAGAAAACAACAAGTACTGTACTGAAAGTGTTATATTTGAATGCATGCAGCATAAGAAATAAAAGGGACAATCTTGAAGCTACAGATTGGCAAGTATGACGTTGTGGACATCTCTGAAACTTGGCTAAAGGATGGCTGCCATTGGGAGCTGAACATCCAAGGATATATGATGTATCGGAAAGATAGGTTAGTAGGCAGAGGGTGTGGTGTGGCTGTGTGTTTAAGAAATAATATTAAATCATTAGAAAGGGATGACATAGGATCAGAAGGTGTAGAGTCTCTACAGGTTGAGTTAATGGTAATGGTAAAAGGACCTTAATGGCAGTGTATACAGGCCTCCAAACAGTAGCCAGGATGTGAATTTCAAATTACAGCAGGAGATAGAAAAGGCATGTCAGAGGGCAAAGTCATGATAATCATCGGGGATTTTAACATGAAAGTGGATTGGGAAAACCAGGTCAATACTAGACCTCGAGAGAGAAGTTGTAGAATGTTTAAGGGATGGCTTTTTAGAACAGCTTCTTGTTGAGCCCACTAGGCGATTGGGTGTGCTGAATTGGGTGTTGTGCAATGATCTGAAGGTGATAAGAGAGCTTAAGGTTAAGGAACCCTTAGGGAACAGTGAAAACAATATGATCAAGTTCACTTTGAAATTTGAGAAGGAGAAACTAAAATCCAATGTGTTGGTATTTCAGTGAAGTAAAGGAAATTTCAATGGCATAGGGGAACTGGCTAAAGTTGACTGGAAAGGGACACTAATGGGAAGGACAGCAGAGCAGCAATGGCTGGAGTATCTGCAAAGAATGAAGGATGTGCAAGACAGATATATTCCAAATAAGAAGAATTTTCAAATGGGAGAAGGAGCTACCATGGCTGAGTAGTGAAGTCAGAGCCAAAGTAAAAGCAAAAGAGAGGGCATACAAGAAAGCCAAAGCTAGTGGGAAGATAGAGGTTTGGGAAGCTTTTACAAATTTGCAGAAGGAAACTAAGAAGGTCATTAGGAAGGAAAAGATGAATTATGAAAGGAAGCTGGTGACTAATATCAAATAAGATATTAAAAGCTTTTTTTAGTATACAAAAGGTAAAAGAGTCAAAGGTAGATATAAGACAATAGAAAATGATGCTGGAGAGATTGTAATGAGAGATGCAGAGATGGCAGAGGAACTGAATGCATATTTTGCATCAGTCTTCACAGTGGATATCTGCAGTGTACTGGACATTCAAGAGTGTCAGGGAAGTGAAGTACGTGCAGTGAAAATTACAACAGAGAAGGTGCTCAGGAAGGTTAATGGTCTGAGGGTGGATAAATTTCCTGAGTCTGATGGAATGCACCCTCGGGTCCTGAAGGAAGTAGCTGGAGAGATTGCTGAGGTATTAACAATGATCTTTCAAGAATTGATAGATTCTAGCATTGTACCGGATGACTGGAAAATTGCAAATGTTATTCCAATATTTAAGAAGGGTGGAATGCAGCAGAAAGGAAACTATAGACCTGTTAGCCTGACATCAGTGGTTGGGAAGCTGTTGGAATTGATTGTTAGGGATGAGATTACAGAGTACCTGGAGGCACATGACAAGATAGGCCAAAGCCAGCATGGTTTCCTGAAAGGAAAATCCTACCTGACTAACCTACTGCAATTTTTTGAGGAAATTACAAGCAGGGTAGACAAAGGAAATATAGTAGCTGTGGTGTACTTAGATTTTCAGAAGGCCTTTGACAAGGTACCACTCATGGGGCTGCTTAACCCATGGAATTACAGAGAAGTTACTAGTGTAGGTGGAGCATTGGCTGATCAGCAGAAAACAGAGTGGGAATAAAGGGATCCTATTCTGGCTGGCTGCCAGTTACCAGTGGAATTCCGCAGGGCTCGGTGTTGGGACCGCTGCTTTTTACAATGTATGTCAATGATTTGGACTATGGGATTAATGGATTTGTGGCTAAATTTGCCAATGATAGAAAGATTGGTTGAGGAGCAGGTAGTGTTGAGGAAACAGGCTGAAGAGAGACTTAGATAGTTTAAGGGAATGGGCAAAGAAGTGGCAAATGAAATACAATGTTGGAAGGTGCATGGTCATGCATTTTAGTGGAAGAAATAAATGGGCAGACTATTATTTAGATGGGAGAGAGAATCTAAAATGCAGAGATGCAAAGAGACTTGGGAGTCCTGCAGGTTGAGTCAGTGGTGAAGAAGGCGAATGCAATGTTGGCATTCATTTCTAGAGGTATAGAATATAAGAGCAGGGGTGAGATGCTGAGGCATTCATAAAACCATACTTGGAGTATTGTGTGCAGTTTTGGGCTCCTCATATTGGAAAGGATATACTGACGTTAGAGAGGGTTCAGAGAAGATTCACGAGAATGATTTGTGGAATGAAAGGGTTACTGTTGAAAGAACATCTGGCAGCTTTTCGGCTGTATTCCCTGGAGTTTAGGAGAATGAGGGGGGAATCTCGTAGAACCATTCTGACTGTTAAAAGGCCTGAATAGATTAGATATAGCAAAGTTATTTCCCCCCATGATAGGGGAGTCTAGGACAAGAGGGCATGACTTCAGGATTGAAGGAAGTCCATTTAGAACAGAGATGTGGAGAAATTACTTTAGTCAGAGGGTGGTAAATTTGTGAAATTTGTTGCCATGAGTGCCTGTAGAGGCTAAGTCATTGGGTGTATTTAAGATAGAGATAGATAGGTTCTTGATCAGCCAAGGCATCAAAGGGTATGGGAAGAAGGCAGAGGAGTGGGGATGACTGGAAGAATTGGATCAGCCCATGATTGAATGGTGGAGCAGACTCGATGGGCCGAATACCCTACTTCTGCTCCTATATCTGTGGTCTTATGGTCTAACACCAAAGACTGCTGGAGGGACCAGGATCTGCAGTACAGAAAAACTGATTGTTCACCTGACCAATTCAACATCCCTCTGTCTAATAAAGGGGGAGAGAGGTATCGCACAGCAAGAGGGGAGACCAACAATAACAAAATAACTCGCTGATTTACAGAATTGCTGGTGTTGTACAAAGGAAGATAATTATGGTTGTGGGGAGTCAGTTGTTACAGCCATAGGACATCACTGCAAGAGGTCCTAAACTCATCTTTATCTGCTTCTTCAATCACAATATTAGAACTGCGGTGTTTGTGCCGAGGAATGTACAGTATTCAATTCCGCTCACTACTTTTCAGCCAATGAAGAATCCCATGGCTGTATGCAGTCAGTCTAGACAATTGGGCTGATAAGTAGCAAATAATGTCCACATAATGGAAGTGAGGCACAGTGATTATCTCCAACAGAGAATCTAATTCTCTACATTTGACATTTTCAGTAGCATTGCAATTGCTGAACTCCCCATAATTAATATCCAGTGTGTTACCAGAAACTCAGTTGTAGTGGCCATATAAATATGGTGGCAACAAGGACTGGTTTTTGGTGATGTAAATCAGCGGTCCCCAACCACTGGGCCGTGGACCGGTACTGGGCCGCAAAGCATGTGCTACCGGGCCGCGAGGAAGCGATATGAGTCAGCTACACCTTTCCTCATTCCCTGTCACGCACTGTTGAACTCGAACATAGGGTTGCCAACTGTTCCGTATTTGCTGGGACATCCCGTATATTGGGCTAATTTGGTTTGTCCCATACGGGACTACCCTTGTCCGGTATTTCCCCTGCTAAGGTAGAGCGTTCCTATGAAACCTTCCGTGCCAAAATGGCATAAAACGAACAAGTAATTACCATTAATTTATATAGGAAAAATTTTTGAGCATTCCCAGACCCAAAAAATAACCTACCAAATCATACCAAATAACACATAAAACCTAAAATAATTCTAACATATAGTAAAAGCATTAAAAATATGATAAATACACAGCCTATATAAAGTAGAAATAATGTATTTACAGTGTAGTCGGGAAGATTAAGCCAAAATCAATTAAAGGGAAAAAAATTGGCACATACACGCATGTGCAGGTCACATATGCGAACACAGGTGCCCGCGCAAGGCTTCATGGTCATAGTAGTCTTTCTCGGGGTGAACACAAGTGTCCCGTCAACACACACAAAAACTGCTGGTGAACGCAGCAGGCCAGGCAGCATCGATAGGAAGAGGTACAGTCGACGTTTCGGGCCGGGACACTTTGTCAGGATTTGACTGCTACTTTTGTCCCTTATTTAGGAGTGAGAAAGTTGGCAACCCTAACTGTAAAAGACATGTTGAGGTGAGTTTAACCCTACTTGAACAATCTCCCCCACCCCCCAGGTCGGCCAGTCCGCAAGAATATTGTCAATATTAAACCGGTCTGCAGTGCAAGAAAGGTTGGGGACCCCTGATGTAAATGACTCACCACCTGATGTCCCAAGGACTTTGCATCATCTGCAAAGCATAGGTCAAGAGTATGACTCTCCACCTACCTGGATGAGTGCTGCTGAACAGCAGGACAAAGCAGCTACAATAGTGGTGTTTAAGCACTGTTAGACACGTGCATATGTAGAGAATGGAGTGACGTGGATCTAATTTAATTCAGCATTGTGTCTGGCACAGATATTATGAGCTGAAAGGTCTGTTTTGTGCCATTCTGTTCCATGACCTAAGAGAACCGTAGTGATTCCAGAAGACATTTTCCCATCTTCTAATGGCAGTTAGGGATGGAAAATAAATGCTCACTTTGTTATTCATTTTTAGAAGTTGGATGTCACTAGCAAAGAAATACTTACAATATCTCTATAACAATACCTTATATTCCGTCTCTCCTCTACTGTAAAGATGAAGCCACACTCAGGTTGGAGGAACAACACCTTATATTCCGTCCTCTTCTACTGTAAAGATGAAGCCACACTCAGGTTGGAGGAACAACACCTTATATTCCGTCCAAAAACGCCATCCCCTTCTCGCAATTCCTCCGTCTCCACCGCATCTGCTCTCAGGATGAGGCTTTTCATTCTAGGCCGAGGGAGATGTCTTCCTTTTTTAAAGAAAGGGGCTTCCCTTCCTCCACTATCAACTCTGCTCTTAAACGCATCTCCCCCATTTCACGTACATCTGCTCTCACTCCATCCTCCCACCACCCCACTAGGATAGGGTTCCCCTGGTCCTCACCTACCACCCCACCAGCCTCCGGGTCCAACATATTATTCTCCGTAACTTCGGCCACCTCCAACGGGATCCCACCACTAAGCACATCTTTCCCTCCCCCCCCCTCTGCTTTCCGCAGGGATCATTCCCTACGCGACTCCCTTGTCCATTCGTCCCCCCCCATCCCTCCCCACCGATCTCCCTCCTGGCACTTATCCGTGTAAGCGGAACAAGTGCTACACATGCCCTTACACTTCCTCCCTTACCACCATTCAGGGCCCCAAACAGTCCTTCCAGGTGAGGCAACACTTCACCAGTGAGTCGGCTGGGGTGATTATACTGCGTCCGGTGCTCCCGATGTGGCCTTTTATATATTGGCGAGACCCAACGCAGACTGGGAGACCGCTTTGCTGAACACCTATGCTCTGTCCGCCAGAGAAAGCAGAATCTCCCAGTGGCCACACATTTTAATTCCACATCCTATTCCCATTCTGACATGTTTATCCACAGCTTCCTCTACTGTAAAGATGAAGCCACACGCAGGTTGGAGGAACAACACCTTATATTCTGTCTGGGTAGCCTCCAACCTGATGGCATGAACATCGACTTCTCTAACTTCTGCTAATGCCCCACCTCCCCCTCGTACCCCATCTGTTATTTATTTTTATACACACATTCTTTCTCTCACTCTCCTTTTTCTCCCTCTATCCCTCTGAATATACCTCTTGCCCATCCTCTGGGTCCCCCGCCCCTTGTCTTTCTTCCCGGACCTCCTGTCCCATGATCCTCTCGTATCCCTTTTGCCAATCACCTGTCCAGCTCTTGGCTCCATCCCTCCCCCTCCTGTCTTCTCCTATCGTTTTGGATCTCCCCCTCTCCTTCCAACTTTCAAATCCCTTACTCACTCTTCCTTCAGTTAGTCCTGACGAAGGGTCTCGGCCTGAAACGTCGACTGCACCTCTTCCTAGAGATGCTGCCTGGCCCGCTGCGTTCACCAGCAACTTTTATGTGTGTTGCTTACAATATCTTTTCCTTGTTTCTGACACACTTCTATTGGAAATAGATCTTTCATACTTACTTTATCTAGGCTCCTTATCATTATATATATTTCATCTAATTCTTCCCTCAGCTTCCTTTATTCCAAACTAATCTCTCTTCCTAAATAGTTTTCGAATTCCAACAACAACTTTGGGTTTCAACACTCTCTCCAGTTCAATCATTCTGTCATGTGGCGAGTTGTATGCAGTACTCAAGCTGATTGTGGGTATTCATAGTTTGACACAAGCACAAGAAAACGGGAGCAGAGTAGTCCACCAGGCCCCACTATTCATTGTGGTCATGGCTGAATGAGCTGTCCTCAGCCTCTTCTGTCAGTTCCCTATAGCTTTTAATTCAGTCTTTCAAATATTTAATGATGTACTGTATATTTAAATGAGCTGGCCTCCAGCACCCTTAGAGCTAGAAATTCACTGCCCTCTGACAGAAGAAATTTCTCTGTATCTCATTTTAAAATGATCTGCCACTTGTAATTATGTCCCCTGTTCAAGACCTTTCCTTTTTGGAAATTATCTGTACTTCTATCCTCAAGCTCAGTAGGATCTTTTGTATCTCAATAAAGTCACCTCTCTTCTAATCTCCATGGAATACAGACCAACCCTGTTGCTCTTGTTCGGACAACACTTTCTTTCTAGCAAATAGCCCAGACTATACAGACTATCCAACATGTGCTTTGCAGTGTATAGTTCATTATGTAGTACTCCAATATTCCTTATGCCTACTTGGAGGTGATGGAGTATTGCTCTCTCTCTGTAGAGGTGTAGTGATAAAAAGGTGAGAGAACATTGGTACATTATATGCATTGGACAATACATCCAGCTATCCAGCACCCATGAGCATGTATGT
Organism: Mobula birostris; assembly: GCF_030028105.1. Lineage (NCBI taxonomy): Eukaryota > Metazoa > Chordata > Chondrichthyes > Myliobatiformes > Myliobatidae > Mobula > Mobula birostris. The sequence goes on from NC_092370.1 coordinate 153,087,286, forward strand.
TGCATTTATTGCATTGATTGACAGGGTTATACAGTGCAGAAATGGGCCCTTCTGTTCGCCATGTTTACGTTGACCATTGGATATTCATCTACATTACCAACATTTGATTTGTACCTCCCATACCTTGGCAGATCTACATACTACTTAAATGTTGTGAATATCTCTGCATCCATCACCCACTCTGGCAAAGTAATATAGAGTTTAGCCTCCCTCTGAGTTGGGGAAAAAATTCTTCCTTCGATCCCCTCCAAATCTATTGCGGCTTTATCCTAAACCTGAGTGTATATTCCGGCCGCCCATTCAGCATCAGGAGCAGGCCACAGCGATGAGATTTCTCACCGGTTGGTGATGCTTGTTTAAATGTACAAGAAGGATAAGCGGGGAAGCCAGTGTTAGGAGTGGACCAGCGAGGGTGAGGGGAGGAGAGTGAGAGACACATACAGAGAGAACACACGCATAGGAATGAACCCAAGCTGCTGGAGTTGTACAGCATCAGCACTACTGTGGAGCCATCAAGTGGAACCATTTCAGATGACTAGCTTTCTCCACTTGTATCAAAATCACCCAGTTCTGATGTAAGGTTATCTATTTAACTTGGTTTTCTTACAGTGCTGCTGAACTGCTGGATATTTTTAGCACTCTTTTGCATCAGGTTTCAGTACAGTAACTATTTAAAAATATTCTCTATTTGTACTCATCTATTAATGAATAATTGATCTGTGTGAACAGAATGTAAGATATGTTTTTCTCTGTCCTTTCATACATTTGAAACTATAAAGCAGTATGAATTTACCAGTTAGATAGCTATGGACAACTATGATCTTCATAGAACATAGAATAGTACAGCACATTACAGGCCCTTTGGCCCACAATGTTGTGCCGACCCTCAAACCCTGCCTCCCATATAACTCCCCACCTTAAATTCCTCCATATACCTGTCTAGTAGTCTCTTAAACTTCATGAGTGTATCTGCCTCCACCACTGACTTAGGCAGTGCATTCCACGCACCAACCACTCTCTGAGTAAAAAACCTTCCTCTAATATCCCCCTTGAACTTTCCACCCCTTACCTTAAAGCCATGTCCTCTTGTATTGAGCAGTGGTGCCCTGTGGAAGAGGCGCTGGCTATCCACTCTATCTATTCCTCTTATTACCTTGTACACCTCTATCATGTCTCCTCTCATCCTCCTTCTCTCCAAAGAGTAAAGCCCTAGCTCCCTTAATCTCTGATCATAATGCATACTCTCTAAACCAGGCAGCATCCTGGTAAATCTCCTCTGTACCCTTTCCAATGCTTCAGGCGACCAGAACTGGACACAGTACTCCAAATGTGGCCTAACCAGAGTTTTATAGAGCTGCATCATTACATCACGGCTCCTAAACTCTATCCCTCAACTTATGAAAGCTAACACCCCATAAGCTTTCTTAACTACCCTATCCACCTGTGAGGCAACTTTCAGGGATTTGTGGACATGTACTCCCCAGATCCCTCTGCTCCTCCACACTACCAAGTATCCTGCCATTTACTTTGTACGCTGCCTTGGAGTTTGTCCTTCCAAAGTTTACCACCTCACACTTCTCTGGGTTGAACTCCATCTGCCACTTCTCAGACCACTTCTGCATCCTGTCAATGTCTCTTTGCAATCTTCAACAATCCTCTACACTATCTACAACACCACCAACCTTTGCGTTGTCTGCAAACTTGCCAACCCATCCCTCTACCCCCACATCCAGTTCGTTAATAAAAATCACGAAAAGTAGAGGTCCCAGAACTGATCCTTGTGGGACACCACTAGTCATAATCCCCCAATCTTAATGTACTCCCTCCACCATGACCGTCTGCCTTCTGCAGGCAAGCCAATTCTGAATCCACCTTGCCAAACTTCCCTGGATCCCATACCTTCTGACTTTCTGAATAAACCTACCGTGTGGAACCTTGTCATATGTCTATGTCTTCATCTCATTGGTTGGTTTATTATTGCCACATGTATGAAGATATAATAAAGATATAATAGAAAAAGTTAGTTTTGCAAACCATACAGACATCACAGTGTGTTGAGGTAGTATAAGGAAAAGCAAATACACAATGTGGAATAAAGTGTTACAGTTACAGTTAGTACAGAACCCAGTTCCAAAGTCAAGAGCCCCTATTGTCATACTAGGGGACTGTTCAGTAGTCTTATAACAGCAAGATAAAAGCTATCCTTGAGCTTGTTGGTATGTGCTTTCAGACTTTGGGTGGCACTGTAGCGTAGTGGTTAGCATAACACTATTACAGTACCAGTGACCTATGTTCATTTATCACCACTGTCTGTAAGGAGTTCGTATTTTCTCACAATGACTGCTTGAGCTACCTCTGGCTTTAGTGATAGTTAAGTGTTATTCCTGTGCCACTCAGTTAGCCATTGCCACATGGGAGAAGTTCACACACTGTAGAAGCAGGGTTATCGATAAAGTTCAGCTGAGTATCCTGCATGCTGACATCCTGGTGTGCTCTGCACTATCGCTCAATATCGAACACAGCGTGGTGTCAGGAGTGGTTGATCATTGTTGAATTGGTTCTACAGGCCAAGTGAGATTTCCAACAAGAAAGAATTTACGATAAGACTGTTCTTTTTCGCATGTATCTATGAAAAATATCCAGAGTTTTATTAACCTAAATTGCCTTTGCTAACTGTATGCACCATGAAGCATAAGCTGAGAATGGGCCAGGATTGCTGGAAAACGCCTTCAAGTTCCATCCCAAAAGTGGATACATTGTAATAATCTGTGGGCCACTAGCCTGAGGAAGTGCACAGAGACACAGACTGAGCAGGGAAGGCAGTCAAACTCTCAGGAAGAGAAAAGACTTTTGTAGTCTCCATTCCACATCAAAGAGCTCTGTCCAGTGAAAGAAGTCAAATGCCAGCAATGCAATAGAGTTGGCCATTATAAAAACTGGTGTCACTCAAAATCAGTTCTTCAGGAGGTCAAAGAAGACCATGATTCAGACAAAGAACTTCCATTGGGGCTGCAGATTCACATAGACAAGGCTGGTGTATTATGGTTCTGTTGCAAAATGAGGCAGTGATATTCAAAATAGACACTGGAGCAGATGTTACAGCTGTCTCCAAATGTCTAATCACAAAACTGGTGAAGAAAATAGGCTTTATGCTAAACCCAACAATGAAAGTGCTCAATGAGCCACGGAAACAATCTCAGTGTGAAAGGACTGTTCACTACTTCCATCCGTAAAAATGAGAAACAGTTAAAAGAGGATGTCTACGTTCATCAGAATCTCTTCTCACCACTACTGGGATGACATGCCATCGAGAAGCTGAACCTCAATGCAAGGTTGGTTTTGCTAAACAATGTTCAGTGGCAGGAGAAGTAACTGAAGTTGTTCACAGGCCTGGGGTACCTTATCCATCTGAAGCCAGGAGTGACACCCTACTCTCTGACCACAACGAAACCTATACCAGTACCATTGGTGAACAAAATCAAAGCTGAGGTTGAGAGAATGGAGGCACTTGACATCATAAGTAGAGTGAATAGACCTATTGACTGGTGTGGGGGCATTGTTTCTGTTCCCAAGTCAGATGGCAGAGTGAGGATCTGAGGTGATCTAACAAAGTTGAATAATGCAGTGAGGCAGGAGCAGTTTATTCTGCTCTCTGTTGAGCACAGATTGGGTATTCTGGGTGGAGGAAAGTTCTTCACCAAACTGGATACAAACTCAGGGTTCTGGCTCTGAGTCACGGAAGTCCACAAACTTTATCATGCTATATGGATGTTATGCCTTCAAGATACCCCCTTTTGGCATCCTATCTGCCCTTGAACACTCGCAAAAGAGGATGAACCAAATTTTGGAGAGACTGGAAGGAGTAGTCTGCCACATAGACGATATAGCCATCTTCAGAGGCTCAGGTGAAGACTTGACAAAAGAGTGGAAATTGCCTTGGAGAAACTGATTCCAGCCTGTTATCATTTCAGAGGACCTGTTCTGGGCTTAGCAAGCAAGTGCAATTAAGTAGAAAGCATGGCAGCAATTTTACTTACTTAGGAGTTTGTGAAGATTCAGCATGTCATCTAAGACCTTGACAAAATTTTTATAGATGTGTGGTGGAGAGTATATTGACTGGTTGCATCATGGCCTGGTATGGAAACACCAAAAGCCTACAAAAAGTAGTGGTTTATGGCCCAGTCCATCACAGGTAAAGCCCTCCCCACCTTTGAGCACATCTATACTGAACACTATCATAGGAAAGCAGCGACCATTATCAAGGACTCCCACCACAACGTTCAGGGACAGTTATTACTCCTCAACCATTAGGTTTTTGAACCAGAGGGATATCTTCATTCAACTTCACTCAGCCCATCACTGAACTTTATCCACAGTCTATGGACTCAGTTCAAGGATCCTTCATCTCAATATTTTATGTTTATTTATTATTTCTTTTCTTCTTTTTGCTCTTGCACAGTTGTTTTTTTTTGCATATTGTTTGTCTTGTTGGGGGAGGGGGCAATATTCATTGATTCTTCTGTGTTTCTTTATATTTATTGTGAATGCCCACAAAAAAATAAATCTCAGGGTTGTGTATGGTGACATATATGTACTTCAATACTGAAATCACCCTGAACTAAAAAATGTGAATTTGCAAAGTTAAAGGCGAAGTTCTTAGGACACCAACTGTCCTCAGAGGGAGTGCAACCAAGTTCGGAACATGGAATGACCTATGAATACATCAGAGATTCACGGTTTCCTTGGCATGGTAAACCAGTTGGGAAAGTTAATTTCAGATTTGGCAGAGAAAACAAAGCCACTATGTGACCCCCTCTCCGATAAACATCTCACCGGGGATGCACCACATTAGAAGTCATTGTCATCACTTAACGCAGGGCTTATCTCTCCACAAACATTGGCGTACTTTGATCCGAACAAAGCAACCAAGGTCTCAGCAGATGTTCCTTCCTTTGGCTTGGGGGAGTACTTTTGCTATACTGCAGTAGTGTATGCATCAAGAGCCCAAATCAAAAAGGAAACACTGGCTCTCGTGTGGGCTTGTGAATGCTTCAGCTGCTACTTGATCAGCAGTGAATTCCTACTTGAAATAGACCACAAGCCTCTTGTCAGCCTCCTCAGCTCGAAACACTTGGATGACTTACTTCCATGTCTCAAAGATTCAGATTAAGGCTTCTGCTGCTTGTGTCAGACAACTGTTATGATAATTGAACATGTCCTAGCAAATTTTTCACAACACCAGACACTCTGTTGAGATGCCACACAAAAGTGAGTGTACAAGCACTGGCTCCGCCCTCATGGAAGATACCACCATCTGCTTAGCTCAGGAATATGAAGCTTTCCTGCATCGCAGAGTAAAGTGGTTGAAATTCGAGCAGATTTGAAAAAGGACCAAACCTGCAACAAGATCATGCAATTCTGTGAGCGTGGATAGCCAGCTGTTCCAAAAGGAGCTCACGAACTCAGACCTTACTTGCTTGAAAGAGACACATTCACCATTCTTGATGGTTTGCTGCTAAAGTACTCCAGACTTATCATTCCTGCTACAGCTGTACAGACCTTTAGTGAGAGCACACATGATGAACTGTTTGGCTTGCTTGTCGAGGGCTCAATATATTTGATTTGGAAACAGTATAGAGAAAGTTCAATAATTTGATCCCTGGCATGAATGAGTTAATTCCATGAGGAATTGGTAGATTAGTTGTGTGTAGCCTAAAGGATTTTTGCAGAGTAAATGCTGTAAGGATGTTTTCCCTGGTGAGGGTATCTAGCAGTATGGGGCTTGATCTCAAGATAAAAGGTCAGTGATTTAAATGAGGAGGCATATATTCCCTCGAAAGGTTGTGAATCATTCAACCTCTCCTTTTCCTTATGTTTGGCCTCAGCCATTATTGAACGAGACTATTTATGTTCTTGGTGTCAGAAGTGACTAGGTTAAGCATCTGATCCGATCGTTAAGATTGAATGTCTTGTACCTCAGTTACATCAGCTGTACCTAACACTGTATCAAGTTATTTATTCCTAAATCTTTGATCAGTTGTTAGTTCAGTACTTGAACACTTCAGTGGATCATATGCAAGACCATAAGATATAGGAGCAGAAGTAGGCCATTCAGCCCATCGAGTCTGCTCCGCCATTCAATCATGGGCTGATCCAATTCTTCCAGTCATCCCCGCTCCCCTGCCTTCACCCCATACCCTTTGATGCCCTGACTAATCAAGAACCTATCTATCTCTGCCTTAAATGCACCCAAAGACTTGGCCTCCACAGCTGCTTGTGGCAACAAATTCCACAGATTTTATAATAATAACAAAATACACTCACCAAATGGCACCATCTGGTCTAAACTGTTCAAAAGAGCAGAATTCCAGAGGGAAGTTAAGTGACAGCCCTTAGCCTGGGGTAGAGTGTGACTGAGAAGCCCTAATAAAACTACTTGTAATCAAAAGAATTGCAGATACTGGGAATCTGTAATAAATATAGAACCTGTTGGAAAAACTCGGCAGATGAGGCGTCATCTGCGGAAAGAGGCACAGTCAACTTTTCAAGTCTGAGATCCTTATTCAGAACCAAGAAATGCTCAGGAAAATTCTTCTGGCTGCAGTTGTACCTATGCAAAGGAGGATGGATGTGGGGTAAGCTGGTGGAGAGTGATGAAGAGAATTACATAGATGATGATTGTGAGTTCAAGTATCTTAGTTTCAGGACTACTGTAGGATTTCTTCAGACATCGTCTGAGGCCAAAGCTATCTCAGCAGAGTGACAGTGTGGAAAAGGTATTACTGTTGGTCTGCTAGGAGATAAATTAATAGGTTCAGTTAACGTCACACACTCAATATTTATTTTGTGGCAATGTCCAGATGAATGTAACAATAGATGACCAACAGCAAGGAAATTATCAAGACTGGTTCAAATTTAAAACTTGCTCTAAATCAAAGATGCTTAATTTCAGTTTCTAAATCAGTCTAACTTGTGTTTTGGAGCCTTTCATCTTGTTTACACCAGAAGGCTTGTGTTTCATGGAGTCAAGCTAGTCTTATGCTGCTCAGCCATCTGTCAACAGTTGGAGAATACACTGATGTAGTGCTATAGCTGAAACTTCTTTAGAAATGATATCCAGAGCCTTGAGAGCTGTAAGCTCAGCTTGTTAACAGTACAGACTGTTACAATTTTGTAACGTACCAGCAGCAAGAGATGACAAATTGAGTCGGGTTTTAATATTAAAACCACTATATTTATTTACATCTACTCAAAAACATAGAAAATTAAATAAACTACTTTCTTAAACTGAAGTTAACAGTGTTATGCGTCTATAGCTTACTTACAGTCAAACTTAGAACCCGTTCTTAACAAATCTTACTCAAGTACAGTCTTAAAATGGCAGTTCAGAGAGTCCCAGTAATTCACGAAATAGATGAGAGGAGAGACTTGTGCATTCACAGTGCACTGACGAGGCGATCACGACGAATTCCAAAGATTCCACGGCTAGCTAATAAAGAAACGGTTACTGAAGATTCCAGCCGAGGGATACTGTTCCGAAGTACACGAAGAGCGATTTCACAAAGTGACTGTCACGAAATCCACACCCATGAATCATACAAAGGGCAGGCACGTCTCCACAATGCACATTGTGCTGCTGACTAACCCAATCCTTTGGGTTTGGATAAGCATTAGACTTTACCCTTCTCAATCATGAGCTGTTCCCGGATAGCTTGAAGTCTGCAATCTTCACTCTCTCTCTCTTTCCTTCGACTCCCTCTCAGCACTGTCCATATTTCTTTTATACCGTTGGCATACGTCATAAGGTAACGCATACAGAAACGAAACTGTGGACTCAAAGTAAAATGAAACTGGGGACACATGACGTCCACAGTAAACAAAACTACGGACTCCCAGGAAAACGAAACTGTGGACATGTAACACCCTCCCCCAAGAAGAGAAAGTTTTGATCTGTAAGAGCAAAATTTTAACTACAATCTACAATATGTGGAACAATACATATACGGTTATCATCCAGCACACTACAAACTAATACGACATATTGCAGAAGCATATACAAATAGTAAATTACACTCCATTATTAAAATTAAATTGCAAGTTTAACATTTGGAAAGACAATCAGCAATTACATTATCTTTGCCTTTAATGTGAGTTATCATGAGATCATACTCTTGCAAAATCAAACTCCAATTCAACAAACTTCTATTTTTATTTTTCAACTTACTCAAGAACACCAATGGATTATGATTTGTATAAATCACAAGTGGTTTCTGAACTATGCAAACATACACATCAAAATGCTGCACAGCCAAGATAAGTGATCATAATTCCTTCTCTATGGTGGAATAATTTCTTTGATGCTCATTGAATTTCTTTGAAAAGTAACCCACAGAACGGTCAACATCATCATAATAATCCCTTTGTAGTAACACTGCTCCTGCAGCTTCATCACTGCCATCCACAGCCTTGGAGAATGGCTTGGCAAAATCAGGTGACCTGAGCACAGGTTGGTGACATAAGATAGCTTTCAATTTATCAAATGCCTCCTGACAAGGTTCTGTCCAAACAAACTTTTCATCCTTCTTCAGGAGGTTAGTCAATAGGAGAACAATATCAGCAAAGTTCTTAAGGAACTTGCGATAATATCTGGCCAATCCCAGAAATCTTCTAAGAGCCCTTTTCCCAGTTGGAATGGGAACCTCAGAAATTGCCTGAACTTTTGCCTGAACAGGAGCCAACTTGCCTTGACCTACAACATAACCAAGATAGATCACAGTGGAATGGCCAATTCACTCTTAGCTAGGTTAATTGTAAGGTTGGCTTTTGAGAGCCTTTCAAACAGCTTTTCCACTGCAGTGATATGGGCTTCCCAGGTGTCATTCCCCATGACTAAATCATCAATATAGACATCTGTGTGTTCTAACCCTTGAATTACAGAATTAGTCCTTCTCTGGAATGTTCCTAGAACATTTTTAATTCCAAATGGCAGAACATTGTATTCAAACAACCCAGAAGGCATCACAAAGACAGAAATTTCTCTACCTTTATCCACTGGAACACACCAATATCCTTTTAACAGATCAATCTTTGTAAGAAACTTAACTTTTCCAACCTTGTCTACACAATCATCCACTCTAGGGATTGGATAAGCATCTGTTTTTGTTACAACATTCACCTTTCAGTAATCAGTGCAGAATCTGATATTACCATCTGGTTTAGGTAACATGACACAAGGCGAACTCCAATCCAAAGTAGAAGGTCTAATAATATCATTTTCTAACATATACTCAATTTCTTGTTCAGCAAGTTTAGATTTTTCAATATTCATACAATATGGATGTTGTTTTATCGGTTTGTTATTACCCACATCTACATCACGTAAGGCCACTGTGGTTCTTTTTGGGATATCAGGAAATAAATCCTCAAATTTCATAATTACCTGCTCCATCTGCTGCCACTGCTGTGGCTGTAAATGAGCCAGTTTCTCATCAATATTTTCCAAAATAGTCGAATTTGTCAATCTGGCTGAAATAATGTTCAGTTTAAAATAGGCCTCAGATGGATCAGCTAATAAATTTCCAGAGAGCTCACACCCATCTTTGTTTACAGCAACCGCCACAGCTGCAGTTTGTTTTTCATGATACAGCTTAAGCATATTTATGTGACAAAAACTGCGTTGACCTTCGTCTATCTGGTGTTTTGACTACATAGTCCACATCATTAACTTTAGCCATAATTTCATAGGGACCATGAAACTTAGCTTGTAGAGGGTTTGTTTGTACAGGAAACAAAACAAGCACTTTATCTCCTGGCTTGAATGACCTCATTCTAGCTTGTTTATCATATCAAGTTTTCATTCTTTCCTGGGCTGATTTAAAATTTTCCTCTGCTATGTTGCAAGCCCTTTGCAATTTGTCCTTGAACTTCAAAACATAATCTAGCAAATTAACATGCGGGTCATTGTTAACCCACTGTTCCTTTAACAATGCCAAAGGTCCTTGGAGCTGGTGACCAAACAAAGTTCAAAAGGACTGAAGCCTATTGACTCTTATACTGACTCCCTTATTGCAAATAAAAGCAAATGAATTCCCTCATCCCAGTCCTTCTCATTTTCAGTACAGAATGTGCTAATCATGATTTTGAGGGTAGAATGGAATCTCTCTCAGGCCCCTTGGGATCCTGGATGAAAGGCAGATGACATTATCTGTTTGGCTCCCAGTTTGTAAACTATCTGCTGGAATAATCCTGACATAAAATTACTCCCTTGATCAGACTGAATTTCTTTTGGCAAACCAAATAAAGTAAAAAAAAAAACTTTACGAGAACCTTCGACATAGTTTTGGATTTTATTTTTCTGAGAGGTATTGCCTCTGGAAATCTAGATGCTGTACACATGATAGTTAGCAAATACTGATGACCAGCTTTAGTCTTTGGCAATGGGCCAACACAATCAACAATAACTTTAGAAAAAGGTTCACCAAATGCCAGAATAGGCTGTAGTGGGGCCATTGGGGTGACCTGATTAGGTTTACCCACAACCTGACAAGTGTGACAAGTCATGCAAAATGTTGCAACATCTTTCCCTCAAACTAGGCCAGAAGAATTGTTCTAAAACTTTGTTCACAGTTTTATTCACACTTAGATGGCCTCACAAGGGTTTACTATGGGCCAAAGTTAAAATCTCATTCCTATAGGCTTTAGGAACTACAACCTGGTGAACAATTGCCCATTCCTCACTTGCAGGAACATCAAGTGGTCTCCAGTTCCTCATTAACACTCCATCTTTGAAATAAAACCCTACTGGCACTTTATCAATCTCCTCACCTGAGAGAGCTTTTTCACTTAAAGCTTCAATCTCAGGGTCTCTGCTATGAACTCCTTCCTAGACAGAGATAAATCTTTATTATCAGATTTAATACCTGGATCCTGGTGAAACAATGAAGGCAGAAAAGTCCCTGACAAGTTATCAAAATCTGATTCCCTATCTGAGCTATCATGAGTAGCTGAGTCGTGCTGCACAGGACCATCTGCATTGGCAAGTTTCTTGGCTCTAGCTCAAGTTACTGCACACGAGAGATAAATGTTAGGGTCTATCTTTGAATCATTATTGATTGGCTTAGTTGTCAGCTGCACTACAGGAACAACTTTACCACCTGCTAGGTCATTTCCTAACAACAAAAAAATACCTTCCACCGGTAAACTGGGTCGTAGTCCTATTTTAACAAGTCCTGAAACTAACTCTGACTTCAAAATTGTCTTGTGTAGAGGTACAGGAACAGCGTTGCACCCAATACCTCAAATAAGATTTACCTCACCAATGGCAGTCTCATCACCAAACTTTAGAACACTGTTTAACAAAAATGACTGAGAAGCCGCAGTATCTCGAAGAACTTTCACTGGCACAGGGGTTGACTCTTCATTCACTGACACAAATTGAAGGAATTCTTTCCTAACCTGACCAGACGTTTTAGCCTTTGACAGAGCTTCATCAGAATGTTCAGAACCCTGTGGGGTCACAGGGAACAAAAGGAAACGGTTAGCCATAACATGACCAGGTTTCCTACAATAGTGACAAGTAGGACCAGAGGGCTTCTCCTTTAATTGTTTCCCTTTATCCTTACCCTTGTCACTAGACCCAGATTTGATTTCTGGTTTACCCTGACTATTCATGCTACTCTTTTGGAAGGTCTTACTCGGGGTAAACTTAAACTTGTGGGTTAAGGCAAATACATCTGCTAACTTAGCAGACTCCTGCAGAGTGGCAGCATTATTTTCATCTAAATATGCCTTTCTGTCATTAGGGATGCACCTCTTAAATTCTTCAATTGAAACCAACTCTTTCAAGTTGTCAAAATCACCATCCATATTTTTAGATGTGCACCAACGGTCGAAACACACACACTTCTCATAAGCAAATTCCACGTAAGTCTGGTTCACAGATTTCCTCAAATTCCTAAACCTTTGCCTATAGGCTTCTGGAACCAGTTCATAGGCTTTAAGCACAGCCTATTCCACAATCTCATACTTAGCTGCATCTTCAATTGATAAGGCAGAATAAGCCTGTTGAGCCTTACCCTTAAATACACTCTGTAACAAGAGAGGCCAGCCTCCTTCCGGCCACTTTAGGCTCTGAGCCACTTTCTCAAAATGCTGAAAGTATTTATCAACCTCAGTTTCATCAAATGGAGGGACCAATTTAACTTCACGACTGGTAACAAATTTATCACCAGAGTCAAACGCTAGACCCCTTTGCTGCAGCTTCTCTATCTTCTCTAACTCAAACCTCCTTTGTCTTTCTGCTTCCTCTCTCTGTTTTCCTGCTTCCCTCTGTTTTTCTGCTTCTTCAGCTGCAAACCGCCTCTGTTTTTCTGCTTCCTTAGCCTCAAGCTATTTTTGTCATAACTCAATTTCGAGCTGTTTTCCTCTTAACTCAGCCTCGAGCTGTTTTCCTTTTAACTCAGCCTCAAGCTGTTGCTGTCTTCGCCTATTCTCAGCCTCCATTTTTCATTTTTCCAACTTGTGCTGGGGCTCAAGATCACTGGGTTTACTTTCGGGGAACCTTTCTAACACCCCCTCTTCAAACTTCCGCAAACAAATATAGAACTCAGCTATTAACCTCTGAATCTGTACCTTTTTCCTATCTCGATTTACCACAGTAAGTCCCAGCTCCTTAGCAATGGCCAACAAGTCGTCCTTTCTTGCATCTCCCAATGCCTTAGGGTCTGGAAATGCCAGGAAAGCCCCAATATCCATTGCTGCTGGTTTCCCCACACAAGTCATCAAAAGCGTAGTAGCCAATGAGATTGATTATCAATCAATAAGCTCCAATTTTGTTCATATCCCAGATGAGCCCCCAATTTATGTTACGATTTTGTAACGTACCAGCAGCAAGAGATGACAAATTGAGTCAGGTTTTAATATTAAAACCACTATATTTATTTACATCTACTCAAAAACATAGAAAATTAAATAAACTACTTTCTTAAACTGAAGTTAAGTGTTATGCGTCTATAGCTTACTTACAGTCAAACTTAGAACCCGTTCTTAACAAACTTTACTCAAGCACAGTCCTAAAATGGCAATTCAGAGAGTCCCAGTAATTCATGAAATGGGTGAGAGGAGAGACTTGTGGATTCACAGTGCAGCAACGAGGCGATCACGACGAATTCCAAAGATTCCACGGCTAGTGAACGAAGAAACGATTACTGAAGATTCCAGCCGAGGGATACTGTTCTGAAGTACAAGAAGAGCGATTTCACAAAGTGACTGTCACGAAATCCACACCCATGGATTATACAAAGGACAGACACGTCTCCACAATGCACATTGTGCTGCTGATTAACCCAATCCTTTGGGTTTGGATAAGCATTAGACTTTACCCTTCTCAATCGTGAGCTGTTCCCGGATAGCTCAAAGTTTGCAATCTTCACTCTCCCTCTCTTTCCTTCAACTCCCTCTCAGCACTGTCCACTTTTCTTTTATACCGTTGGCATACGTCATAAGGTAACGCATACAGAAACATAACTGTGGACTCAAAGTAAAATGAAACTGGGGACACATGACGCCCACAGTAAACGAAACTATAGACTCCCAGGAAAACAAAACTGTGGACATGTAACAAGACAAATTCAGTTAAAGTTTATTCTGATGAAAGCTATGTTGTCAGCTGTCAGAGACTGTGTACTGTTGGGTTTTACAAAGGTGCTGCAGACTCAGGAGATGGTAGATGCCGGAATGTGGAGCAATAAACAGTCTACTGGAGGAACTCAGAGTTGAGCAGCATAAGGTGATCTGATGAGTTCTTCCACCAGACTGTTTATTGCTCTACAAAGGTGCAGATGGAAGTGAACACCCTCTCTATTTTGCAAATAGTGAATCATGCACTGTGCTATATTGAAGTTCCTTATGTTCCTTGAAATTTATGAGCCTTTGAGGCTGACTTCTCCAATGCATCAGGTACATAATAATATAAGCCCATAGTTTGTCCCTGTAGCACAGTCTCAGAACCTTCAGCTAGTTTGTCTGCAACAGCATTGCTCTGCATCTTTACTGTGAAAAGTTGGCAACATTTTTACCCACTGTTTGATTCCTGCATGCTTTGGCACCATGTCTCACCACATGCAGATCCTGCCTCTCTTCAGACTCCAGAATACTATATATTCAGTTTCTTTCTGAACAAGTGCCATTTGAGTATTAAATCAAGTGACAACTATACAGAAATTCATCCCAGGTAGATTTTATATGCGCGCTGTTGGTTAGAATTCAGTATCATTGATGTCACTGGAACAGAGTTTATGCTTATCGTTTATTGCTCCTTACAGGCAACTACAAAACAAAGAAACCCGATAGAACCCATTAAAGCAAAAGAAGACTATCAGACACCCAACGTGCAGAAAAAAAAGAAAGAAAAAACCATGCAAACAATAAAAGTAAGCAAATAGCATTCAGAACTGAAGTTCACAAAAGTGAGATCACACTGTGATAGTTGCAGGCCACAGCCACAGTTCGGTGCAGAGATGAATAAACCTTGCGGAGCAACGAGTTGAAGTTCAGTGTGGAGACAAGTAAGCCTTGCATGTTAGAGATTTGAACCAGCCCGTGCCTCGCCTCACCTCTGTCTCTAACACCCTGTCCTTTTCAATCTGGACCAGCACTTAAATCGTCCAGACCTTGCTCTCAGACTCTGACCCTACTTCTTTATTGCACTCTCGGGCTGGTGCTGTGCCACTTCAATGCAGCCAGAGTTATAGTCATAGAAAAATACAGCACAGAAAACAGGCCCATCTCGTCCGTACTGAAGCTATTTAAACTAACTACTCCGATCAACCTGCACCTGGAGCATAGCCCCCCATATCCCTACCTTACATATATCTGTCCAAACTTCTCTTAAAAGTTGAAATTGAGCTTACATGCACCACTTGTGCTTGGCAGCTCATTCTACACTCTCACGAACCTCTCATTGAAGAAGTTTCTCCTCATGTTCCTCTTAAGCTTTTCACCTTTCATCCTTAACCCATGACCTCGAGTTGTAGTCCACCCAACCTCAGTGGAAAAAGCCTGCTTGCTTGCATTTACTCTATCTATACCCCTCATGATTTTATACACCTCAATCAAATCTCTCCTCTGTCTTCTATGTTCCAAGAAATAAGGTCCTAACCTATTCAGTCTTTCCTTCTAACTCAGGTTCTCCAGCCCTGGCACCATCCTTGTACATTTTCTATGTATGTTTTCAAACTTGTTTACATCTCTCCTGTAGGTAGGTGACCAAAGCTGCACACAATACACCAAATAACACTTCCCCAATGTCTTGCATCTCTTCATCGTAACATCCCATCTCCACAACCAACATGCCAAGAGCTTTCTTTACAACCCTATCTACCTGTGCCACCATTTTCAATGAACTATGGGCCTATATTCCCAGATCCTTTTCTTCTACCACAGTTTTCTACAATTCACTGTGTAAGACCTATCCTGGTTGGCCCTACCAAAGTGCAACACCTCACACTTGTCTGCATTAAATTCCATCTGCTATTTTTCAGTTCATTTTTCCAACTGATGCAGATCCCTCTGCAAACCATAATAGCCTTCCTCATTGTCCACTTACACACCCAATCTTGGTGTCATCCACAAATTTTCTGATCCAGTTAATAACATTATCATTGCTATAGATGCAGTACTCCACTAGTTACAGGCCTCCAGTCAAAAGAGATAGCCATCTACTACCACTTTTTGGCTTCTCCCATAAAGCCAGTATCTAATCCAATTTACTGCTTGAATGCTGAGTGACTGAACCACCTTGACCAACCTCCCACGGGAGACTTTGTCAAGTGCCGTACTAAAGTCCATGTAGACAATATCCACAGCTTTGCCTTCAACTTTTCTGGTAACTTCCTTGAAAAACCCTAAGTTTGGCTAGATATGACCTACTATGCACCATGCTGACTGTTCCTAATCAGTCCTTGTCTATCCAAATACTCATGTATTTGGTCCCTTAGAATACCTCCTAATAACCTTCACACTGCTGATGTCAGGCTCACTAGTCTATAATTTCCTGGTTTATTTTTAGAGCCTTTCTTAAATAGCAGAACAAGTTCTGGTACCTGTGTCACTAAGAATGTTTTAAATATCTCTGCTATGGCCCCTGCAGAACACCTTGTCAGGCCCTGGGAATGTATACACCCTAATTTGCCTTAAGATAGCAAACATCTCTTTTGTAATCTGTGTAGGGTCCATGACCTCGCTCTTACTTTCCCTCGCTTCTATAGACTTTGTGTCCCTCTATCTCCTGAGTAAATACAGATGGAAAAAGAAATCTATTTAAGTGCTCACCCATCTTTTTAGGCTTCATGCATAGATTACCATTCTGGGCTTCCAGAGGACCAGTTTTGTCTCTTGCAATCCTTTTGCTCTTAACATCGCTGTAGAATTCCTTAGGATTCTCCTTCAGCTTGTCTGCTAGGGAAACCTATTGCCTTTTGTTTTAGCCCTCCTGATTTCATAAGTGTTCTCTTGCATTTCTTATACTCCATAAGTACCTCACGTTCTTAACTATGATTATATGCAATGCATCTTTTTTTTCTTAACCAAGGCCTCAGTATCCCTTGAAAACTAAGGTTCCCTAAATCGGTTATTTTTACCTTTCATTCTGACAGGCACACTGTGACTTTCCTCTGCCAGTTCACTTCCCCCACTCCACCCCACCCCACCCCACCCCACCAGTATCCAAAGTGACATACCTGTTGTTAAGGGGGATGGCCATTTAACCCCTTTCCTCTTCCTGACCATCACTCAGTCTCCTGTGTCCTGTACCTTGGGTGTAACTACCTCTCTGTATGTCCTATTTATCACCCCTTCAGCCTCCCAAATGATCAGGAGTTCATTCATTTCCTGTTTCAACCCCTTAACTTAGAAGCTGCAACTGGATGCATTTCTTGCAGGCGAAGTTGTCAGGGACATTGGAGGTTTCCCTGCCTTCTCACAGCTTGCAAGAGGAGCATTCAGCTATTATGCTTGACATCCCTACCATTCTAGCTGAGTCCCTGAGTAAAGAAGGAAAATAATATCCTGGTGGGTGGAATTTACCTATAGCTTTTTCACTTTCTCTCACTGAAGCCACAAAGGGGTAAATCCTCAGAATCCCCACTCTATCACTGTCCACTCACACAATGCCCTTGCCTTATTTTAAGTTGTTCTTGCCAATCAATCCTGATTGCTGATTGGCTGCTGCTCAAAACAGCAAACTGCTGCGAATTAATCCCTTATGTGTTCAATCGGCGAAGCTGAGTGAACCACTGCTTAAAACCTGTTAGCAAAGCAATACACTCACCTGTCGAACTGCAGTTGAGCTAAGTGATGTTCAACACTTAAAAAATCTGACTATTTCAGGCTGTTGAACAAAAGAGGATAACTACATTCATTGTATTTTTCATGTTCCCACAACCAATGATCTCACTTTAAGGACTCTTTATCTTGTTATTTCATGTTCTCATTATTTATTGCTATTTATTTATATCTGCATTTGCAGTTGTCTTCTGTGGTCTTGCTGTTTCATTGATCCTGTTTACAGTCACTTTTCTATAGATTTGCTGAGTATGCCTGCAGGAAAAAGAATCTCAGGGTTGTATGTGGTGACGTGTATGTACTCTTTAATATAAATTTTATTTTGAATTTCAGTTGTCTACCCTCGACTTTATTAAGTCATGACTATTTTACTGATGGAGCTCAGAATATTTGTGAGTAATTAAAAATCTTGAAAATTATTTGTACTAGTAAAATAATAAAGTGAAATAGAAACAGTCTTAAAGATTTAAGTCATTGGTTATCTTAAATGTTCTGAAAGAGGTGGCTGAAGAGATTGTGGAGGCATTGGTAATGATCTTCCAAGAATATTAGATTCTGGAATGGTTCCGGAAGACTGAAAAATTGCAAATGTTACTCCACTCTTCAAGAAGGGAGAGAGGCAGAAAAAAAGGAAATCGTAGGCCAGTTAGTATGACCTCACTGGTTGGAAAGGTGTTGGAGTTGACTGCTAAGAATATGGCTTTAGGATATTTGAAGGCACTTGATAAAATAGGTCATAGTCAGCATGGTTTCCCCGAGGGAAAATCTTGCCCAACGAATCTGTTGAAATTCTTTAAAGAAATAACAAGCAGGGTAGACAAAGAAGAATTGGTTGATGTTGTGTAATTGGATTTTCAGAAAGCCTGTGACAAGGTGCCACGCACGAGGCTACTTAACAAGTTATGAACCCATGGTATTACAGGAAAGATTCCAGCATGGATAAAGCAGTGGCTAATTGGCAGGAGGCAAAATGTGGGAATAAAGGGAGACTTTTCTGTTTGGCTGGTGGTGACTAGTGTGTTGGGACTGATTCTTTTTAAGTTGTATGTCAATGATTTGGATGATGGCTTTGTTGTAAAGTTTGAAGACAATATGAAGAGAGGTGGATGGCCAGGTAGTTTTGAGGAAGTAGAGAGGGTATAGAAGGACTTAGATTTGGAGAATGAGCAAAGAAGCGACAGATGGCATACAGTGTTGGGAACTGTATGGTCATCCACTATGGTAGAAGAAATTAAAGGGTTGACTTTTCTAAATGGAGAGAAAATAGAAAAAACGGAGATGCAAAGGGACTTGAGAGTCCTTGTACGGGATTCCATGAAAGTTAACTTGCAGGTTGAGTCTGTGGTGAGAAAGACAAATGTGATGTTCAAATGTTCAAGGTTCCTTTATTATCAACGTATACAACTCTGAAATTCTTCTCCAGATAGCCACAAAACCAAGAAAGAAAAGAATGGCAGAATGATCATCAACCTCCAAGTCCCTTGTCCCCACACAAAAAAGTGAACAAAAACGGAGCAGCCACATTGACCCCAATTCCCCCTCCCCCTGCGCACAAAAAGCAGAGAAAGATCAGGCAAAACACACAGAATATAAAGAAACTATAAGACTGGAAAAAAAATTCTAAACCAATTCCATATCCAAAATGCAGTAAACCTGGAGAACATTCTCCAGGCACAGTGGCAGTCCTTTCCCTCTCTGGTAGCAGAGCGATCCCCTAGCTATCAAAAGGCAGTCTCAACCCACCAGCAATAAAAAGGCAGTCTCCCTTCTCTGTAGCAAAGCAATCCCACCAGCAATCAAAAGACAGTCTTCCCTCTCTGTAGCCGAGCAATCCCACCAGCAATAAAAAGGCAGTCTCCCCTCTCTGTAGCAGAGTGATCCCACCAGCAATCAAAAGGCAGTCTCCTCTCTTCAGCAGCAGAGTGATCACTCCAGCGATCAAAAGGCAGGTAGTTGGCATTCACCTTCTGCATTCGCCTCGATATTTCAATCTCCCTCCTCGCTTTAATTGGTGAACAATGGAAGCTTTAATTGGCAAAATGGAGTCAAATGTCGGCCCACACCCTGTCCAGCATCCTTCTCGCCACAAGGTTCCTGCATGCTGCCTCTGCCTTACAGAATCCTCTCTGAGAGTGCAGAGCACTGAAATACCCAAACTGCAAATCACAAACCCTAACAGTTCCAGAAACACATTTAAAATGAAAAACAAATGTAATAGACATAGAAGAAGTGAAATATATTGTTTCATGATCTATCCAGAAGATATTAACCGAAGAAGCGTATGCAGGTGCTATCTTGACTATTCTACATTCATTCCAAGAGCAGTACAATATAAAAGCAAGGGCCAGCTGGTGGCGCAACGATATTGGCGCCAGACCCGGGAGCGGAGGTTCCTGGGTTTGAAACTAGTCGGGTCTGCCCCCAAGCACGCTTTCCATCCGTGCCGGGTTGAGTGTCGAGACAGCAACTCGACCTTGTAAAACAAAGGCAAAAATACTGCGAAAATGTCTGTGTGAGGAGTGGCACACCACACAGTCTTTCTCTCTTGCTCTGCACCTTGGAAAAAGCCATCATCATGGACGCATGCACAGACACGCAGACGCACACGCACACGCACAGACTTGCACGCAAGCAGGTACACGCCAAAAAAAAAGAATATAAAAGCAAGGTTGTAATGTTGAGACTTTATAAAGCACTGGTGAGACCTCACTTGGAGTATTGTAAGTAGTTTTGGGCCCCTTGTCTTTGAAAGGATGTGCTGAAACTAGAGAGGGTTCAAAGGAGGTTCACGAAAATGATTATGCAATTGAACAGCTTGTCATATGAAGCGCGTTTGGGCCTATGTTGGTTGTCTGTCACTTCTGGCGATGACATTTTGTCTGTGAAGCTCATGATTCAATAAAGCACTGCATAGAGAAAAACTTGCGTGGGAGTAGTTTCATAGTAAAAAAAAGCCATTGCACTGGGGAGTTCCACTTTCTCGGCCTCAAAAATCTTGGTCCAATGGTACCAAAACTCGTCACGACTGGAGACTTCCTTGGCTGCAGTAGAGAGCCATGATGCCTTCTGTGCTTTGTCATGTCCTTCACTCTCCACAAAGTTTAGCAGCACCGCCTTCTTGGCCATTGGTTCTTGTAGTTGATCTCACCTGCCCAGTCCGCCGGAACTGTCTTCACATGCTGGGGTAAACATATCCCTATTCCACTGGGGTTGGAGGTTTCCAGCTACTCTCACTTGCTTTAGCCCGCCTGTCTGGGTCTGGAGTCACTTGAATTCAGAAGAATGAGGGATAACCTATCAATTGGTGAAAGGCCTTGATAGATTGGATGTGGAGAGGACATTTGCTATGGTGGGAGAATCCAAGACCAGAGGATACAGCCTCAACCAGAGGGTTGTCCTTGTAGAATGGAGATGAGGAATTTATTTTGTCAGAGAGTGGTGAATCTGTGGAATTTGTTGCTACAGGCAGCTGTGGAGGCCAATTCTTTACGTATATTTAAGGCAGAAGTTGATGAGATTCTTGATTGGTCAGGGCACAAAAGGATATAGGGAGAAGGCGGGAGATTGGGGCTGAGAGGAAAAAAGGATTAGCCGAGATGAAATGGCAGAGCATCGACTGGCCAAATGACCCAATTCTTTTCTTGTATTTTATGGTGTTGTGGCCTTCACTAAAAGTAAAAGAACAAATAATTGTAATGTCCCTGTATTTTGTGGATTTTTCTAACAATGAAACAAATATATGTTGCTAAACACAAAATACTCTGCAGATGCTGGGGTCAAAACAACACTCACAACACACTGGAGGAACTCAGCAGGTTGGGCAGCATCCGTGGAAATGATCAGTCAATGTTTCAGGCCAGAACCCTTCGTCAGGACTGAAGAGGGAAGGGGCAGAGGCCCTATAAAGAAGGTGGGGGGAGGGTGGGAAAGAGAAGGCTGGTAGGTTCCAGGTGAAAAACCAGTAAGGCGAAAGATAAAGGGGTGGGGGAGGGGATAGGCAGGAAAGGGGAAGAAGGAATAGGGGAAAGCACAATGGGTAGTAGAAGGAGGCAGAACCATGAGGGAGGTAGTGGGCAGCTGGGGGAGGGGGCAGAGTGAAATAGGGATAGGGGAAGGGAGGGGGAGGGAATTACCAGAAGTTGGAGAATTCAATGTTCATACCAAGGGGCTGGAGACTACCTGGATGGTATATGAGGTGTTCATACCAAGGGACTGGAGACATCGGTGAAACCTGACGCAGATTGGGGGACCGCTTCGTTGGGCACCTCTGCTCCGTCCGCCACAACAGACAGGATCTCCCGGTTGCCACCCACTTTAACTCTGCTTCACATTCCCATTCAGATATGTCCATACATGGCCTCCCCTACTGCCACGATAAGGCTAAACTCAGGTTGGAGGAGCAACACCTCATATACCGTCTGGGTAGTCTCCAGCCCCTTGGTATGAACATAGAATTCTCCAACTTCCGGTAATTCCCTCCCCCTCTCTTCCCCTATCTCTATTTCACTCTGTCCCCTCCCCCAGCTGCCTATCACCTCCCTCATGGTTCCACCTCCTTCTACTACCCATTGTGTTTTCCCCTATTCCTTCTTCACCTTTCCTGCCTATCCCCTCCCCCATCCCTTTATCTTTCCCCTTACTGGTTTTTCACCTGGAACCTACCAGCCTTCTCCTTTCCACCCTCCTCCCACCTTCTTTATGGAGCCTCTGCCCCTTCCCTCTTCAGTCCTGATGAAGGGTTCCGGCCCGAAATGTTGCCTGATGGTTTCCACGGATGCTGCCCGACCTGCTGTGCATATGTTGGTAAAGTTGTGCAAAGTTTAACCTTTTATATATTTGGCACCCAGTATTTCCCAGAGGTCCCTGTGTGATAGTGGTGTGGAAATAATTGTCTTATCATCCACTTAAAAAGCTAATGAAAGCACAATGGTAATTACTATTATCATGAATTTTTGAATTCTGTTTGACTTGGATTGGTACATGCTTGTATGCATTTATTTGCTGTCGTAATTTTTTTTGTTGTTGCTTTTAATTTTGACTGAATGTGCAGTTGCTATGAAAAACATGGTTTTGGAAGATTGGAGCACCATATTTGTCAAGATGTATGCTTATTCAGCATCATCCTAGAAGTATTGTGAGAGTGGGCTTAGTATTGATTAAAATATAAATCAGCATAACTTGTCAGATCATTTACCTTCCCCACCAACATGGCCTTAAATAGAAGGTGTGTCATCATTACCAGAGATCTTTGTTTTCAAAACGTAAGCAATCTCTTTGTTGCAGCTTATCACTTTGATAACAGCTATGTCATCAGAACTGTATGCTCTGGTCTTTCATGAATGTATGGAAGAGGGATTGCTTACTACTAAAAATGTTAATATTGAAGGCTTTCAAGAGAACAGAGGTGAAAGAGGCCAATTGGGGATGTTGATCAGTGATTCACTGAACAATTTTTTCCACTACTATGCCGTTTAGGAACAATACTCATTACTTTGGCTTAAAATGTATCCAGCAAAGTCTATTTCTTAAAGGATGTTGGATATGAGTCAAATGGATCAAATCACATAAACGGCATGCAAACAAAATTAAAGCCCATGGAATAGGAGAGTCGGTGATAATTTGGTTGAAAGAGGCTAAATATAGAAAGCAAATTATGGTAATGCTTTTCAAAAAGAAACTGGCCGACATGATGTTCCTCTTCGAATACTACTTTCTTTTATCTTTATATATGGCTTGGATATCAGAATATATCATAGGATTTCCAAATTTGTTGATTTTTGCACAGAATGTCCTGGTCAGAAAATGCAATTAAAATTCAATCCGTTAATTACCTTAGCTCATCAGTAAAGTGATGGAAGATGTTAATGGTGCTGTCAAATTCAGTTTTTTGTCATTCAACCATATACATGTACATTGCCAAATAAAACAATCTTCCTCTCGACCAAGGTGCACAACATCCTTCAATTTCCTTCCACAGTCCAAAGACATACCTGGTAGATTAATTATCATTGTAAATTGTCCTCTGATTAGGTTGGTGTTGTCAGGGGCTGCTTGGTGGTATGGCTTGAAGGGTTGGAAGGGCATATTCACTATGGTATTTCAAGATAAATTTTTTTAAATTACCTCAAATAAATTAACAAATCAAGTTCAATTATTATTCAACCATACCTGAATGCAGCCAACCAAAACAGCGTTCCTCCGGGTCCAAGGAGCAAACCACACAGCACAACACAACACAAGGCACTTAGAGTACATATAGGATATCAAGTAAACATACTGAACACAAGAATATTTAGCTCAAGTCCCTAAGTAAATTGGTGCTATCAGTAAGAAAAATCCATTCCCGGCAGTTCGCAGACAAACATATGCAGATACACACTACATCCAGCTTGTTATTCCACCTATCGACTATTGGAGGGCAGCACCGATGGGAGAGGCCAGCCCCCCCCGCCATCCAAGGATGGGTGGCACACCACATCGTATTTGGCTTCTCCTCTCCTCTCCTGGATTGCAGCAGCTGCCCGTGGCTTGAGGCTTAGCCTTTCGGCTCCCCAACCACTGTCACGGCAGTAAACAAGGGGGACACTGACTTGCTGCATTTTGCATTATCAATGTTCAGCAGGGTGCTGTGATCACAAGAGAAACATCCAAGACAATCACTCGCTGTTAAACTGTACGTCGCAATCACGCACCATTGCCGATGCCTTTGATATCTTCCTGTAGCAGGCAGTGATATGTTCCGCACCTAGTCCATCTCCTCTGCCAATGCACAGCTTGCTGATGCAGTAGGCATGCAGCACTTGAAATTGTTAATGTCCAACATTATCTTGCGATTGTAAAAAAAAGATAATAACATCTTTGGTTGGTCCCCAAGAGGCCGTTGTGTCTGAATGTGTTGCCATCTTACTGGAAGCCCAGACTATAGTCTGGAACATTAATATTGCTCACCAATGTCTAATTTCTGTTTTGCCAAGATTATTTGGTGATAGACCTAACCAGAAGTGCTGAATTCCAGAAGTTGTCACATGAAAGCAGCATTTGACTGAGTATGGGATCAGGGAGCCTTAGTTAAACTGAAATCTATGGAAAACACTGGAGTTATACCCCACACAAACATAGATGGTTGTGGCTGTTGGAGGTCAATCACCCAGCCCAAAGGCATTGTTTTGGGATTGCTTTGGAACCTAACCAGCTCTGGCTGTTTCATCCATGACCTTCCTTCCAACACAACATTACACATGGAAATATTTGCTCCTAATTGTAAATTGAAATGACATTGTGCAAAATCTCAGCAAATAAAGCAGTCCAGAGTAGCTCAGCACCACTTGAGAATCCTGACAGCATTTAGAACAATCATCTTGTTTTACTTGCACCCTGCTACAGCTCATTGTGGGCACTAGCCTCCCCAGCAATGAGAACATCTTCAAAAAGGCAGTGTCCATCATGAAGGACCCCCCATCACCCAGGATATATATCCTCTTCTCATTGCTACCATCAAGTATGAGGTGCAGGAGCCTGAAGACACACGCTTAATGTTTTAGGGACAGCTACTTGCCCTCTGCCACCAGATTTCTGAATGAACAATGAACCCATGTAAACTATCTCACTAATTTTTTTTCAATCAAGAGGCACAAGGTGTTTCTTGGTTTGACTTGGAAATATATCACCATGCTGGATCTAAATCCTAGAATTCTCTTACTCAAAAGACCTTATTGAAGGATCTTTGCCAGGAGGGCCACAGTGATTCAAAAAGATTCCTCACTATAGAGCAACTAGAGATGAACAATAAATAATCATCGTACCAGTGACAACCACACCCAAAAACACAAAAAACAATAAGGAAAGGATGCTTAAATAGTTGTTTGGTTGTACTGTTGCTGACCTGTAAGTTGCCTCAACAATCTTCTCTTTTGTTTTAAGCAGAACTGAGATAGTCAGGGTTTCTAATTGGTGGTTCTGAGCGACATGTTTCAACTTGGGATGTAAGGATTCCATAATGATATTTCCAGCTATTAAGAATTGGATTCGAAGAAGGAAGTCTGAGAGTCGGAGCAGGAGTGCGGAGGAAGACATTTTTAAAATTTTCGGGTTTTTTTCTCCAACGGCGTTCAGAGAGGCAGGACTGTACAGGCGTGTGACGTCGGGCAGTGCAGCGTGGCAGATTTAAAAGGAACAGAGCCTCATACAGTGGGCAGCGTAGTTTGCGGGCGGCGGAGTGAGCCGGGAGCAGAGTGAAGACTTAAGGGCTTCGGCTCAATGGGCTTAGGCGGAAACGGGCGAGGCGAGGAAGGTTTGGTATTCATTTTCTGTTCTTATTTGAGGAGAGGGGCAGTATGAGTGTGAGGGCAGTTTGTTGTTCTCGGTGTCGGATGTGGGAGGCCCTGGAGTCTCCAAGCCTCCCGGACGTCTACATCTGCGCCAAGTGCATCGAGATGCAGCTCCTAAGGGACCGCGTTACGGAACTGGAGCTGCAGCTCGATGACCTTCGTCTGGTCAGGGAGAGTGAGGAGTTGATAGAGAGGAGTTACAGGCAGGTGGTCACACTGGGGCCACGGGAGGCAAACAAGTGGGTCACGGTTAGGAGGGGGAAGGGGAAGAGTCAGGTAATAGAGAGTACTCCGGTGGCTGTGCCCCTTAACAATAGGTACTCCTGTTTGAGTACTGATGGGGGGGATCGTTTACCCAGGGGAAGCGACAGTGGCCGTGCCTCTGGTACAGAGTCCGGCCCTGTAGCTCAGAAGGGCAGGGAAAGGAAGAGGAGGGCAGTTGTGATAGGGGACTCGATAGTAAGGGGGTCAGATAGGCGATTCTGTGGACGCAGTCCAGAGACCCGGATGGTAGTTTGCCTCCCTGGTGCCAGGGTCCGGGATATTTCTGATCATGTTCAAGATATCCTGAAGTGGGAGGGTGAGGAGCCAGAGGTCGTGGTACATATAGGTACCAATGACGTAGGTAGGAAAAGGGAAGAGGTCCTGAAAGGAGAATATAGGGAGCTAGGAAGGGAGTTGAGAAAAAGGACTGCAAAGGTAGTAATCTCGGGATTACTGCCTGTGCCACGTGGCAGTGAGAGTAGGAATGCGATGAGGTGGAGGATAAATGTGTGGCTGAGGGATTGGAGCAGGAGGCAGGGATTCAAGTTTTTGGATCATTGGGACCTCTTTTGGCACAGGCGTGACCTGTACAAAAAGGACGGGTTACACTTGAATCCTAGAGGGACCAATATCCTGGCAGGGAGGTTAGCGAGGGCTACTGAGGTGACTTTAAACTAGAATGGTTGGGGGGGTGAGAATCAAATTAAAGAGGCTAGGCGAGAGGAGGTTAGTTCACAACAGGGGGATGGGAACCAGTGCAGAGAGACAGAGGGGTGTAAAGTGAGGTTAGAAGCAAAAAGTAGTAAGGAGAACAGTAAAAGTGGCAGGCCGACAAATCCAGGGCAAGCATCAAAAAGGGCCACTTTTCAATATAATTGTATAAGGGCTAAGAGAGTTGTAAAAGAGCGCCTGAAGGCTTTGTGTGTCAATGCAAGGAGCATTCGTAACAAGGTGGATGAATTGAAAGTGCAGATTGTTATTAATGATTATGATATAGTTGGGATCACAGAGACATGGCTCCAGGGTGACCAAGGATGGGAGCTCAACGTTCAGGGATATTCAATATTCAGGAGGGATAGACTTGAAAGAAAAGGAGGTGCGGTGGCGTTGCTGGTTAAAGATGAGATTAACGCAATAGAAAGGAAGGACATAATCCGGGAAGTTGTGGAATCGATATGGGTAGAGCTGCATAACACTAAGGGGCAGAAAACGCTGGTGGGAGTTGTGTACAGGCCACCTAACAGTAGTAGTGAGGTCGGAGATGGTATTAAACAGGAAATTAGAAATGTGTGCAATAAAGGAACAGCAGTTATAATGGATGACTTCAATCTACATGTAGATTGGGTGAACCAAATTGGTAAAGGTGCTGAGGAAGAGGATTTCTTGGAATGTATGCGGGATGGTTTTTTGAACCAACATGTCGAGGAACCAACTAGAGAGCAGGGTATTCTGGACTGGGTTTTGAGCAATGAGGAAGGGTTAATTAGCAATCTTGTCGTGATAGGCCCCTTGGGTAAGAGTGTCCATAATATGGTGGAATTCTTCATTAAGATGGAGAGTGACATAGTTAATTCAGAAACAAAGGTTCTGAACTTAAAGAGGGGTAACTTTGAAGGTATGAGACGTGAATTAGCTAAGATAGACGGGCAAATGACACTTAAAGGATTGACGGTGGATATGCAATGGCAAGCATTTAAAGATTGCATGGATGAACTACAACAATTGTTCATCCCAGTTTGGCAACAGAATAAATCAAGGAAGGTAGTGCACCCGTGGCTGACAAGAGAAATTAGGGATAGTATCAATTCCAAAGAAGAAGCATACAAATTAGCCAGAAAAAGTGGCTCAGCTGAGGACTGGGAGAAATTCAGAGTTCAGCAGAGGAGGACAAAGGGCTTAATTAGGAAGGGGAAAAAGATTATGAGAGAAAACTGGCAAGGAACGTAAAAACTGACTGTAAAAGCTTTTATAGATATGTAAAAAGGAAAAGACTGGTAAAGACAAATGTAGGTCCCCTGCAGGCAGAAACAGGTGAATTGATTATGGGGAGCAAGGACATGGCAGACCAATTGAATAATTACTTTTGTTGTGTCTTCACTAAGGAGGACATAAATAATCTTCCAGAAATAGTAGGGGACAGAGGGTCCAGTGAGATGGAGGAACTGAGCGAAATACATGTTAATAGGGAAGTGGTGTTAGGTAAATTGAAGGGATTAAAGGCAGTTAAATCCCCAGGGCCAGATGGTCTGCATTCCAGAGTGCTTAAGGAAGTAGCCCAAGAAATAGTGGATGCATTAGTGATAATTTTTCAAAACTCGTTAGATTCTGAACTAGTTCCTGAGGATTGGAGGGTGGCTAATGTAACCCCACTTTTTAAAAAAGGAGGGAGAGAGAAACTGGGGAATTATAGACCGGTTAGCCTAACGTCGGTGGTGGGGAAACTGCTGGAGTCAGTTATCAAAGATGTGATAACAGCACATTTGGAAAGCGGTGAAATCATCGGACAAAGTCAGCATGGATTTGTGAAAGGAAAATCATGTCTGACGAATCTCATAGAATTTTTTGAGGATGTAACTAATAGAGTGGATAGGGGAGAACCAGTGGATGTGGTATATTTGGATTTTCAAAAGGCTTTTGACAAGGTCCCACACAGGAGATTAGTGTGCAAACTTAAAGCACACGGTATTGGGGGTAAGGTATTGATGTGGATAGAGAATTGGTTAGCAGACAGGAAGCAAAGAGTGGGAATAAACGGGACCTTTTCAGAATGGCAGGCAGTGACTACTGGGGTACCGCAAGGCTCAGTGCTGGGACCCCAGTTGTTTACAATATATATTAATGACTTGGATGAGGGAATTAAATGCAGCATCTCCAAGTTTGCGGATGACACGAAGCTGGGTGGCAGTGTTAGCTGTGAGTAGGATGCTAAGAGGATGCAGGGTGACTTGGATAGGTTGGGTGAGTGGGCAAATTCATGGCAGATGCAATTTAATGTGGATAAATGTGAAGTTATCCACTTTGGTGGCAAAAATAGGAAAACAGATTATTATCTGAATGGTGGCCGATTAGGAAAAGGGGAGGTGCAACGAGACCTGGGTGTCATTATACACCAGTCATTGAAAGTGGGCATGCAGGTACAGCAGGCGGTGAAAAAGGCGAATGGTATGCTGGCATTTATAGCGAGAGGATTCGAGTACAGGAGCAGGGAGGTACTATTGCAGTTGTACAAGGCCTTGGTGAGACCACACCTGGAGTATTGTGTGCAGTTTTGTTCCACTAATCTGAGGAAAGACATCCTTGCCATAGAGGGAGTACAAAGAAGGTTCCCCAGATTGATTCCTGGGATGGCAGGACTTTCATATGAAGAAAGACTGGATGAACTCTGCTTGTACTCGTTGGAATTTAGAAGATTGAGGGGGGATCTGATTGAAACGTATAAAATCCTAAAGGGATTGGACAGGCTAGATGCAGGAAGATTGTTCCCAATGTTGGGGAAGTCCAGAACGAGGGGTCACAGTTTGAGGATAAGGGGGAAGCCTTTTAGGATTGAGATTAGGAAAAACTTCTTCACACAGAGAGTGGTGAATCTGTGGAATTCTCTGCCACAGGAAACAGTTGAGGCCAGTTCATTGGCTATATTTAAGAGGGAGTTAGATATGGCCCTTGTGGCTACGGGGATCAGGGGGTATGGAGGGAAGGCTGGTGCAGGGTTCTGAGTTGGATGATCAGCCATGATCATAATAAATGGCGGTGCAGGCTCGAAGGGCCGAATGGCCTACTCCTGCACCTATTTTCTATGTTCCTATGTTTCTATTACTATTGTGTTGAAAGTTTCTTAATGCTTTTCAAAACTCTGCCTTTGCAATTCTTGTGCTGTAGAGATCCCAAAGTAGCAGCACAAAAGGATCATAGGTGATCACTCCTTCAAGCTTTGGGGAAACCAGCAATTATGCAAATGGTGTATGTTTGAAATAATTGATCCCTACTCAAGGGTGTTACAAGAATCACCCCTTGTAATAATGATCAGTGAGGTACAGAGAATCTATATTAACCGACAAGTAACTTTTATTATTTCAACTAAAAAGCATGTGGGTTCACACTCTTATCAACCTGTGTGCTCCCTACTAGAACCCTTGATGCTCCATGAACAGTCAATGAAGAGAAGAGGTATTGCCCAGGAAGGGAGTCCACGCTGGCCAGGCATTCTTAGTGGTCCCAATCTCCACGTGTCCGTGGGGTCCTCCTTATCCATGATGGTTGGTCTCTGGCTGCTGGAGAGTTATCACCCCTGTGTACTTGGAGCTCCTGAGTCTTATACTGTTCCTCACCAATTGAACCATTGGCTCAAGGACACCTGACCTACCTGGGTCACCTTCTTACTGGTCATTGTACAGGGCTACAACCAATATTGTTCCATGGTTCTGCCCACCCCAGCTTTGTGTATTTGGACTCTAACTGGTCCAAATGAGGCAACCCAGACAGAGTCTAACGAGATTACAGATTGTTTCGTTGGTAGGCATAACAAGTAGCTACTCCTCTGAGAGTGGTCTCAGGTTTATTGCTCTGGTTTGATTGTCCCAGAGTCAAGAATCAGTTCAGAGTCTGTGCCCTTCACACAACAAATGGTTACTTGTTTGAAAATCGTCTCAGGTTTAGTAGATCATTCCTGAAGCTTTCTGTGTCCATGTTCAGTTGCTAATTAGATTATCCAAGAGCAAGAATCAGTTTAGAGTCCACAAAAAGGGGGAGACAAAGACAACTGGCTTGTCTGCTTCTCCTGTCCTTCATTAGACTGCAGTTTCTTCTGGCCAACAAGGGGAAGGAAATAAAGTGCCCATCTCAAATGCTACAGTATATGAGCTGCAGATGTGATGCAAGGCTGTTGCCTGGAATGATCCAAAGAACTAAGAAGGTATCTTAATCCAGAAGCATCATGGTTTAGTACCACAACTGCTCTGCCTAAGACCATAAGAAACAGCTCAGTACATCATGGGAACTAACCCCCTTCTTCCTTATGAACTCTGTCTACACTTCTCACTGCCTTGGAAAGGACCCCACCCACCCTGGACATTGTCTCTTCTCCCCACTTTCATTGAGTAGAAAATACAAAAGCTTAAAAGCATGTTGCACTAGGCTCAAGAACAGCTTCTATCCTGCTGTTAAGACTATTGAACACTTTCTTAATACAACAGAGTAGATTCCTCATCCTACAATCTCCCTTGTTTAAGGCCTTACACCTTATTGTCTGCCTGCATTGCACTTTCTCTGTAACTGTGAGCCTTCTATTATTACTTTTCCCTTGTACTACCTCAATATACTGATACCGTGAAATGATCAAGTTGGATGGAATTACAAAACAATTGTTTCTAGTGCACTTTGGTACATGAGACAATAATAATAATCATAATAATAATAATAAACCAATGCTACTACTCAGAAGTGTTGTGCAATGGAAGTAAAGTTCCAGCCAGATATGGGCATTTTCAAGATAGCAAAATACTACCATTTGTTAGAAATCTAAAACTTACCTGCAATAAAAATTGCAAATGTTTGAAAGACTGGGACAGGAAGCAGCACCTATGAAGAGGGTAGCAAAGTTAATAAACTTAATTAAGTTGGATCAATTTGAATGGGGATTTTCTGATACTGGATTACTACACTTCTATCTAACATAGTGGAATTCACTACTCAGGCAAATTGTGAAATGTTTCACTCCATCAGAGCATTCTCACTCTGGTTTAATCCAATTTTCTTATTCCCATCTCTCTTGTGTAAATAACAAAAAAGTTAAGCACTTGAAGAATTTGGGTTGAGCAGCATCTGAGGAAGTAAAGTGATGGTTAAAGTTTTTGGGTAAGACTCTGCATCAGGACGAGGTGTGGAGGGAAAATATTATTATAGAACTGAGAGGGAGGAGTGAGACAGAGCCTGGTAGGAAATTAGTGAAACCAGGTTTTATGGTGAGGGGAGAGGGTTGATAGGAGATTGAACCCGGTAGGGGAGAGGCCTGGGAAGGTAAACCAAGGGAGAAGAAACCCGGGTAGATAGTAATGTGGAAGATGGGAATATCAGACTGGTAGGGAAGTGAGTTGAGTCTAGGTAATAATTGGGAAATGTGGGTTATATTATGTAATCCACAGTCCATGTGTTAATGTCATGTTTTTATTAAAATCTGTGGTGGGTAATTATTTTCAGCATTGAATTGAAGATCATGGGGGAGGCTGTTTGACCCATGTTTGTTCAATCTCTTTGAAAGATCAAGTTTATTTCAGCCCCTCTTTCCCACAGCCCTACATTTTAAAAAATTATTACTGTCTTTAGACATATTTTCTATAGTTTTTAACGTATCGATGCCTCCATTTTTAATCTTTCTGGTGTGAATTGCTTTACGTAGACTATTTGCCATGCACTGTACTCTTTCTTTTCTAGGATGCAGCGGTGGACATCATTTTAAAGACTAAAGAGGAGAAAGATGCAGAACTTGATAAGAAGATAGAAGCTTTGCGAAAAAAGAATGAAGCGCTTATGAAAAGATATCATGTATGAAATTTTTGAAAGTCTTTTAATCTTTGTAGTATTTGAATAAGCAATTTCCAAAATTCTGATAAAATGGCTATGTAAAATTCTCTATTGGCAAAATTATCTGTTAACCTCATTGTTGCAGAATATCTTCTCTTAGCTTTATAAGTTCATCAGTTATTTGTCATTTTCTCTCCAAATATAACAGAAATCAACTATTATTATGTGAAATATATCATTCAGTTTTGCTTCTTTACTGTTTTATACCTTGAAATACAGAAGTGCATTACATAGCTCAAAAATCCTGGAGTGTGCATGCAGAGCAAGTTTACTAGAGTATTTCAGGATTTGAGGGATTTCTGCTATTTAAGTGCCATCTAAGGAGAGTTAGAGTTGTTTTTTTAGGTTTCTAGCATCTGCAATATATTGCTTTATCTTTGATGGGATTTGATAAGAGATGTCTGAAATCTTGAGTAGTTTGGACTGGATAAATCAAGGAACGCTCCTCTTAGTGGCCGGTTTAAGAACCTGCAATACGGGTGAAAAATATAGTGTACAAGCTACAGGGAACAAGGTAAAACTTTATTTTTGCTGGGAGTAGCTTTGATCTGAAACTCACTGTCTGTAAGAGTGGTGAAGAATGGATCAGTCAGGGTTTTTTAAAGATTTGGATACATACTAGAGTGGGCTGAAAGTTGGCAGATGGAGTTTAATGCTGATAAATGTGAGGTGCTACATTTTGGTAGGACTAATCAAAATAGGACATACATGGTAAATGGTAGGGCATTGAAGAATGCAGTAGAACAGAGGGATCTAGGAATAATGGTGCATAGTTCCCTGAAGGTGGAATCTCATGTGGATAGGGTGGTGAAGAAAGCTTTTGGTATGCTGGCCTTTATAAATCAGAGCATTGAGTGTAGGAGTTGGGATGTGATGTTGAAATTGTACAAGGCATTGGTAAGGCCAAATTTGGAATATTGTGTACAGTTCTGGTCACCAAATTAGAGGAAAGATTTCAACAAAATAGAGAGAGTACAGAGAAGATTTACTAGAATGTTACCTGGGTTTCATCTCCTAAATTACAGAGAAAGGTTGAACAAGTTGGGTCTTTATTCTTTGGAGCGTAGAAGGTTGAGGGGGGACTTGATAGAGGTATTTAAAATTATGAGGGGGATAGATAGAGTTGATGTGGATAGGCTTTTTCCATTGAGAGTAGGGGAGATTCAATCAAGAGGACATGAGCTGAGAGTTAAAGGGCAAAAGTTTAGGGGTAACGTGAGGGGGAGCTTCTTTACTCAGAGAGTGGTAGCTGTGTGGAACGAGCTTCCAGCAGAAGTGGTTGAGGCAGGTTCGATGTTGTCATTTAAAGTTAAATTGGATAGCTATATGGACAGGAAATTGCTAGAGTCAGTTATCAAAGATGAGATAACAGCATACTTGGAAAGCGGTGAAATCATCAAACAAAGTAAGCATGGATTTGTGAAAGGAAAATCATGTCTGATGAATCTTACAGAATTTTTTGAGGATGTAACTAGTAGAGTGGATACGGGAGAACCAGTGGATGTGGTATATTTGGATTTTCAAAAGGCTTTTGACAAGGTCCCACACAGGAGATTAGTGTGCAAACTTAAAGCACACGGTATTGGGGGTAAGGTATTGATGTGGATAGACAATTGGTTGGCAGACAGGAAGCAAAGAATGGGAATAAACGGGACCTTTTCAGAATGGCAGGCAGTGACTAGTGGGGTACCGCAAGGCTCAGTGCTGGGACCCCAGTTGTTTACAATATATATTAATGACTTAGATGAGGGAATTAAATGCAGCATCTCCAAGTTTGCAGATGACATAAAGCTGGGCGGCAGTATTAGCTGTGAGGAGGATGCTAAGGGGATGCAGGGTGACTGGATAGGTTAGGTGAGTGGGCAGATTCATGGCAGATGCAATTTAATGTGGATGAATATGAGGTTATCCACTTTGATGGCAAGAACAGGATAACAGTTTATTATCTGAATGGTGGCCGATTAGGAAAAGGGGAAGTGCAACGAGACCTGGGTACACCAGTCATTGAAAGTGGGAATGCAGGTATAGCAGGCGGTGAAAAAGGCGAATGGTATGTTGGCATTCATAGCAAGAGGATTCGAGTACAGGAGCAGGGAGGTTCTACTGCAGTTGTACAAGGCCTTGGTGAGACCACACCTGGAGTATTGTGTGCAGTTGTGGTCCCCTAATTGAGGAAAGACATTCTTGCCATAGAGAGAGTACAAAGAAGGTTCCCCAGATTGATTCCTGGGATGACAGGACTTTCATATGAAGTAGACTGGATCGACTAGGCTTATACTTGCTGGAATTTTGAAGATTGAGGGGGGATCTTATTGAAACGTATAAAATTCTAAAGGGGTTGGACAGGCTAGATGGAGGAAGATTGTTCCCGATGTTGGGGAAGTCCAGAACGAGGGGTCACAGTTTGAGGACAAAGGGGAAGCCTTTTAGGACCGAGATGAGGAAAAACTTCTTCACACAGAGAGTGGTGAATCTGTGGAATTCTCTGCCACAGGAAACAGTGGAGACCAGTTCATTAGCTATATTTAAGAGGGAGTTAGATATGGCCCTTGTGGCTAAAGGGATCAGGGTGTATGGAGAGAAAGCAGGTATAGGGTTCTGAGTTGGATGATCAGCCATGATCATACTGAATGGCGGCGCAGGCTCGAAGGGCTGAATGGCCTACTCCTGCACCTATTTTCTATGTTTCTATGAAAGGAATGGAGAGTTATGGGCTGAATGCAGGTCAGTGGGACTAGGTGAGAGTAAGAGTTCAGCACAGACTAGAAGGGCGGAGATGGCCTGTTTCCGTGCTGTAATTATTATATGGTTATATAGAGAGAATAATTTATAGGGTATGGGGAAATAATTGGATAATAGGATCTACTTGCAGCAAAGGTGGAATAGTTCAAATGACTATTTCCTTTGCAGTAAAAAATCTGTTTCCTTAAGGCAGAACCCATCCATTCCTTGGTGTGCTATAATACTGCTCGTGCCACACTTTAGAGTTGTACAACACAGAAACATGTTTATGCTGGTGATCAAGTACTTGTCTATGTTCATCTCATTTACTAGCATTTGTTCGTAGCTTATGGTGCCTTGCAATTGATGTGCTTGATCTAGATGCTCTTTAAATATTGAGCACAGCTGTCTCCGTCCACCTTCGTGAATTCCAGATAGTAACTATTTCTGGGTGAAACCTTAAGGAAATGAGAATGTAATTTGACATTTCTGGTTCTAATTTTGGTTAAAAAATAAAGAAATAAACAAACAAAATATATATATATATATAATTACAGGAAATTGAAGAAGACAAAAAAAGGGCAGAACTGGAAGGAATGGCAGTTCTCACTCGCAAAAGTAGACCAGAGAGTCTTACCATTACAATTACAAAATCTCCAAATGTAAGTTGTTTTACTAGTAACATTTTTTTTAATACTTTATTTTCAAAATTTTCAAAAAAAACAATGAAATCAACAAGAACATACCAGCTCAGACATGTATAAAAATGAAATAAGCAAAAAAAAAAGAAAGAAACATAACATTAGAAACATAACTATTGTACAAAGTGCTCATAAATACTAAACATTAAATCTCAAATGAGGGCCGTGAGAAATCAGCTGGGGGGAAATTGCTCATCCGCCCCCGGCCTCGTCCAGGTAGGCAAGAAATGGATCCCAGAGAGCTGAAATTTTTTTAATTGAATTGGTTCTCAAGAACCTAAGTCTCTCCATCTGTATGACTGAGATCATGTCAGCCATCCACCTCCGGAAGGAACGGGGGAGAAGGTGATTTCCATTCCCTCAAGGTAAGTCTTTTGGCGACAATCATCCCCAGCATCAGAGACTGTTGTATGGCTGTAGAGAAACAAATAGTAGATTGCGAGCAGTCAAATATAATGAGACCAGCTTCCAAGGGGAAGGATCTTTTATAGGCCTTTGAGTACCAGTCAAATATTTTGGACCAAAATCCAGTCAGTAATGGGCAAAACCAAAAGGTGTGTGACAATGTAGCTTCCGTCCCTTGGCATCTGTCACACATTGGCGAGACAGAAGGGTAAATCCTGTGCAATCTAAGTTTAGAG
Organism: Mobula birostris; assembly: GCF_030028105.1. NCBI lineage: Eukaryota > Metazoa > Chordata > Chondrichthyes > Myliobatiformes > Myliobatidae > Mobula > Mobula birostris. Next base: position 153,123,859 of record NC_092370.1, read on the forward strand.
TAATGGAGACGGTGGACAACTTTAAACTGGATCAGTTGGTGCCTGCTGTTAACAGGGCAAGCCTGTATCATAGACAAACAGTTATCCCAGGCAGCTTCAGATAATTCAATGCCCAACTCCTCTCTCCAGGCTTCTCTAATCTTCACAGTAAACGCTACAGTGCAATTATCAAACAAACGTACAAACTTAGAAATGAGATGCCTGGAGTCAGGAGGATTCTTTAAAACATCAAAAAACGTATGTTTTCCTGGAAGGATTTCAAAATTACATATCTTAGATTGAATGTAGTGTCTAATTTGTAAGTAATGAAAAAGGTGTGAATGAGGCAGCTCAAATTTCTCTTTCAGCAGACTAAATGTTGCAAACCGTCCCTCTATGTACAGGTCTTCAATAGAAACTAGACTCTTCTCCCTCCAAGCATGGTAGGAAAAATATTCCATTTCAACTCATTTCCAAGACTACAGATCCTCTCGGCAGATTTATAATGATCTCTGGCTCCATTAATTCATTTCCGCTAATCTTCCTTAACATTTATGGTCCAAACACAGACGAGCCAAATTTTTTTAGGAATGTTTTTGAATTACTTCCGGATGCCAGTAATTCAAATATAATAATCGGCGGTGACTTGAATTGCTACCTGGATCCATATTTAGATAGATTGGCCTCCTGCCCACCCTCAAATATCATGCCAGTGCAGGTCCTAAATAATTTGATTAGATCTAGGAATTTAGTAGATATTTGGCGAATTCAACATCCCACTGACAAGGATTATTCTTATTATTGTCATGTACATGAATCTTATAGTAGAATAGACTATTTTTTGGTTGACTCTCATTTAATATCTCATGTTACCAATACAAAATATCATAATAGATTAATTTCTGACCATAGCCCCTTGACAATGTCCCTAAATCTCTCCCTTTCCAAACGAGTCTATTCCTGGTGTTTTAACCCCTCCCTACTTACCAATAAGAAATTTATAGACTATATCACCACCAGATTAAAAGATTTTATAGAAATTAACAATAACGGCGAGGTGTCAGATTCCACACTCTGGGAGACATTAAAAGTTGTAATTCGTGGGTATATAATTTCATATGACTCCGCTGCTAAGAGGGAGACAGAAGGGCGATTATTAGAGAATGAGAATACTCTCCCAACCCTCGAAGCGACATACCAGGCTTTGAAATCCTCTGAAGATTATAATAAAATAATGAAGCTTAAATATGAGTACAGTTGTACCTTGGGTAGTCAAATAAATAACCTCCTCTTAAAAGTAAGACAAAAGCATTTCGAAATGGGGGACAAGCCTGAGGGGCTCCTGGCACGGCAGCTCAGGGACGCCCAGGCCCTAAGGTCAATTCATTGCATTAGATCGAGTGCGGGTACCCTGTTAACTAACCCCAAGGAGATAAATGACTGCTTTAAAGAATTTTACAGCGAACTCTACACCTCTAAATGCAATGCCACTCAATCTGATTTGAGTGACTTCTTTGATTCTCTTGTAATGCCGAAACTTAGTGACGCTGCTAGGGAGGACTTAGATTCTGACTTCATATTGGAAGAAATAACTTCTGCCATTAAGTCATTTCCGTCCGGCAAGGCTGCTTGACTGGATGGATTTGGCTGTGAATTTTATAAGAAATTCCGTGATATCCTTGCCCCACTTCTCCTCAGAATGATATTTTGCTCTAAGAGAGATAAAGCCTTGCCTAGAACATTGTACGAGGCTAACATTTCCCTCATTTTAAAGAAAGATAAAGAGGAAACAGACCTGGCCATCTATAGGCCCATTGTACTTCAGAATTTTGATAGAAAGGTAATTACTAAAATGCTGGCTACCGACTAAATAAGTAGTTGTCATCTATCATTCATCCTGATCAGACAGGATTCATCCTGGGTAGGTTCTCTTTTTCCAATGTCAGATGCCTCCTTAATACTATGTATACTGATCATGGGAAAGCTAGTGGGGCAGCAATTTTGTCCCTTGATGCATAGAAGGCTTTTGACCAGATTGAGTGGCCTTACATGTTTGAGTCACTGTACAGGTTTGGGTTCGGGGAGTCACTTGTATCTTGGGTAAAACTGATATACGCCAGCCCAATGTGTTCTATTATAACTAATGGTGACAAGTCAACTCTGCTTCCCCTACACCGTTCAGTCCAGCAGGGGCGCCCTCTCTCGCCGGCCCTTTTTGCCGTCACGGTAGAGCCCCTCGCCCTAAAAATAAGAAGTCACCCAAATATTCTGGGTTTGAAAGTGGGAGGTATTGAAACACTTACTAGTTTGTATGCTGATGATGTGATACTCTACTTACAAGACTCAGAAAAGTCAGTCCCTCTTCTAGATTTAATCACCTCTTTTGGCAGACTATCGGGATACTCAATCAATTGGACAAAAGGTGACTTTGTGCCCCTCTCCAACGACTACACGCAGGGTTTTTTGGAAATTGTCCTGTTCAAAGTAGTTAAAGATCATTTTACTTATCTCGGCTTGACAATCCCCAAAGATCCTAAATTAATATTCAAATTAAACTTCGCAGAGTTTATTTCAAAACTTAAACAGAATATAGAAAGTTGGAAAACCCTACCTCTGTCCATGATTGGTCATATAAATTCAGTTAAAATGGTTTCCCTTCCTAGGTTTCTCTATCTTTTGTCAAAATCTCCCCAGTTTTCTTACATCAGCTTTCTTTAAAGAATTGGACTCCATAATATAGAAAGTTGGAAAACCCTACCTCTGTCCATGATTGGTCATATAAATTCAGTTAAAATGGTTTCCCTTCCTAGGTTTCTCTATCTTTTGTCAAAATCTCCCCAGTTTTCTTACATCAGCTTTCTTTAAAGAATTGGACTCCATAATATTGTCTTATATCTGGAATTATAAGAATCACAGGATTTCGAAAATTCATTTACAAAAGCCCAAGTCTGAAGGAGGGCTGGGATTACTTGTATTTCGACACTATTATTGGGCTGTCAATGCTAGGGCTTTAATATTTTGGCAACGGGGTGCTCCGGATAACCTAGTCCCTGGGGCTCCCTTGTGGCTATGTATGGAGTCTAACTCTGTTGTCGATTCCTCCTTGCCAGCCATGCTTTTCTCTAAGTTAAAGAAGCCTGGGACCTCAAAAAGTTTGAGTTTTGTTTTGAAAAATTCCATCAGAGTTCTAAACCAGATTGGGAGCGTTCTGAATTTACCAGAGACCTCTGTACAAACACCAATCTGTTTCAATCACTCCTTTCTACCCTCATGATCAGACTAGTAACATTTTTGAACGCAGTTGAGGTTAAATATTTTGCACAAGAATTGATTTCTGAACTTTTCATTGTTTTTCTCTCTGTACACCATGATACCAAACTCCAATGCATCTTACAAAATCAGTAGTTCATGTAATAGTTCTAGAGGAATGTGCTTAAAACAGTTCTGTTTGATATGTTGGAATAGAGTTTCATTATGGATCTTTGAGGAATATTTAAGTAGTAGTATACTGCCACTGTTTGTGGGCGGGGGGGCGGCTGGGAAGATAGTTTAGCACTTGACTCCTTCAATGTTGAAAAAAACAGATAGTTTCTTGTCCCATTCTTCTTTCTCTATCAATTTCTCTACATCCGAACTTGGCTACTCCTCAATTTGAAGATATTTTATGAATTGATAATTATGGTCCTTTTAAATATATCTTGGATTTGCCTTTTATTCACTTGTTTGTATTCTGGACTTACTGATTTTGTACACTTTTGTGAAACTGCTCATCAATTAACTTTTTAAAGACTTTATGAATTTATTTCAGAATTTAGTTGTTAACCTAATCATATTAAGATCTTACTTTTCAAGGAGGGTTTAACAGTATTTTAAAAAGAATTTACTTGGATGACACTTCATGACTGTCGATGTGAAAACTGTTTTAAATTAAAACCTGTTTGAAAATAACTAGGTGTTTTCGATGTTCGGTCACTTATTTAAACAACTCTGAGAAAAATGATCTACCCGTACCTTATTATAAGTTTAAGTATAGAGTTAGATGAAGAAAAGAGCTATCATCTTGCCAAGAAGATTAACTTGCTTTAGCATTCACAAAGTTCCAAGTACAAAGATTAATGGCCAAAAAGAGAATAGAAGGATAACACATATTGTGTGAGCAAATGAGTAAGAACTACCAAGGTATAAAAAATGTCAAAGAAAGAAAGTATCAAAGAATAAAGGCAGTGACAAAAATTATAGCAGGAGATGAAGAATTAGCTGAGGTATTAAGCAAACATCATATGCTACAGAAGAGAAACAAGGCAGAACTGGGGAAAAGAAGACAAGTAGAGATCTGCTGAAACATATCTGAATATTTGAGATTCAATACCTATTTTTCTCCACATGCAACCTAATCTAGGGCATTTGCAGAAATTTGGAAAACTGACCTGATATGTTATATGTACATAGCTTTTGATCAAGAACATAGTGAATGATCTTTACCTGGGCTGGCATGGTATGGCTTGAATTAACCATGAATGTTTTTCAGAATATATATCCTACAAACATATTTATTCAGATTGTGCTAGGTCCTAAGTTAGGAATGAAATAAATAGCACTAACAGAAATTACTGGAGAAATTAAAGGGACTAAAGCTAGGCAAGTACCCTGATATAGACTGCAGCCCAAAATTCTAAGAGATGACACGAAAGAGACTTTTTCTGTTGATCAGTGTAAAAAAAAAACCCAGCTTAAATCCACTGTGATTCAACATTGTAAAATAATAAAACATGAAAACTTCCAAGGGGGCTGCGTGAATACTTTTTATAGGCACTGTATTGAAGTAAAACTGTTGCGAGAGGGAGAAATGGAGGGAGCAAAAAGGGGGGTAGAAACAGAAGTCCCTCAAGTATATTCTGTCATTTACTATCAGCTGTAAACTCCTATCTGGATTCCTATATTCCCACCGTAATCAGTCATCCCCTTTCAAGTCAAGTCACTTTTTATTGTCATTTCGACCATAAACTGCTGGTACAGCACACAGTAAAAATGAAACAACATTCCTCCAGGACCATGGTGCTACATGAAACAACACTAAACTACACTAGACTAAGTGAGACAATGCAAGGCTACACTAGATTATGTAAGACAACATAAAAACTACACTAGACTACAGACCTACACAGGACTACATAAAGTGCACAAATCAGTGCAGGGCAGTACAATAAATAATAAACAAGACAATAGGCACAGTAGAGAACAAATTACAATATAATAATAAATGATGTAGATGTCAGTCTTTCTTGTCTTGTGTTAGGTTTTGTATCTCCAAAAGATAAAAATAACTGAAGAAAAGCAAGGAAGTCTAGAATCTGAGTCTGACTTCATGTTTACTTTAAACAAGGTGCATATGCATTACTTTGTAGCATCATGACACATCCAATTCAATTATTTTTACATATAACCTGTAATGAATTATTTAAACAAAGGATGTTTAATCAAACAACATATTTACAGGATTACTCAAATATTATCGAAATTTTATACACACAACACTCCTCTCAGCTATAAACTCCCAACTCAATGTAGAATATATCTCAACTTATATATGCAGTATACTATAAAATACAAGTACATCATGGTAAAGTTTTAAATTGTCCCATTCAGGTCTAAAGATTTAATCACTGTGGAGACTTTCTTACTCTTGTGGAATATTGTCTTTACTGACAAGGGGGTCACTGTTTGGCAGGTGAAACCATCTCAGGTTTTGGGGTCTCCTCTGGTGGTTGTAGGAGTTGGGATTTCAGGAAGTGGTTCTGCCCGCCCTGGCCACCGTTCTTCTCTAAGAGTTGCCTTTGCTCTCCTCAACTGGTCAATGTGTCATCTCCGGATGATATCAGACACAGTCTCCACTGTGTAGGAGAGTGGTAGGAGACTGATCGTAATCTTTCTGAGTACCCATTTTTGATCACCTGACTCAGCTGTTTGTACTGCCTCTGAGGTTGGGTTTGAGGAGATCTAAGCATTAACACAAGTGCTGACACAGGAACAGCAAAGCTGATGAGTTGGTTGTGGAGTGTACTGCATTACAATATGCAAGGAGGAAATTGACCAACTTCTGGTTCAGCGTCAGTGTAGTGTGTTCTTTAGACTCTGAACAAACTTTTCCACCAAACTATTTGTAGCTGGGTGGTAGGGTGCAGATGTGATGTGTCTTTTTCTATTCATTTCGAGGAATGACTGAAACTGTTCTGCAACAAACTGTGGTCCATTGTCACTAAGTGTTCTGGAACACCAGTCCTTGCGAAGAGACTTGTCGACACATCAACAGTGTGCGAGGCTGTAGTGAAGGCAAATGGGAACATTTCTAGCCACTTCTTAGTTGCATCCACTATTACCAAGTGATCTGTACCCACGAATGGTCTGGCAAAATCTGCATTAATCCTCTGCCAGGGCAATGAGACCATTCCCAGGGAAAAAGAGGTGCTGCTGTTAGCATCTTCTGGATATGTAGGCATCCCGCACAGTGCATGACAAGCTGCTCGATCTGCTGATCTATCCCAGGCCACCAGACAAAGCTTTGAGCCAACACCTTCATTTTTTCCACACCTAGCTGACCGACATGTAGCTCCTCCAACACTTGAGCTCTCAGCTTGGACTCTCAATTCTCAATCCCATGTAAGGCAATCTCCATCAAGGGCAAATTCATCTTGGCGATGGTAAAAATAGGGGAACTAGAGTCTCTCTTGCATATTCCAGCCATTTTGGATATTCGTGTAGACCTGAGACAGTGTGGAGTCTTTTTTTAGTTTCACTTTGGATCATCTCTGCTGTAACAGACTTTTGATTTGCCTTGGGGAGAATACTTCAAGAGGAATGTCCTTTTTTAGTAAATTTTTCCTTTATTTACTTTGCCCAGGGTAATCGGGACAATCCAGCAGCATTTCCATGATTAGTCATCCTTCTGATTTCAATCTTGTAATTATGTCCTCCCAAGAAGCAGGGGCCATCTCTACATTTTGATGCTGCTGTTAGCAGAACAATCTTCTGTGAATTGAAAATGGACACCAATGGTTAATTATCAGTAACGATGGTAAATACTCTACCATACAAGAACTGGTTGAAATGTTTTACACCCCAAACCCGACTCTGTCAGCCTGTGCATAATTTTTCTCTGCAGCAGTAAGGGAACATGGTGCAAATGCTGCTGGGCATTCACTTCCACTACTCATAACATATGACATGACTGCACCAATACCATTAGGTGAGGCGTCCCAGGCAAGCTTCACTGGATAATGCGAATTATAATCACCATTTCCTTTACCTTTTTGAAAATCATCTCACACTGCTTTGTCCATTGCCATTTCTTCTCAATCTGTAGTAATAAACTTAAAATGTGGAGCACAGTAGCCAGGCTTGTCAGGAACCTATTATAGTAATTGATAAATCCTAAAAAGGACTGCAACTGAGACACATCCTTTGGTCTTGGGACATCCACCACAGCTTGAATTTTCTCTGCACAAGTATAATCCTCGTGTATTGATGATGTGACCGTAAGTGATGCTTGGTTTAAATAATTCTCAGTTGTTGTGCCGTGCTCTGAGCCCATAATCTTGTAATTGTTTTAAAACTCTTGAGATTTTGGAGATGTTCTTTGTCATCCTTACCAGTAACAATGATGTCAATCAAGTACCTGGAGAGCCTTGCAACACCTGGTCCATGGCTTTCTACAACAGTGCAAATGCCTTTCCAAAAATAAGCCTATTACAGCGATAAAGCCCTTTGAGTGTTTATAGTGAGAAACACTTTGGACTCTTCTTCCATATCCATCTGTAGGTAGGCCTCAGCTAAATCCATTTTGCTAAGGTGTTTTCCTGCAGAAAGGTTTGCGAAGAGGGCAGAAGGTATTGATCTTTCTTTCTTTCTTTCTTTTTCAATCTTTTTATTAGTTTCATAGAATATAAACATAAGATAGCAATAATACAAATAGTTGGAGATACATTGTTGTAGTTAAAAAGAGTAATTATAAGACCAAGTAGTATAAATTGACAAAACTCCCAATCGCGTCGGATAACAATGAATAATACAGGACAAAAAAAAAACTGGAGAAAAATTATGAAAAAGAAAAAAAAAAATAGAGGAAAAAAAACAAACCCCACCCCAAAAAAAGACTAAACTAAACAGAATTAATCAACTAAACTAAAAGACTTGGGCAATTCTAACAACGTAAAAATGGAAGAGAAGAAAACCTTAGTGTCGACGACTCCATTCCTCTCAACCAACAGTACAGAGAAATAAAATAAGTTTGGAAATGGTAAAATTACATCATATGAAAATGCTGAATAAATGGCCTCCAAGTTTTTTCAAATTTAATGGAAGGGTCATAAACCACACTTCTAATTTTTTCCAAATTCAAACACAACATAGTTTGTGAAAACCAGTGAAATACAGTAGGAGGGTTAATCTCTTTCCAATTCAGCAAAGTGGATCTTCTAGCCATTAAGGTAAGAAATGCAATCATTCGGCGTGCTGAAGAGGTTAAATAATTTGAGTCTATCATTGGTAATCCAAAAATAGCAATAATTGGATGAGGTTGTAAGTCTGTATTCAAAACCGTTGAAATAATATCAAAAATATCTTTCCAATATTTTTCCAACAAAGGACATGACTAAAACATGTGAGTTAAAGAGGCTATCTCGAAATGACATCTATCACATATAGGGTTAATTTAAGAATAATAATGAGATAGTTTATCTTTAGACATATTAGCCCTGTGCACTACTTTAAACTGTATCAACGCATGTTTAGCACATATAGAGGATGAATTAACCAATTGAAGAATTTTTTCCCATTTTTCTATCGGTATGATAATCTAAAGTTCTCTTTCCCAATCAGCTTTAATTTTATTGGAAACATCAGGACATAAACTCATAATTATATTATAAATAATTGCTACAACACTTTTCTGAGAGAGATTTAGATCTAAAATTTTTTCCAAAGTATCCATTGGATATGAGTGTGGAAAATTAGGAGAAACAGTAATTAAAACGTTTCTAATCTGTAGATATCTAAAAAAGTGAGATCTGGGTAAGTTATATTTATTAGAAAGTTGATCAGAAGACATGAAACAATTATCCAAAAATAAATCACAAAAACATACTATACCTTTGGTTTTCCAATCAAAGTAAGCTTGATCCATAAGATATTGATCTACTCGGTACTGGGTTGATGATGACCTCAAAATCACCTCAGATGCTGACAGTCCTATTCTTCCTGACTACTGGGACCACTGGCATTGCTTATGGGCTCTACTCATTCTAGGGAAGAATTCCTTCATTCTCTATGCAATCTAACTCATTGGCTACTTTATCACGGACGGCATAAAGTACCAAATGGGCTTTGCAAAACTTGGGTGTGGCATTTTCATTTAACACTATTTTACCCTTTATATGTTTTGAGTGTTGTAAGCCATCCTTGAACACTGCTATGACATCATCCAGTATCGTTCTTATGTAACAATTACAGCACGGAAGCAGGCCATCTCGGCCCTTCTAGTCCCCGCCGAATGCTTACTCTCACCTAGTCCCACCGACCTGCACTCAGCCCATAACTCTCCATTCCTTTCCTGTCCATATAGCTGTCCAATTTAATTTTAAATGACAACATCAAACCTGCCTCAACCATTTCTTCTGGAAGCTCGTTCCACACAGCTACCACTCTCTGAGTAAAGAAGTTCCCCCTCATGTTACCCCTAAACTTTTGCCCTTTAACTCTCAACTCATGTCCTCTTGTTTGAATCTCCCCTACTCTCAATGGAAAAGCCTATCCACGTCAACTCTATCTATCCCCCTCATAATTTTAAATACCTCTATCAAGTCCCCCCTCAACCTTCTACGCTCCAAAGAATAAAGACCCAACTTATTCAACCTTTCTCTGTAACTTAGGTGATGAAACCCAGGTAACGTTCTAGTAAATCTTCTCTGTACTCTCTCTATTTTGTTGACATCTTTCCTATAACTTAGTGACCAGAACTGTACACAATACTCCAAATTTGGCCTCACCAATGCCTTGTACAACTTCAACATTACATCCCAACTCCTATACTCAATGCTCTGATTTATAAAGGCCAGCATACCAAAAGCTTTCTTCACCACCCTATCCACATGAGATTCCACCTTCAGGGAACTATGCACCATTATTCCTAGATCCCTCTGTTCTACTGCATTCTTCAATGCCCTACCATTTACCATGTATGTCCTACTTTGATTAGTCCTACCAAAATGTAGCACCTCACTTTTATCAGCATTAAACTCAATCCGCCATTTTTCAGCCCACTCTTTTAACTGGCCTAAATCTCTCTGCAAGCTTTGAAAACTTACTTCATTATCCACAACTCCACCTATCTTAGTATCATCTGCATACTTTCTAATCCAATTTACCACCCCATCATCCATGTAATGTATATGACAAACAACATTGGACCCAGTACAGATCCCTGAGGCACACACCGGCCTCCAATCTGACAAATACCACTACTCTCTGGCATCTCCCATCTAGCCACTGCTGAATCCATTTTACTACTTCAATATTAATAGCTAATGATTGAACCTTCCTAACTAACCTTCCGTGTGGAACCTTGTCAAATGCCTTACTGGAGTCCATATAGACAACAACCACTGCTTTACCCTCGTCAACTTTCCTAGTAATCTCTTCAAAAAATTCAATAAGATTTGTCAAACATGACCTTCCACGTACAAATCCATGTTGACTGTTCCTAATCAGACCCTGTCTATCCAGATAATTATATATACCATCTCTAAGAATACTTTCCATCAATTTACCCACCACTGAAGTCAAACTCACAGGCCGATAATTGCTAGGTTTACTCTTAGAACCCTTTTTAAACAATGGAACAACATGAGCAATACGCCAATCCTCTGGCACCATCTCCGTTTCTAATGACATTTGAAATATTTCTGTCAGAGCCCCTGCTATTTCCACATTAAATTCCCTCAAGGTCCTAGGGAATATCCTGTCAGGACCCAGAGACTTATCCACTTTTATATTCCTTAAAAGCTCCAGTACTTCCTCTTCTTTAATCGTCATAGTTTCCATAACTTCCCTACCTGTTTCCCTTACCTTACACAATTTAATATCCTTCTCCTCAGTGAATACCGAAGAAAAGAAATTGTTCAGAATCTCCCTCATCTCTTTTGGCTCCACACATAGCTGTCCACTCTGATTCTCTAAGGGACCAATTTTATCCCTCACTATCCTTTTGCTATTAATATAACTGTAGAGACCCTTGGGATTTATTTTCACCTTACTTGCCAAAGCAACCTCATATCTCCTTTTAGTGTTTCTAATTTCTTTCTTAAGATTCTTTTTACATTCTTTATATTCCTCGAGCACCTCATTTACTCCATGCTGCCTATATTTATTGTAGGTCTCTCTCTCTTTCCAAACTAAGTTTCCAATATCCCTTGAAAACCGTGGCTCCCTCAAACTTTTAACCTTTCCTTTCAACCCAACAGGAACGTAAAGATTCTGTACCCTCAAAATTTCACCTTTAAATGACCTCCATTTCTCTATTACATCCTTCCCTAAAACAAATTGTCCCAATCCACTCCTTCTAAATGCTTTCGCATCTCCTTGAAGTTAGCCTTTCTCCAATCAAAAATCTCAACCCTGGGTCCAGACCTATCTTTCTCCATAATTATATTGAAACTAATGGCATTGTGATCACTGGACCTGAAGTGCTTCCCAACACATACCTCCGTCACCTGACCTATCTCATTCCCTAACAGGAGATACAATACTGCCCTTTCTCTAGTTGGTACCTCTATGTATTGCTGCAGAAAACTATCCTGCACACATTTTACAAACTCCAAACCATCCAGCCCTTTTACAGTATGGGCTTTCCAGTCTATGTGTGGAAAATTAAAATCTCCCACAATCACAACCTTGTGCTTACTACAAGTATCTGCTATCTCCTTACAAATTTGCTCCTCCAATTCTTGCTCCCCATTTGGTGGTCTATAATACACCCCTATAAGTGTTACTACACCTTTTCCATTCCTCAATTCCACCCAAATAGCCTCCCTAGACAAGCCCTCTAATCTATCCTGCCAGAGCACTGCTGTAATATTTTCTCTGACAAGCAATGCAACACCTCCCCTCTTGTCCCTCGGATTCTATCACACCTGAAGCAATGAAATCCAGGAATATTTAGTTGCTAATCACAATTTAGTTGCCAATCTTAATTCACTTTCAATTTGTTTTATTGCTAGGGATCTGCCATGAAAATAGTGAGTGGATTTACAATCAAATTGTAGTTGTCTCAGCTAATCGCATCCCCACAATGTTGGCCTTCATGTTTTTACCACATACATGCCCAGTGTGGCTTGTTAGTTATTACTGTTATGTTTCGTGACTCCAAAACATGAAACTTATTGAAAGAAAGCCAAGGCAGTCCAGAATCTGAGTCTAACTTCGTATTTACTTTAAGTGAGGTGCGCATGTTTCCTGCTGTAGCGTCATGACATATGCAATTTGATTATTTTTGCATATAACCGATAATGAATTATTTAAAGAAGATTGCTTAATTAAATAATATACTTACAACATTACTCAAACACTACTGAAATATTAATCACACTATATCTTGTACCTACCTACCTCCACCTTAAAAATACTTCAAGTAAGCCTTCTCTGCAGTTTCTAATACATTTAACATCATTACTAAAATAAGGAGAACACCATTGCACTCTAGATGTTGTCTCATTAATGCCCTGTATAACTGCTTAGCAGTGCTGTCTGACAATAAATGTTCATGGAGAGACCTTGTGAAACAAACATCAATAATGAATTTTACTGTTGCCTTTAATCTATCAGCATAGCCTTTAATTGAGGGAATGATTGTTGGAAGATCAGCCTCTCAGACTTGGTTCAAAATTTATGGTCTTCTGGGCAACTATGTGATTCGTCTCATCATATATGTCTTAGCGAGCTCAATTACACACAGCAGGCACTTGAGACTTGAAAGAAGCTTCACCTTGTTCAGGAATTTGAGAAGAGAAATGAGTGAATATATGCTGTAATCTGGAGCCAGAAAATAAACTGCTGGACAAACTCAGGTCAAGCAGCATCTGTGGAGGCAAATGGAAGATTGCCATTTTGGATTGAGACCCTGTATTAGGACAGAGCATGTAGAGGTAAGATGATCAGTGTGTCGAAGTGAAGGCAGGGTGAAACAGAGGCTGGTATGTGATGGGTAGAATCAGAATGGATGGGAAGGAAAGATGGGTAGATGGAGTCAGGACTGGAAAAGTTAACAAAGGGAGAAGAAATTCAGGTAGACAGATGTGTGGGTGAGAGGATGGTGATGAGTATAGCTAATGAGAGGGTGAGGGCAGGAATGGGAGAAGTGAACAAAAGGAGGCATATCCTGGGTGGGTTGGAGGAAGTGCAAAGGGAATGTGGGGAAGTAGGCTACCTGAAATTGTACAGTTCAGTTGCCATGATATTAGACCGTAGCTACCCAAACAGAAAAACTTTTATTTTTTGCTCCAGATTACAGCATATGTACTCACTTGTGTCTCTACTTATAAATAGAGACTTTTAAATATACAAATATTTAAATAAATATACAAATAGAGGCTTCTTCCTGTTTGCATTTGTCCTTACTGTGGTAGTGGAGAAAGCAGAGGATAGACAAGTTGGTGTGGAAAGGGAAGTTGAAATAACATGCAACTGGATGATGCATAGAAGTATGAGGAGTCTGTCTGGCCCTTCATCCAAATCAAGACTGTGTCTGATACTCCATCTCTTTGCCACATTCCAGTACATGGTCCCCTAATCTGAGGGAGGATATCCTTGCCATAGAGGGAGTACAAAGAAGGTTCACCAGATTGATTCCTGGGATGGCAGGACTTTCATATGATGAAAGACTGGATCGACTAGGCTTATATTCGTCGGAATTTAGAAGATTGAGGGGGGATCTTACCGAAACGTAGAAAATCCTAAAGGGATTGGACAGGCTAGATGCAGGAAGATTGTTCCCGATGTTGGGGAAGTCCAGAACGAGGGGTCACAGTTTGAGGATAAAGGGGAAGCCTTTTAGGACTGAGATTAGGAAAAACTTCTTCACACAGAGAGTGGTGAATCTGTGGAATTCTCTGCCACAGAAAACAGTTGAGGCCAGTTCATTGGCTATATTTAAGAGGGAGTTAGATATGGCCCTTGTGGCTAAAGGGATCAGGGGGTATAGAGGGAAGGCCATGATCATACTGGATGGCGGTGCAGGCTCGAAGGGCCGAATGGCCTACTCCTGCACCTATTTTCTATGTTTCTATCCCTTGATTCTTTGACTGAACATGATGACTTTGCTTCTGCAGATGTCTGTGACAGGGAAATCTAAAGCTTCTGAATTAAGACAGTTTTCCTCATTCTTAAGAACCCTGTCCTTATTTTCACTTGCTCACCTCTGGGTCCTACTCATCAGCCACGGTAAATATGCTCCTTACACCTTTAAAAAAAACCTAGTGCTTTCCTGGCATACATGATGAATAGGCTCTTCTTGGGCTTCCAGCTGGGTGCTGGTATTGATTATATAAGGGATGAAGAAGATGCCAGATTTTGTCATCGAAACATCAGTTATAATTGATACCTGTACCCAGATGGAAACCCAAGAAGAGTTTATTCCTCCTTTACACCTACTTTATCAAACTCTCTAAATTTCAATGAGATATTCTCTTATCCTTTTAAAATGTAAAGAATGAAGTTCTAATCTACTTAATTTCTTCTCGTATGGCAAACTTGTCATTTATAGAACCAGTCTGGTGAATCAAAATTGCTAGAACATCCATCAATGATGTCAAGATCTTTGGAATTCACTGGGCAAGCTAGGCCAATATCCCAGCACCAAGGTACTAAATACACGGCCAGTTCCATTGGGTAGGCATATGACTGCAGACTTCCAAAATAAATACCTTATTCTGAGTTCTGTCATAGGAAGGGATTACCAGAGGATATGAGACAAGGAAGTGTCTAAAGGCTTCTTTCAAAAATAAAATGTAAATCTGCACTGATTTCTGGGAATCCTCGGTCCATGGTCACTCAGAGAGGAGCAGGGGTATTAAGAATGGGATTGGGAATGTCTGGATTGTCAACAAGTCCTTTGATTAGAAGTGTATAAAGCCCTGCTGAAATACAGCATTACTTTATTGACTACCTATCTTCTTTCTGGCATCCCTTTCCATTTGTCGAAGAGTCAGCAGTTCTCATATTGGTTTTAATGGTCACTTCAGAACTTGCAAACTCAAGTGAAAGCTTTATTGAGTCCAGGGGAAAATATTGAAAACAGTTATTAAAGCAAGGCATGGGGGGGGCGGAATCAAGGTAGAGTAAAACACTATCTGCTATCCAGCTGTTCAGAAATCCCAGTGGTTCAGTATTATGACTTGCAGCTTAGAGAGAGTGACACAAATAAATAAGTCACGAAAAGGACATAAAGAAATTGAAATTGTTATAGGTAGGTTAAGTGATTGAGAGTGATCTGGCAAGTGAAGTATCATGATAGGGGTAAATTAAATTGTCCATTTTATCAATTAAATGGGGGGGGGAAGCATTTTTAAAAATATAATACAGAGCTCTGACATATAGAAGCATCTGGATGTCTTGGTACATGATTTGTGGAAGACTAGTGTGCAGGTGTAACCGGTAATAGAGTCAACAAAGTGCTGTGGCTTATTACGGTAAGCCAATTAAATTCAAAAGTAAGAAGGTTATGCTTCTGTCAGGAACATTTGAGACCTCCTCTGGAGTACTGTGTACAGTATGGGTCTCATTTAATGAAGGACATTAATGTGTTAGAAGCAGTTGTGAGATGGAATTGGCTAGTTGTTGCTTAAGGAAAGGTTGGAAAGTTGGGCTTGTGAAAGGTGATGACTTAAATATTTTGGATTCTGAAATAGTTTTGGAGGGTAGATACGAGGGGAAAAAAAAATTGCTCATGTGGAAAAAACCAGAAATGCAGTTTGCTGTTTAGAAATAGAGTGTTGATCTTTTAAGCTAATAAGTAAAAAAAAATATTGTTAGAGGGTCACTAGCCTTTAGGACTCTTTCTCAAAGGATGATTGATAGAAGCAGTGGCTGAATATTTTTAGAGCAGTGTTTCGATGAACAAGGGGACAAAGGGTTATAACATGTTGAATACAGAGAGGAGGTTACATGCAGATCAGCAGTGATCTTATAGTGGAAGAAGTTCAGTGGTCTCATTGGCCTGCTCCTGCTCGAATATTAATGTTCAGGTTTAATTGTCACTCAACCATATATGAAGACAGCCAAATGAAACAGCATTACTCCAGAGCTAAGGTGCAGAACACAGTACCAACAGTTAAGCACCGAGCGAGGTAGAAACTGTATAAGATGTCAGTAAAATACAGTCACACAAAAATACAGTCCAACCCCCTGAGTCCATGAATGTTGCAGCAGTCTGCAGTTGAACACAATACGGTTTGTCTTCTGTAGGTGAACACTGAGACCAGCGACGACTCAGCTTGGATACCGTGCCACACTGCCCCCGACACTCTGGTGGAGCACACCAATTCCAACTCCTCTCTCCTGGGTGGCTGTAAACAGATGACACCATGGCTTGAAGTCTAGACCTTGCTACAACTGAGGCCACACAGCTCTCCTGCCAACCGCCCCTGCTGTTTGCCAATAAGTCAGTGAATCAGACTTGCATCTTTCCATACCAATGGTGTCCAACAGGATCTTGTGATCGCAAGAAAAGTGACTCAGACGATCACTCGCTGTTAGACTGCATACCTCCTTGGGACCAGTTCCTCTGCCTCTCTGATGCAGGCAGCAGCACGATCCACACCAAGTTCAGCTCCTTTAGTTTCTCTGCCACCACTTAAGTTGTTGGGGTAAACCTGCAGTACGTTAAGCTCTCAATATCCAGCAGGGTCTTGCAATTGTAAAAAAATGTATAAAATAGACAATAACACCTTTGGTTGACTCCATAGAAGCCGCTGCGATCGAGCAGGCCACCATCTTACTGGAATCACCTTACCAGAATGTTTGTATATGTTTAACAGTGGTAAAACCTGGTGAAAATGTGCACTAAAATGCATGAGTGGAATGTAGGAAATACTTACAGGGCAGTGAGGTTCCACAATCAGTCACAAAATGCTGGAGGAACTCAGCAGGCCAGACAGCATCTATGGAAAAGAGTAAACAGTTGATATTTTGGCCCAGCACCCTTCATCAGGACATTACTGATGAAGGATCTTGGCCTTAAAATATCGCCTATTTATTCCTTTCCATAGATGCTACCTGGCCTGCTAAGTTCCTCCAGTATTTTGTGTGTTGCTTTGGATTACCGCATCTGCAGATTTTTCTCATGTTGCTCAATCAGTGATTGGACCAAAGCTCTGCAGTCCTGTTACATCTAGTCATGAATGGTGATGGGCAAAGAGGTAGCTAATGAGAGAACGCAGGTCTAAAGCTATCACCATCCTCAACAAGATGGGTCCCAGCATGTGAGTGCTTGAACAAAGCCCAAAGCTTCTGCTGCTATGTTCAGACAGAAATGCTCTGTGCATGATCTCTCTGGCTTCCTTTTGAAGCCATCTCCATCACAGAGATCAAACTTCAACCTGTTTCATTTCTTTTGATGAAAGAACCAGCTGAGAGTAATGGATATGTGAAAGGCAATGGACCAGACAACATTCTGCTGTAGTGCTGAAGGCCTGTATTGCAGAATAAAATGGGCATGTAGCCAAGTTGTCAGTGCAACACTGATGTCTGCCTGACAAATGCCATCCACCTAGTTACCACAGCCATCAAACTGAGGGAAGGTGTTGTTAACTCTGCAGTCAGGTGGCACCTATTCAGCATTTATTCACAATAAGATGCACAGAGTTGCCTCTTTGGGTTGCATCATAGTCAGTTAACTTCTGATGTCTTTACAGCCTTGGCCCACAGAAGGGCAAAAGTGCTAGATTCCAGCATGAAATGGGAGATTACCCTTGAGATCAAGGCAACATTTGACCTATAGAAACCTTAAGAAATCCTGTAAAACTGGAATCAGTGGGCATCAGCTGGATGATATCTAATAGTTGGACCTGTAAACCAGATAAAGTAAAATGCTTGTGAACTTTGTAAGTTAATCAGATCTGCAGAATCCAGGAAATCCTCAAAGCACATCGGATTTAACTGCTTTATTGATAACCTTCCATTTATCTGAGGTTCACTGATGATTGTACAATGTTCATTTCCATTGACAAATTCTCAGTAAATGGGGTTGGCCAGGCCTGCATGCACTGAGACTTGATGACATCCAGACATAAGCTGATAAGGGAAAAAAGTTTGCACCACAAACTCTTGTCTCCAACAACAGAATGGAATTACCATTACTGAGTCTCTTTCAATGGGCGTTTACTTCATTAGAAATTTGAGGAGATTTGGTATGTCACTAAATGCTCTTGCAGATTTACAGTGGAGATCATTCTGACTGGTTGCATCATAGCCTGGTATGGAGGCTGCAGAGCATAGGATCACAAGTTGCTGCAGGCTCAGCTAGCTCCATCCAATCCACCCCACCACTGAGGCCATCTTAAAGAGGTGGTATCTCAAGAAGGCATCCATACAGAAATTTTAAAAAATCATTACTTTGACTGTCGATTTCAACACTGCTTTCTACTCCGTCTCAAGATAGACTAGCAAGCATTTAGAAAATCACAGACTCCCACAGTTAATTTGCCTATAGTTCTTCTTACCTTACCACCTTGGTCATTGTTCCTTTTTCTCAGTTTCTTTCTCTCCATTGCATTTGGCCCAATGATGGAGCCTTTAAAATATCCCCCTTATTCCTGAAACCTGGCTATCCCTTTGCCATATAGAGCTCTCAACCACATTATCTCTATTTCCCGTGCATCTGCTCTCATGCTTTCTCCCCTGCAATGTACAAAGATGAGAGTTTCCCTGATACTTATCCCAGCAGACTTTGCATTCAAGAGATTATCCTCTGCAGTTCCTGCCAGCTCCAACATTCACCCATCACCAGTCACATCTTCTTTCTTTCCCATTCCTGCAGTTTTTAAAGGGTCTATTCTCTTTGTGATTCCCTGATCCAGTCTTCTATTGCCATTCATAACTAACTATCCTCTAGTAGCACCCCATGCAACCAGAGGAAATGCAACACTTGTTCCTTCACTTTTCCCTTTCCACCATCCGGGGTCCATACAATCATTCATTAGTTATTTAGGTACAGCGTAAAGGAGGCCCTGATCTAATCCGAGCCTAATCACAGGATAATTTTATAATAACCTACCAACCATTACATCTTTGGACAGTGGTAGAAAACCAGAGCAGTGGTAGGTCATGGAGCGAACATACAAACTCCTTGCAGTCAGTGGCTGGAATTGAACCCAGGTCATTGGTATTGTAAAGTATTGTGATAAACACTATGCTACCATACCTCCCCTTTTGTGTTCTCACTCCCTACCAGTCCTTGTTCACTTGTAAAAGTTCTCTCTATCACGCGAACCAGTGATTTACTTGCTTTTCCAATCTGGTCTACTGCATTTTGTGTTCACATTGTGGTTACTCCTTTATATTAGAGAAACTAAAGCAGATTGTTTTAATTCTTTTATACCCCAGTTCTGAGAAAGGGCCTGACCTGAAACATTGACATTTTCTTCCCGCAAATGCTACTTGACTGGCTAACTTCCAGCATTTCTAATTTGTCTCATTGTATCTGTCTTATTCCCATTTTGTCACCTCCCTGTTTACGTCAACAAAGGTGGATGATCTCAGAGATACCTATGCATTTGCCTACTCTGACAATCATACTGGAACTTTACTGCATCCTCCTCATGGCTCACACTCACAGCTAACTTTGATATTATTATTCTTCCAAATACCTTAACTTACACTTAAAAATTCCATTTGCCTCTTTTTTTTTGGTGTCCAATTTTTTTTTGACTTCCAGTAGTCTGAAGCTCTCACCTAGGCTGTCAACCACATGACCAAATTGTATTTGCATCTTAATAAACTAAGGAGATTTGCTTATGCCAAAAATTAGCTGAATCAATGGTTGATTAAAGAACAACCAGGCAGAGGCAGTGTGGTGTAATGAAGTGGAAGTTGAATTCAACCTAGGGTAATCTAAAAACATTTGATTTTGCTATCAAGCTGAAAGCTCAGAAAACACTAGTATAGAGGTAGGAAATGAAGCTATTTCCAAGCATGTTTGCACTAGAATAAAATAGGTATTTATTTTATTGAGATACCACACAGAATAGGCCCTTCCAGCCCTTAAAGCTGTGCCGTCCTGAAGTTCCTTTATTTAATACTAGCCTAATCACAGGACCGTTTACAATGACCACTTAACCAACCAACTGCTACATCTTTGGACTGTGGGGTGAAACCAGAGCACTTGGAGGAAACCCACGCAGTCACAGGGAGAGTATACAGATTCCTTACAGGCAGCGGAGGAATTGAATCTGGATCACTGGTACTGTACTTTTGAGTGTTGTGCTAACCACTACGTTACTGTGCCACCCCACAATGAGGTATCGCAATGGGTTCTGAAAGTTGTTTATGGAAAGAAGATGGGAAAATTAAAGTCTGATTTTTCATGATACTTAGCAAAATATGTACAGTATAAGGGCAATGACTTCAATTCAATTATAGTAATGGTTATACAACAAAGAAACAGGTCCTTTGCCCCACTTAGACCATGTTGACTATCAAGTGACATACACACAAAAAACTCCAGCTGAGTTCCTCCAGCTTTTTGTGTGTATTGCTTGGATTTCCAGCATTTGTAGATTTTCTTGTGTTTGTGCTGACCATCAAGTACCCGTTTTCACATCCAGTTTCATTCTCTTCCCTAATTTTTCTTGTACTCTTTTTTTATATGTGCATATGTTGCTGCTGAGTCTATTGAAAGGTTACCCCTGTTTGCATTTAAATGAAAACTAATGTTATAACACAGCATCGTCTTTTATTCCAAGCTACAGTATGTGATTTGATTGATTTGAATCAATTGGAACTTGCAGGAAAAGAGGGTGGTAAGTGAGAAACGGATGATTGGAGGAGCAAGCGACCTTAAAGGTTGTGAAGCAGATGCAGGTCACAGATTCTCCATAAGAAGAGGACAACGGCTTCGCAGGTTTGTTGTGGAGGAAAGCAAGGCAAAGGTAGGTTTCTAAAAGTCAACATTTTATTGGTGGGTTCTGTACATGGAAATCCTTAAAAGTATTGCCAATTCACAGCAGATTGTTTGGTCATGAATTCATAGAACACTACAGCACAGAAATGTGCCTTTCAGCCCATCTACTTCATGTGAAACTGTTATTCTGCCTAGTTTGATCGACTTGGAACATAGCCCTCCATGCCCTCCATACATCACCAATGTACTTATCTAAACTTCTTTTGAATGTTACAATTGAACCTGCATCTATCACTTCCAGTGAGAGCTCGTTTGATACTCGCACCACCTCCTGAGTGGAAAAAGTTCTCCCTCAGGCTCCCATTAAATATTTCACCTTTCACTCTTAATGCATAACCTCTTGTGCTAGTCTCACCCAACCTTAATGAAAACAGACTGCTTGCATTTACCCTATCTGCTACAATTTTGTATACCCTTATTAAATCTTCCCCCATTCTCCTACGCTCCGAACCTATTCAATCTTTCCTATAGTTCAGGTTCTCAAGCCCTGGCAACATCTTTGTAAAATTTCTGTGTTCCTTCAATCTTATTGATAGCTTTACTGGAGGTAGAACTACACATGATACTCCAAATTTGGTCTCACCAATGTCTTTTATATAATGTCCCACCTCTTGTACTCAATACTCTGATTTATGAAGGCCAATGTGTCAAAAGCTTTCTTTACGACTCTATCTACTTATGAATTATGGACCTGTATTCCCAGATCCCTTTGTTCTTCAGCATTCCTCGGTGTCCTACCATTCACTGTGTAAGTCCTACCCTGGTTTGTCCTCCCAAGTACAACACCTCACATTTGTCTGCTTTAAATTCCATCTACCATTTTTTCAGCTGGTTCCGATCCTATAGAAATCTTCGATAGCATTCCTCAATGTCTACTGTGCCCCCAATCTTGCTGCCATCTTTAAATTTGCTGATCCAGTTTATTGCTTTATCATCCAGTTTGTTGATATAGGTAACAAATAACGAACCCAGCACCAATCCCAGAGGCATGCCACTAGTCAAAGGCCTCCAGTCAGAGAAGCAACCATCTATTACCACTCTCTGGTTTCTCCCGCAAAGACAGTGTTGAATCCAATTTGCTATTCATCCTGAATACCAAGCAACTGAACCTCCAGCCTACCTTATGGACCAGCCTCCCATGCGGGTCTTTCCTGATAACTACCTCAAGATAAAACTTTACAAGATTGGTTTGATGCAAACTTTTGTGCACAAAGTTCCTAATCTGGCCTTGTTATCCAAATACTTATATACCCTGTCCCTTAGAATAGCTTCCAATAATTTAACCACCCCAATATCAGGTTCGCCAGCTTATTCTTAGGGCCTTTCTTGAACACTGGAACAGCATTAGCTGTCCTCCAATCCTCCGGCACCTCATTCATGGCTAAGGACATTTTAAATACCTCTCCTACAGCCTTGCACTTTCTGTACTTAACCTCCCACAGGGTCTGAGGTGACACCTTGCCAGGCCCTGGGGACTGACTTGCTATCATTTGCCAGAAAACACAACCTCTTCTGTAATCTGGATACAGTCCATGACCTCATGACTGTTTTGCCTCAGTTCTGTGGACTCTGTATTTGAATCCCAAGTAAATTCACATGCAGACCAGCCATTTAAGATTTGATGTACCAAAATATACAATACAAAATAATTTGTAATAACAGTGTACATAAGAAGGGTTAAACCTCCTGGCAGGTTGGGCTCAAGGAGGAAATGGAATGTAAAAAAATTGCAAAAGAAATAATAATTAACACTAATCAAAGTTTAAGGAAGGTGTGTTTGGAGAGTCAATGGGGCTGCAGACCACATAATTCCCCTATTACACCCTTATTTCCATAAGATATAGGAGCAGAATTAGGCCATTTGGCCGATCGAGTCTGCTCTGCTATTTCATCATGGCTGATTCAATTTTTCCTCTTAGTCCCAATCTCATGCCTTCTCCCTGTATCCCTTCATGCACTGACCAATCAAGAATTTTTGTGCATATCCTGCCCAGACACAATATCTTCTCCTCCTCTCCATCTACATCAGCACATCGCACTTCTATACTCAATCCTGGTCAATCAGAGCCATATCTGTTCCCCATGCAAGTTATTGTATTCTCCCTTCCACCTCAGCGTACATGGAGTTCTCTCCTCTACCTTATGTACCCTTTGCATTTGCACTTTGAGTCTTGGTTTGTCTCTCTCTCTCTGTCTCTGTCTCTGTCTCTTATATCTGCCATTCTTGAGCTGAATTCATGCCTTGCATTTTCTTCACCTCCTTTTCTCCCTCTATAGTGTCAACCACTCCCTGTTCTCCAATGGCCTGGCTGAGTCCACCTCTCAACTTCTCAACACAATTGGCAGCCAGGAAAGACATTTAATTCAAAGGGATTCAACATTGAATTTCCAAGTTTCCTAGGCATTAGATCTCTCACTCCTTGCCTTTCCATAAACTTCAATTTTAACCCAGTGGTTAAAGTTAGAATTAGATGCGTTGGGTGTTTTCAGGTCACACAGTGCCAGTTCCAACCCTCTAACATCTAGATGTGTCCATTTCCCTCCATAAATGCTGCCTGACCTGCTGAATTCCTCCAGCACGAGGGCGTCTACATACCTGCCAAGCCCTCACAGTTATCTTTACACCTTTTCCCACCCTGTCATTGTAAGAATGCTATTTCCATCTGTTTCTCCTCTGCCACCTTTATCTCATTAGATTTTCTATTCCAGGACATTCATGATGTCCTTTTTTTTTTCAGAAAGTGGGGCTCCATCAGCTGCTATCGACGCAGCCCTCACCCAGATCTCTTACTTCCTTCATGTCTACTCTCACACTATCTTCACCCCTCCCTGTTACCCCCCCCCCACCAAGGCACAACAGGAATAGGGTTCATTTTGTACTCACCAACCAATGGAGCCTCCACATTCAAGATATTATTCTTCACAACTTTTGCCATCTCCAAAAGGATCTCAGCACTAGGCACATCTTCCCTTCCCCTCCCCTTGCTACTTTCTGTAGGGATCTGTCTTCATGATTCCCTTGTCTGCTCATCCTACCCTCATACTTCCCGCCCACCAGCCACCCACCCCCACCTATTCCTGCGACTGCGCAAAGTGTTACACCTATCCTTACACCACCTCTATCACTATTCAAGGCCCTAACCTGTCCTTCCAGGTGAGGCAGTCCTTCACATCTGTATCCATCAGTGTCTTTTATTGCATTTGATGCTTCCTGTACATTGGTGAGACCTGGTGCTGATCGGGGCATCATTATGTGGAGAACCTTCACTCTGCTGTGACAGCCTGGATCTCCTGGTGGGCAGCTATTTAAATTGCATTTCCCATTTCCAAACTATTATGTCTGTTCCTGTTCCCCTCTACTGCTATGTTAATACGAGACAAAGATTAGAAGAATAACACTTCATATTTTGCCTTGGTTGTCTCCAACCTGACACATGAACATTAATTTCTTTGAGTTCTGGTAACCGCTCCCTTCTGTCCCCCCCCCCACTTTGTTTTCCCTTATCTCACCAGCCCCATCACTCCTTCTCTTTCCCTTCTCCTGCTTTCTCTGTCTGCCCATCACCCACACCTTCCTCCCATCCATTTCCCTCCTCACTATTTTCCCTTTTCTTCCATGGTCGGCTGTCCTCTCCTTTCAACTTCTTCAGCCCTTTATCACTTCCCAGCTTCCTACATTATTCCAACTCTTCCACTCCCCTACTCCCCATCTGCCCATCTTCTTCTGTCACTTGGATCTACCAGCTTGTGCTCCTCTTTTTCTCTCTCATCTTGGCTTCTTCCCTCTTTCTAGTCCTGCTTCAGAGTTTTGTCCCAAAATATCACCTACCCCTTTCCTTCCATAGATGCTGTGTGACCTGCTGAGTTCCTGCAGCTTGTTCTGTTAAATCCATACATTTTGTAGTCTCCTTAAAGATTGCAGTTAAGAATAAGGATGTCTGGCAGAAATGAATGCTTAGTGGAGGATGTGTGATTAAATTATTTTATGGAAAGATGAATAATCTCTAGGTTTGGAGGTGGGAAGTGGGGAATGGAACATGCAGCAGGCCAGAACAAATTATGTGTTAACTTTGTATTCCACAGCAGTCTTTTAGTCTAATTAATTTCTTGTAACTTTTGTGACAGAAGCTTCTATTATTAACCACAATAGAGAGACTTTCCATACTTTCAGATCACCTTAAATTTATGTCCCATCATTACTATCTCACCATCATGGAGAAATGATTTGACACCTATTTAGTTGATCAATAATTGTTTGATATGAAGTTCTTTATACTTTAGCAAATGTTGCCAAAATTGTCATCTGTCTTCATCAATAAACACGTAATTTATAATAATATTGCTGTCCTGTGTGAAGTTTGCATGTTCTTCCTGTGACCACTTGAGTTTATTCCTGGTGTCGTGGTTTCCTCCCACATCCAAATGGTAGTGGTGGCATCCGTTAGTCTTGTGAGACCATGGATCTGCGCTTGGAAAGTCTTGCTTCAGTCTGTGTTAGAGCAGCGTCTGTTGTGGCTGTAGAGGCCCACATGGGAGTGACAGTCTCGGCTGCAGCGACTGCACTTGAAGGTGCTGTCCTCCAGTGTTGTCTTGGTGCTGTTTTTCCGACGAGTGCGCTTTTCTTCAGCAGCAAGCCTCAGCTTCTCCACTCCTCTTTTTAGACCTCTGCATAGTTCCAGCCTCCAGTGAGAGCGATCGCTTGCGATGTCCTCCCACCTCTTCATATCCATTCTCAGTGACTTCATGTCTCTCTTGCAAACGTCTTTGAAACGAAGATGGGGCCGCCCTTGTGCTCTCTTGCCGGAGGCCAGTTCCCCGTACAGCAGGTCTTTCGGGATCCTCCCGTCTGACATGCAGTGTACGTGGCCCAGCCAGCGGAGATGGCGTTGTTGGAGTAGGGTGAAGAGGCTGGGTATCTGGGCGCGGGCCAGGACCTCATTGTTGGTGACTCAGTCAAATGCAGGCTGGTTAATTGGCCGCTGCCAGTCACCCCTAGTGGTGGAATCTGGGGGGAGTTGATGGGAACGTGGGGAAAATAAAAATGTGGATTAACATAAGATGTGCAAATGAGCAGGTTAGCGAAGACTTGGTGTGTCCTTGCTGTATAGCTCGCAAAACTGTCTTTATGCTTTTGTGCACACAGCTCCAGCTGCTGACTGACTGAAGTCACTCAAGTTTAGTATTTCATATTGAATGTTTTCTTGTGTTCTTACATTGATATAAAGCAGAGTGCCCAAGTTTTGCCTGTACAGTTCTTAGTATGATCAGCTAAAGGTGAATACTCCTGAAGGGCTGACCTGCATATTGTTCATGAGGCTTACGACATTACAATTGACCTTTCTTCCATGATCGCTTGCAATTCGCAAGTTTATTTCTCATTTGGGAAGAGGATTATGTAGTGTATATGGTGCACGAGTTTGGAGAGAAGAGAATGGAATTAAGAGCAATTTACAACACAGAAAGACACGTATGTGCCAATCAAAAAGAATAACCTAGTCCCACTTTTCAATAATAGTCCAGGAGGTTGTGACATGTAAAATACAATAATTATTAAACATAAGAGTTGTTTCTACCTGTATCACAGTCTCAGGCAGTAGGGTCCAAATGCTCATTACTCTCCTGTGTGAAAGGAGTTTTGTTCATCTTTCCTGCAATCCTCTGACCTATTCAAGGAGCAACAAAGTTCTAGATAGAGAAAAAAAGGTTATGGAACAGAGAGCAGCTGTGTTATAGTACTGAAAACTTGTGCTCCAGAACTAGCTGTGCTTCTTCAAGTCAAGCTGTTGTCCTGTAAACAAAAAAAACCCAGAACAAATCCAATCTAGCTAATTGCCATTCAGTCAGTCTGTTGTCAGTCATTGGCATCAACATTGCTATCAGGTGGCACTTCTTCACCAATAACTGACTCACTGATCACACAGACAGGTTTCACCAGGACTACTCGAAATTCTTATTTTATCACAGGCTTAGTCCAAACATGGATTTAAGAGCTGAATTGCAGAGATTGGCATCAAGGCAGTACTAGTTGACCACTAATTTTTTGGAAAACTCTTTTAATTCGGATGAAACTGAGGTCAAGTATCGCTCACTTTTCATGACATGTCTGTTAGATGAGATAAATGCTGACAATTCTGTATAGACATTTGTTGAAGAATTTAACATGAAGGACATTCTTTGGTTCATTGCTCGAGGGCGGAAGAAAGTAGATCCTTCAGCACTAAAGAATGCCTGGCATAACTTGTGGCTTGCCTTGATGTTTGATAATACACCTGAAGAAAAGCACAATGGTTGAACAGGATTTTGTGCATCAAAGGTTAAAGTAATTGTTTATGATTTGCTTGTGTATATAAAAAATGTTACAGGACCTGCTTTCAAAGATATTGCAAGTAGTCTTAATGAAGCAAATTTATGTAAGCGGATGATTGTTGATGACGAAGCACCTGTTGTGCATCACCTTACGGACTCAGAAATTATAAACAGTGTTCTGAATGCTGATTTAGAAGATAGCAGTGATAATGATGATAAAATGGATGAAACTAAAAGATTTATTATTGACAAGTTAATTGAGTTGTTAGGAGATTTAATCAAAGAGTTGGAGAAAAGTACCTTTGTGACAGAACAAGAACGAATGAATTTTTATTTGAGGCAAGAAATATTACAGAGACAGAGATCAAACCACATGAAACAACTTTGGCTGGATGAAATGTTTAAAAAGATAACCGAGAAGCAACATTCTTTGTAAGCATGGTAATTAATAAATTTACATTTAATTTTTGTTTAATTAATAATCCTTTTTAAGCTTCTACATTTTTGCCATTATTATTGTCTTTATTATTTAACTCTTTTAATCTGGCAAAAATATTAATCCGGCAAGGCTCAGGAATCGAGGGTGCTGGAAAATCAGTAGTCAACCTGTATTTGACCAAATGTAGCATCATAGAACTCTGGGGAAATTGAGGTTAATGGGCATCTCAATTCTAGTTCAATAGTTCGATTTAATATCAGAGAATGTATACAATATACACCCTGAAATTCTTGCTCTCCACAGACATCCACAAAAACAGTAGAATACCCCTAAGAATGAGAGTTAAAACTCCAAAGCGTGAGAGTGACAGTTAAAATGTTAGAACCCTAAAGCCCCCTTCTCCTCCCTCCCTCACACGGGCAGCAGGAAAGCATCAACCTCCCCTCCCTTACTCATTTCAGCAAAAATAATCAGCACCTACCACCCCCAAGCCACTCACCACATTTGTACCAATGACATGGGTAGAAAAAGGGAGGAGGTCCTGAAGAGTCGCTACACGGAATCCAAGCGTGAACTCCGGAAAGCCATTAAGGGCACCAAGAGGCAATATCGAGCCAAGTTGGAAGCCCAAGCTAACCACAGGGATGTCAGTAGACTATGGCAGGGTCTAAATGAGATCACTGGGCGCAAAGAAAAGGCTGGGAATATCAATAACTGTGGCGCTTCTCTTGCTGACGAACTTAATGTCTTCTACACAAAATTCAAACAGAAGAGGAGCATCCTGCTCCCTCCGGATGAACCAGACCTGGTAGCATCGAGATTCATCGTCACCGAGGAGGACGTTAGAAGGGCCTTCCTGAAGATAAATCCAAGGAAGGTGACGGGCCCAGATGGAGTCCCAGGACGGGTTCTCCACGCCTGTGCAAGCAAGCTAGCTGGAGTGTTTGCTGACATCTTCAGCTGCTCCTTGCTTCAGTCTAAGATCCCCTCGTGTTTTAGGAAGGCAACGATAATCCCAGTGCCGAAGAAGAACAAGGTGGCATGCCTGAATGACTATCGACCTGTGGCTCTGACATCAATTGCTATGAAGTGCTTCAAGAGATTGTTATGGCACACATCAACCACAGCCTATCAGTCAACTTCGACGCTTTGCAATTCACTTACCGGAGCAACAGGTCAACGGCAGATGCCATCTCTCTGGCCCTACATTCCTCCTGAGAACACCTGAAGAATAAAGACGCATACGTAAGGCTCCTTTTCATTGACTACAGCTCTACCTTTAATACCATCATTCCAAATAAACTGATTCCTAAGCTCCGGAACCTGGGCCTTAGCACTCAGATCTGCAGCTGGATCTTCAACTTCCTGACAGACAGGACCCAGGCTGTAAAAGTAGGGAACAAGTTGTCCTCTACAATCACTCTGAGCACCGGTGCCCCACAAGGCTGTGTACTCAGCCCCTGTACACTGATGATTGTGTAGCCAAGTTTCCATCAAACTCAATATATAAGTTTGCTGATGACACAACAATTGTAGGCCGTATCTCGGGTAATGATGAGTCTGAGTACAGAGAGGAAATTAAGAACCTGGTGGCATGGTGCGAAGACAATAACCTATCTCTCAACGTCAGCAAGACAAAGGAATTGGTTGTTGACTTCAGAAGGAGTAGCGGACCACACGACCCAATTTACATCGGTGGTGCGCAAGTGGAACAGATCAAAAGCTTTAAGTTCTTCGGGGTCAATATCACAAATGATCTGATTTGGTCCAACCAAACAGAATTCACTGCCAAGAAGGCCCACCAGCGCCTTTACTTCCTGAGAAAACTAAAGAAATTTGGCCTGTCCCCTAAAACCCTCACTAATTTTTATAGATGCACCGTAGAAAGCATTCTTCGAGGGTGAATCACAACTTGGTATGGAAGTTGTCCTTTCCAAGACCAAAAGAAGCTGCAAAAGATTGTGAACACGGCGCAGCACATCACACAAACCAATCTTCCGTCTGTGGACTCACTTTACACCGCACGCTGTCGGAGCAGTACTGCCAGGATAATCAAGGACACGACCCACCCAGCCAACAGACTTTTCGTCCCTCTTCCCTCCGGGAGAAGGCTCAGGAGCTTGAAGACTCGTATGGCCAGATTTAGGAACAGCTTCTTTCCAACTGTGGTAAGACTGCTGAACGGATCCTGACCCGGATCTGGGCCGTACCCTCCAAATATCCGGACCTGCCTCTTGGTTTTTTTTGCACTACCTTACTTTCCATTTTTCTATTTTCTATTTATGATTTATAATTTAAAATTTTAATATTTACTAAGTTTTACTATTTTTAATATTTAATATTTGTAATCCAGGGAGTGGGAAGCGCAGAATCAAATATCGCTGTGATGATTGTATGTTCTAGTATCAATTGTTTGGCGACAATAAAGTATAAAGTAAAGTAAAGGAAAGAGAGAATTCAGGGAGTTGAATAGGAAGCTGAAAAGCAGGACCTGCAGGCTAGTAATCTCAGAATTGCTGCCTGTGCCACGTGCTAACGAGTGCAAGAATAGCGCGCATTATTCTTCTGGATCACTGGGGCCTCTTCTGGGAGAGGTTTGATCTGTACAAAAAGGATGGGTTACACCTGAACCCAAAGGAGTCCAAGCTCCTAGCAGGCAGGTTTAATAGAGCTGTAAGGGAGGGTTTAAAATAATTTGGCAGCGGGATGGGAACCACAGTGATAGGGCTGAGTAAGGGGAAAACAGAAATAAATCAAAGATAGCGTGCAACAGGGGTGATAGAAGGAAGAGGCAGGAGATGAGGCATAATCACAGCCTGAGTTACATGAGGATGAGTTACAGGGCAATAGAGACATTGTGCAGTTAAAAACAGAAAGCAACAAATACTGGACTGAAAGTGTTCTATTTGAATGCACGCAGCATAAGAAATAAAATGGACAATCTTGAAATTCAGCTACAGATTGGCAAATATGATGTTGCGGCCATCTCTGAAACTTGGCTAAAGGATGACTGCCATTGGGAGCTGAGTGTCAAAGGATATATGGTGTATCAGAAAGATAGGTTAGTAGGCAGAGAGGCGGTGGTGTGGCCGTGTGTATAAGAAATAATATTAAATCATTAGAAAGGGATGACATAGGATCAGAAGGTGTAGAGTCTTTATGGGTTGAGTTAAGAAATGGCAAGGGTAAAAGGACCCTAATGGCAGTGCATACAAGCCTCCAAACAGTAGCCAGGATGTGGATTACAAATAACAGGGGATAGAAAAGGCAGGTCAGAAGGGCAAAGTCATGATAATTGTTGGGGGTTTTAACATGAAAGTGGATTGGGAAAACCAGGTCAATACTGGACCTCGAGAGAGAGTTTGTGGAATGTCTAAGGGATGGCTTTTTAGAACAGCTTGTTGTTGGACCCACTGGGGGATCGGGTGTGCTGAATTGGGTGTTGTGCAATGATCCGAAGGTGATAAGAGAGCTTAAGGTTAAGGAACCCTTAGGGAACAGTGGTCACAATATGATCAAATTCACTTTGAAATTTGAGAAGGAGAAACTAAAATCCAATGTGTTGGTATTTCAGTGGAAAAAAGGAAATTTCGATGGCATAGGGGAACTGGCTAAAGTTGACTGGAAAGGGACACTAATGGGAAGGACAGCAGAGCAGCAATGACTGGAGTTTCTGCGAAAAATGAGGAATGTGCATGACAGATATATTCCAAATAAGAAATTTTTAAATGGAAAAAGGACACTACCATGGCTGACAAGTGAAGTCAGAGCCAAAGTAAAAGCAAAAGAGAGGGCATACAAGGAAGCCAAAGCTAGTGGGAAGATAGAGATTTGGGAAGCTTTTAAAAAATTTGCAGAAGAAAACTAAGAAGGTCATTAGGAAGGAAAAGATGAATGATGAAAGGAACTAGCGACTAATATCAGAGAAGATACTGAAAGCTTTTTTAAGTTTACAAAGGGTAAAAGAGAGTCGAGGGTAGGTATGGGACAATAGAAAATGATGCTGAAGATATTGTAATGAGAGATGCAGAGATGGCAGAGGAACTGAATGTGTTTTTTGCATCAGTCTTCACAGTGGAAGACATCTGCAGTTTACCGGATATTCAAGAGTGTCAGGGAAGTGAAGTTTATGCAGTGAAAATAACGAATGAGAAGGTGCTCAGGAAGCTTAATGGTCTGAGGGTGGATAAATTTCCTGGACCTGATGGAGTGCACCCTCGGGTCCTGAAGGAAGTAGCTGGAGAGATTACGGAGGCATTAACAATGATCTTTCAAGAATCAGTGGGTTCTAGGAAGGTACCAGATGACTGGAAAATTGCAAATATTACTCCGCTATTTAAGAAGGGTGGAAGGCAGCAGAAAGGAAACTATAGACCTGTTAGCCTGACATCAATGGTTGAGAAGTTGTTGGAATTGATTGTTAAGGATGAGATTACGGAGTACCTGGAGGCAAATGCCAAGGTAGGTCAAAGCCAACATGGTTTCCTGAAAGCAAAATTCTGCCTGACTAACCTACTGCAAATTTTTGAGAAAATTACAAGAAGGGTGGACAAAAGAGATGCAGTAGATGTGCACTTAGATTTTCAGAACGCCTTTGACAAGGTACCACACATGAGGCTGCTTAGCAAGATAAGAGCCCATGGAATTACAGGGAAGTTATTAGCATAGGTGGAGCATTGGCTGATCAGCAGAAAACAGAGAGTGGGAATAAAGGGATCCTATTATCCCTTTATTCCCACTCCCACTATTATCCTATTATCCCTAATGGAGTACTTCACCATGTCTTCAACCTGAGCCTGAGGCTCCGGAGGGTTCCTGTGTTGTGGAAGATGTCCTGCCTCGTACCTGTGCCGAAGACGCCACGCCCCAGCTGCCTCAATGACTACAGACTGGTGGCATTGACCTCCCACATCATGAAGACCCTGGAGAGACTTGTTCTGGAGCTGTTTCAGGCTATGGTCAGGCCACACTTAGGTCCCCTCCAGTTCGCCTACCAGCCCCGACTAGGAGTTGAGGATGCCATCGTCTACCTCCTGAACCGTGTCTACACCCACCTGGACAAACCAGCGAGCTCTGTGAGGGTCATGTTTTTTGACTTCTCCAGTGTGTTCAACACCATCCGCCCTGCTCTGCTGGGGGAGAAGCTGACAGCGATGCAGGTGGATGCTTTCCTGGTGTCATGGATTCTTGATTACCTGACTGGCAGACCATAGCACGTGTGCTTGCAACACTGTGTGTCCGACAGAGTGATCAGCAGCACTGGGGCTCCACAGGGGACTGTCTTGTCTCCCTTTCTCTTCACCATTTACACCTCGGACTTCAACTACTGCACAGAGTCTTGTCATCTTCAGAAGTTTTCTGATGACTCTGCCATAGTTGGATTCATCAACAAGGGAGATAAGGCTGAGTACAGGGCTATGGTAGGGAACTTTGTCACATGGTGTGAGCAGAATTATCTGCAGCTTAATGCTTAATGTGAAAAAGACTAAGGAGCTAGTGGTAGACCTGAGGAGAGCTAAGGTACCGGTGACCCCTATTTCCGTCCAGGAGGTCAGTGTGGACATGGTGGAGGATTACAAATACCTGGGGATACAAATTGACAATAAACTGGACTGGACAAAGAACACTGAGGCTGTCTACAAGAAGGGTCAGAACCATCTCTATTTCCTGAGGAGACTGAGGTCCTTTAACATCTGCTGATCGATGCTGAGGATGTTCTACGAGTCTGTGGTGGCCAGTGCGATCATGTTTGCTGTTGTGTGCTGGGGTAGCAGGCTGAGGGTTGCAGACACCAACAGAATCAACAAACTCATTCGTAAGGCCAGTGATGTTGTGGGGATGGAACTGGACTCTCTGACAGTGGTGTCTGAAAAGAGGATGCTGTCCAAGTTGCATACCATCTTGGACAATGTCTCCCGTCCACTACATAATGTACAGGTTGGGCACAGGAGTACATTCAGCCAGAGACTCACTCCACCGAGATGCAGCACAGAGCGTCATAGGAAGTCATTCCTGCCTGTGGCCATCAAACTTTACAGCTCCTCCCTTGGAGGGCCAGCCACCCAATAGGCTGGTCCTGGACTTATTTCCTGGCATAATTTACATATTACTATTTAACTATTTATGGTTTTATTACTATTTATTATTTATGGTGCAACTGTAACGAAAACCAATTTCCCCCGGGATAAATAAAGTATGACTATTCTGGCTGGCTACCAGTTACCACTGAGGTTCCACTGAGGTCAGTGTTGGGACCCCTGCTTTTTACAATGTATGTCAAGGAATTGGACTATGGGATTAATGAATTTGTAGCTAAATTTGCTGATGATACAAAGATAGGTGGAGGAGCGGGTAGTGTTGAGGAAACAGAGAGCTTGCAGAGACACTTGGATAGTTTAAGGGAATGGGCAAAGAAATGGCAAATGAAATACAATGTTGGAAAGTGTATGGTCATGCACTTTGGTGGAAGAAATAAACAGACAGACTATTACTTAGATGGGTAAGGGAATTTAAAATACAGAGATGCAAAGGTAGTTGGGAGTCCTTGTGCAGAATACCCTGAAGGTAAACCTCCAGGTAGAGTCTGTGGTGAAGAAGGCGATTGCAATGTTGGTATTCATTTCTGGAGCTATAGAACATAAGAGCAGGGATGTGATGTTGAGGCTCTATTAGGCACCCGTGAGACTGCACTTGGAGTTGTGTGCAGTTTTGGGCTCCTTATTTTGGAAAGGATATACTGACATTAGAGAGGGTTCACAGAAGATTCACGAGAATGATTCCAGGAATGAAAGGATTACCATTGAAAGAATGTCTGGCAGCTCTTGGGCTGTATTCCCTGGAGTTCAGGAGAATGAGGGGGGGATCTCATAGAAACATTCCAACTGTTAAAAAGCCTGAACAGATTAGATATGGCAAAGTTATTTCCCCCCATGGTAGGGGAGTCTAGGACAAGAGGGCACAATTTCAGGATTGAAGAACATCCATTTAGAACAGAGATGTGGAGAAATTACTTTAGTGAGAGGGTGGTAAATCTGTGGAATTTGTTGCCATGAGCGCCTGTAGAGGCCAAGTCATTTCAGGCAGAGATAGATAGGTTCTAGAATAGCCAGGGCATCAAAGGGTATGGGAAGAAGGCAGGGGAGTGGGGATGACTGAAAGAATTGGATCAGTCCATGATTGAATAGTGGAGCAGACTTTATGGGCCGAATGGCCTACTTCTGCTCCTATATCTGTGGCCTTATGGTTTAACACCAAAGCCCGCAGGAGGGACCAGGATCTGCGGTACAGAAAATTTGATTGTTCACCTGACCAATTCGACATCTCTCTGTAATAAAGGGGGAGAGAGGTATTGCACAGCGAGAGGGGAGACCAACAATAACAAAATAACTCGCTGATTTACAGAATTGCTGGTGTTGTACAAAGGAAGATAATTGTGGTTGTGGGAAGTCAGTTGTTACAGCCATAGGACATCACTACAAGAGGTCCTAAACTCATCTTTATCTGCTTCTTCAATCACAATATTAGAACTGTGGTGGTTGTGCCAAGGAATGTACAGTATTCAATTCCACTCACTAGTTTTCAGCCAATGAAGGATCCCATGGCTGTATGCAGTCAGCTCTGGACAATTGGGCTGATAAGTAGCAAATAGTGTTCACATAATGGAAGTGAGGCACAGTGATTATCTCCAACAGAGAATCTAATTCTCTACATTTGACATTTTCAGTAGCATTGCAATTGCTGAACTCCCCATAACTAATATCCAGTGTGTTACCAGAAACTCAGTTGTAGTGGCTATATAAATATGGTGGCAACAAGGACTGGTCTTTGGTGATGTAAATGACTCACCACTTGATGTCCCAAGGACTTTTCATCATCCGCAAAGCATAGGTCAAGAGTATGACTCTCCACCTACCTGGACGAGTGCTGCTGAACAGCAGGACAAAGCAGCTACAATAGTGGTGTTTAAGCACTGCTAGACACATGCATATGTAGAGAATGGAGTGATGTGGATTTAATTTAATTCAGCATTGTGTTTGGCACAGATATTATCAGCTGAAAGGTCTGTTTTGTGCCATTCTGTTCCATGACCTAAAAGAACTGTAGTGATTCCAGAAGAATCTTCCAGAAGATTCCATCTTCTAATGGCAGTTAGGGATGGAAAATAAATGCTCACTTTGTTATTCATTTTCAGAAGCTGGATGTCACCAGCAAAAAAATACTTACAGTACCTTTTCCTTGTTTCTGACACTCTTCTATTGGAAATAGATCTTTCATACTTACTTTATCTAGGCTCCTCACCATTATGTATATTTCAGTTAATTCTCCTCTCAGCTCCCTTTATTCTTTTATTTCAAACTAACCTCTCCTCCTATCTAGTTTTCCAATTCCAGCAACAACTTTGGGTTTCAACACTGTCTCCAGTTCAATCATTCTGTCATGTGGCGATTAATGTGGCAAGTTGTATGCAGTACTCAAGCTGATTGTGGGTATTCACAGTTTGATACAAGGACAAGCAAATGGGAGCAGAGTAGTCCACCAGGCCCCACTATTCATTATGGTCATGGCTGAATGAGTTGTCCTCAGCCCCTTATGTCAGTTCCCTATAGCTTTTAATTCAGTCTTTCAAATATTTAATGATGTACTGTATATTTAAATGAGCTGGCCTCCAGTACCCTTAGAGCTAGAAATTCACTGCCCTCTGACAGAAGAAATTTCTCTGTATCTCATTTTAAAATGATCTGCCACTTGTAATTATGTCCCCTGTTCAAGACTTTTCCTTTTTGGAAATTATCTGTACTTCTATCCTCAAGCTCAGTAGGATCTTTTGTATCTCAATAAAGTCACCTCTCTTCTAATCTCCATGGAATACAGACCAACCCTGTTGCTCTTGTTCGGACAACACTTTCTTTCTAGCAAATAGCCCAGACTATACAGACTATCCAACATGTGCTTTGCAGTGTATAGTTCATTATGTAGTACTCCAATATTCCTTATGCCTACTTGGAGTTGATTGGCGTATTGCTCTCTCTCTGTAGAGGTGTAGTGATAAAAAGGTGAGAGAACATTGGTACATTATATGCATTGGACAATACATCCAGCTATCCAGCACCCATGAGCATGCATGTTGCATTTATTGCATTGATTGACAGGGTTATACAGTGCAGAAATAGGCCCTTCTGTTCACCATGTTTATGTTGACCATTGGATATCCATCTACATTACCAACATTTGATTTGTACCTCCCATACCTTGGCAAATCTACATACTACTTAAATGTTGTGAATATCTCTGCCTCCATCACCCACTCTGGCAATGTAATTTAGAGTTTAGCCTCCCTTTGAGTGGGGAAAAAATTCTTCTTTCGATCCCCTCTAAGTCTATTGCCGCCTTATCCTAAACCTGAGTGTATATCCCGGCAGCCCATTCAGCATCAGGAGCAGGCCACAGCGATGAGATTTCTCACCGGTTGGCGACGCAAAGGTTGACAAAAAGGACAAGTGGGGAAGCCAGTGTTAGGAGTGGACCAGCGGTGAGAGTAGGAGTGTCAAGCATTGGCTCAAAGGAGATTTTGGCTTGAAAGAGGTGTTGGGTCTGGATAAGCTCTTGTTAATGTTCCCTTTTTTTCTTACTGTATCTAGTGTAGTAAATGATCATGTTTGTTCTTCATGCTGGATGTTGGAGTCCTGGAAGTCTCAGAGTCATAGAAACAGAGATAACCTACAGCACAATACAGGCCCATCATACCACAATGCTCTGCCGAACAGGTACTTACTTTAGAAATTCCCTAGGGTTACCCATAGCCCTCTATTTTTCAGAGCTCCATTTACCTTTCCAAGAATCTCTGAAAAGACCCTATCGTATCTGTCTCCACCACTGTTGCCGGCAGCCCATTCCATGCACTCACCACTTCCTTCGTTAACAAAAACTTACCCCTGACATCCCCTCAGTACCTACTTCCAAGCACCTTAAAACTGTGCCCTCTTGTGTTAGCCATTTCAGCCCTGGGAAAAAGCCTCTGACTATCCACATGATCAATGCCTCTCATCATCTTATACACCTCTATCAGGCCACCTCTCATCCTCTGCTGCGTCAAGGAGAAAAGGCTGAATTCACTCAACCTATACTCGTAAGGCATACTCCCCAATCCAGGCCACATCATTGTAAATCTCCTCTGCACTCTTTCAATAGTTTACACATCCTTCCTATAGTGAGGCGACCAGAACTGAGAACAGTACTCCAAATGGGTTCTGACGGGGTCCTATAAAGCTGCAACATTACCTCTCGGCTCCTAAATTTAATCCCACGATTGATGAAGGCAATACATCGTATGCCTTCATCACCCCAGAGTCAACCTGTGCAGCAGCTTTGAGTGTCCTATGGACTCGGACCCCAAGATCCCTTTGATCCTCCACACTGCCAAGAGTCTTGCCATTAATATTATATTCTGCCATCATGTTTGACCTACCAAAATGAACCACTTCACACTTATGTGGGTTGAACTCCATCTGCCACTTCTCAGCCCAGTTTTGCATCCAATTGATGTCCCACCGTAAACTCTGACAGCCCTCCACACTATCCACAACACCCCCAACCTTTGTGTCATCAGCAAATCAACCCATCCCTCCACTTCCTCATCCAGGTCATTTATAAAAATCACGAAGAGAAGGGGTCCCAGAACAGATCCCTAAGGCACACCACTGGTCACTGACCTCCATGCAGAATATGACCCGTCTACAACCACTCTTTGTCTTCTGTGGGCAAGCCAATTCTGGATCCACAAAGCAAGGTCACCTTACATCCCATGCCTTCTTACTTTCTCAGTAAGCCTTGCATGGGGTACCTTATGAAATGCCTGGCTGAAATCCATATACACTACATCTACTGCTCTACTTTCATCAATGTGTTTAGTCACATCCTCAAAAAAATTCAATCAGACCCATAAAGAATGACCTGCCTTTTACAAAGCCATGCTGACCATTCCTAATCATATTATACCTCTCTTAATGTTCAAAAATCCTGCCTCTCGGGATCTTTTTCATCAGTTTACCAACCACTGAAGTAAGACTCGCTTGTCTGTAATTTCCTGGGCTTTCTCTACTCCCTTTATTGAATAAGGGAAACACATCTGCAGCCCCCCAATCCTCCGGAACCTCTCCCGTCCCCATGGATGATACAAAGATCATTGCCAGAGGGTCAGCAATCTCCTTCCTTGCCTCCCACAGTACATCTCATCCAGTCCAGGAGTCTTATCCAAATTGATGCTTTCCAAAAGCTCCAGCTCATCCTCTTTCTTAATGTCTATAATGCTCAAGCTTTTCAGTCCGCTGTAAGTCATTCCTACAATCTCTAAGATACTCTTCTGTCGTGAATACTGAAGCAAAGTATTCATTAAGTACCTCTGCCATCTCCTCTGGTTCCATACACACTTTTCCACTGTCACACTTGATTGGTCCTATTCTCTCACGTCTTATCCTCTTGCTCTTATGCCTTGGGGTTTTCTTTAATCCTGCTCGCCAAGGCCTTCTCATGGCCCCTTCTGGCTCTGCTAATTTCATTCTTAAGCTCCTTCCTGCTAACCTTAAATCTTCCAGAACCTTTCCTAAGCTTTTCTTTTCTTCTTGACTAGATTTACAACAGCCTTTGTACACCACGGTTCCTGTATCCTACCATCTTTTTGCTGTCTCATTGGAACATACCTTTGCAGAACTCCACGCAAATATCCCCTGAACGTTTGCCATATTTCTGCTGTACATTTCCCTGAGAATATCTGTTCCCAATTTATGCTTCCAAGTTCCTGCCTGATAGCTTCATATTTCCTCTTACTCTAATTAATTGCTTTCTGAACTTGTCTGTCCTATCCCTCTCCAATGCTATGGTAAAGGAGATAGAATTGTGATCACTATCTCCAAAATGCTCTCCCACTGAGAGACCTGACACCTGACAAGGTTCATTTCCCAATACCAGATCAAGTACAGCCTCTCCTCTTGTTGGCTTATCTACATATTGTGTCAGGAAATCTTCCTGAACACATCTAACAAAATCCACCCCATCTAAACCCCTTGCTCTAGGGAGATGCCAATGAATATTTGGGAAATTAAAATCTCCCACCATGACAATGCTGTTATTATTATATCTTTGCAGAATTTGTCTCCCTATCTGCTACTCAATGTCCCTGTTACTATTGGGTGGTCTATGAATAAAAACCCAGTAGAGATATTGACCCCTTCCTGTTTCTAACTTCCACCCACGGAGACTTAGTCGACCATCCCTCTATGACTTCCTCCTTTTCTGCAGCCGTGACAATATCTGTGATCAGCAGTGCCACACCCCCACCCCTTTTGCCTCCCTCCCTGTCCCTTCTGAAACATCTAAAGCCTGGCACTCTAAGTAACCATTCCTGCCCCTGAGCCATCCAAGCCTCTGTAATACCCACAACATCACAGCTCCAGGTACTGATCCAGCCTCTAAGCTCATCTGCTTTGTTCATGATGTTTCTTGCATTAAAATAGACACATCTCAAACCATCGGTCTGAGCGTATCCCTTCTTTATCACCTGCCTATCCTCCCTCTTGCACTGTCTCCAAGCTTTCTGTATTTGTGAGCCAACCGCCCCTTCCTCAGTCTCTTCAGTTCGGTTCCCACCCCCCAGCAATTCTAGTTTAAACTCTCCCCAATAGCCTTAGCAAACCTCCCTGCCAGGATATTGGTCCCCCTTGGATTCAAGTGCAACCCGTCCTTTTTGTACAGGTCATGTCTGTCCCAAAAGAAGTCCCAGTGATCCAGATCTCTGAATCCACGCCCCCTGCTCCAATCCCACAGCAACACATTTATCCTCCACCTCACTCTATTCCTATACTCATTGTCACGTGGCACAGGCAGTAATCCTGAGATTACTACATTAGAGGTCCTGCTTCTCAATTTTCCTTCCTAACTCCCTGTATGTGTGTGGATGTATGGTGGGGGTATCCAGAACTAGAAGGCACAGCCTCAAAATTGAAAGGGCAACCTTTTAGAACAGAGTTAAGAAAGAATTTTTTTTAGCCAGTGAATAGTGAATCTGTGGAATGCTCTGCCACA
This sequence comes from Mobula birostris, assembly GCF_030028105.1. NCBI lineage: Eukaryota > Metazoa > Chordata > Chondrichthyes > Myliobatiformes > Myliobatidae > Mobula > Mobula birostris. The sequence goes on from NC_092370.1 coordinate 153,164,883, forward strand.
AACTGGTGGAGGCCAAGTCCAATGGTGTACTTAAGGCGGAAGTTAATAGTTTCCTGATCAGTCAGAGCATCAAAGGATATAGTGAGAAGGCAGATGTATGGGTCTGAGTGGGATTCAGGATCAACCATGATGGAATGGCGGAACAAACTTGATGAACTGAATGGCCTGATTCTGCTCCTATGTCTTATGGTCTTATGACTTGGGGAGAAGAATAGAATTAAATTGATAGCAAAGTGTGAGATAGGATCAGAAGGTGTAGGAATCTTTGTACGTAGAGTTGAGGAATCACTTCAGTTGATTTCAGTTTGCATGATTTAATGAAGTCCAAAGATCTTTATGCCCGAGAGTCTGTTGGTTCATCAGTATGTTAAGGAAAATTACTGTGATATGTTAAGTATTTTTACCGATGGATCGAAAGATAATTTAACTGGGAATATTAGTGGTGCTGTTTATTGTCTGAATTACAGGTAACAGTAAAGAATGTCTTAACATTTATCAGTACACACAGCAGAATTGGTTGCCACCATTTTGGGCTTATGGTGGGTGGAGGAAATTTGTCCTTGCAAAGTTGTAATTTGTTCAGATTCTTTTTCAGTTTTGACTAGTCTTAAAACAGGTCATCCTAGAAGTAGGTCAGATTTACTGTTGGAAACTTTTCAAACTTTATTTCCTATTTAGAGTATTATTTTACATGTCCTCTTCTTATGTGTTCCTGCACATAGAGATGTTGAGGGGAATGAGTGTTTTGATTGTCTGGCCAAAAAAGCTGTTGAAAGTTTGTCTGTGGAGGTAGATCTTCCACTTAGCAAATCGGAAGGTAAGTGTTCGGTGGGGCTAAGAATTAGTGGATTTTGATGACGTGGGATAATGGGCATAAGGGGAGATGGGTTTACAGAATACATAAAACTTGAATTGATGGGTAAAGGGGGTAAAACAAGAAGGGAAAGAATTATATTGACTCAGCTTAGAATTGGGGATACTATGCTTAATTATTCCTTATATCTTGGAAAAAATCACTCTGGTGTGTGAAGGTTTTGTCATCATTATGAAACAGTTGAACACATTCTTTTACAATGTGAAGCATATAACGTTGTAAGAAAGCAAATGCAGGCTGTGCTATCTTTGAGGGTTGATAGTTTTAAAAACTTTAAGTTATAGAAGTGACTAATTTAATTCACAATATTGTCTTTCATAATTTACTGTCTATGGACCTTTTTAGGGTAATTTAGTTTTCATTTGATAAAGACTAGTAGGAGTTTTATTTCTCAATTCTACACCACACTCCACTCCAGTTGGTGGTGGTAATGCACCTGTAATTTGCTCTGTCAACCACTATTAAAAGTTAGAAGAACAAGAAAAAGGAATTGAGGAATCATAAATGTAAAAAAATCTGCAGTTGTGTACAGGCCTCCAAATAGTAGTTAAGATGTGGTGTACAGAATACAATAGGAGATAGAAAAGACATGTGAGAAAGGCAGTGTAACAGTGATCATTGGGGGCCACAATGTGGGTAGGCTAGGATAATCAGATTGGAATTGGACTACAAGAAAAGGATATGTGGATCTTCTACAAAATGGTTCTTGGAGCAGCTCATGGTAGAGCCCACCAGAAACATGCAATTCTGGATTTGAATTTTCTGTGTGTAATGAGGCAGATTTGATTGGGAAGCTTGAGGTGAAGAAACCTTTTGGGAGGCTGTGACCATAATATGATAGAATTCACCCCACAGTTTGAGAGAGAACCTGAAATCTGATGTAAAGGTAATACAGTTGATAAATGAAACTGCAGAGGTATAAGCAATGAGCAGGCCAGAGATTATTGGAAGGGAACCCTGGCAGGGAAGAGAGTAGAACAGCAATGTCAGAATTTCTAGGGGTAATTTGGAGAAGACAGCAGAATTTCGTATCATTTCACACACTAAAGAATGAGGCAACCATTGCTGGCAAACAAAGTCAGGAATAGCATGAAAATGAAAGAGAAGGCTTACAATAAAGCAAAGATGGTTGAGCAGCCTTTATAAGTCAAAAGCGAGCAACTATAAAAAGCGAGGAGAAGATGAAACATAAAGGTAGACATGTTATTGGATAGTTTACCTTCATGTTTCATCTTCTGCTCCCTTACAGAAGATCGTACATAAAAGCAAATTGCATAAAATAATTCTTTTTCTTTAGGTATATGAAGGGTAAGAGGCAAGAGTGGACATTGGACCACTTGAAACTTATGCTGGATGCGTATCAGTGGGCAACGAGGGAAATTGTAGAGGAGCTGAATAGGTACTTTGCATCAACCTTCACAGTGGAAGACACCAGCAGCATCCCAGAAGTTCAAGGGAGTCCAGGGGTTGAGCTAAGTGTAGTGGCCATTACTAAGGGGAAAATGATGCTGGAGAGGCTGAAAACCTGTAGGTGGATAGATCACCTGGACAGATGGATTAGAGTAGATAAATGCCCAAAGCTTGACTGAGTGCATCCTTGGACGTTGTGGGAGGCTAGAGAAGAAGTTGAGAGGTCCTTGCAGGGATATTTGTTTCATCATTAGCCAATTTCCAGAAGTCTGAAAGGAGGCTAATGTTGTTCAAGAAGAATAGCATGGATGAGCCACGAAAGGCCAGTCAGCCTGCTAAAAATAGTGGGGAAGTCACTAGAAGAAATTCTAAGGGACAGGATCTACCAGTATTTGGTTAGACAATCTAATTAGGAGGTGTCTTCATGGATTTGTGTGTAGAAAGTCATGCTTAATGAATTTTTGTGGAGTATTTTTTGAAGAGGTAGACAAAAAGGTAGATGAGGGTATGGCAGTGGATTTTGATTCTTGGACTTTAGCAAGGCTTTTGACAAAGTCCAGCAGGATAGGTGGGCCTGGAAGCTTGGGTCCCATGGAATCCAGGGAGAGCTAGTTCAGTGATAGGAAGTAAAAGGTGGCAGTTGAAGCTTCTTTCTCAGAATGAAGGCTGGTGACTAGTGTGCTATAGGTGGGACTCCTGTTATTCGTTTTATATAAAATTTGGAAAGGCATGCAAATGATGTCATTTTAAAACTGTTTGTCAATAGTCTCATACTCCAATTGTTCATGTCCCAAATAAACAACTGGAATCTCAGCTATTTTCTCAATTAGTTTTTGTTCTTTAAGAGTTATATTAAATAATTTACATATTACTATTTAACTCCTGGCATAATTTACATATTACTATTTAACTATTTATGGTTTTATTACTATTTATTATTTGTGGTGCAACTGTAATGAAAACCAATTTCCCCCGGGATCAATAAAGTATGACTATGACTGTGACTGCCCTGATTAACCAGTGGTCCAATTAGCCAGAATCCACTATATATGATAAAATAGGATAAGTCAGTTGTTTCATTAAGGAGAGTTCGTGCTTGACAAATTGGTTAATTCTCTGAGGAGATAACTAGCAGTTTCGACAGAGTCATTGTAGATATTATTTACTTGGATTTTCAGATGGCCTTTGAGAAGGTACCACATTAAGAGGGTGCTAAACATGGTAAGATCCCTTAGTGTCAGAGGAAGGTACAGGTACAAAGAGAAGATTGGCAGATGGCAGTGTGGTATAAAGGTATCCTTTAAAGGATTGCTATCAATGATCAGTGGCATTACACAGAGATTAATACAACTTTTCACTTTATACTTTAATGATTTGGATGAAGTAACTGAAGTGCTTTGTGGATGACACCAAGATGGGCAGAGGATCAGGTAGTGTTTTGAGACAAAATTGAAAAGAAGGGTGGTGAATACAGGACTGAAGGTGTTAATTATAAAACAACGTAGATGACCTTGTAGCACAGTTTGAAATCAGAAGGGATGATTTTGTTGGCTTCATAGACTGGCGATTGAAAGAAAATCACAGCTAGGTGCTTAACATCCAAGGAGACACATATATTGAAAGGTCAGGCAGGTGAGCAGAGGAGGTGAGATGGCTTTGTTGGTTAAAAAAAATGAAATCAAATCCTTAGAAAGAAGTGACAGGATAAGAAGATGTAAAATCCTTCTGCATGGAGCTTAGATAATGCAAGGGTAAAAAGATGCTGCTGGGAGTTATGTATACATGTCTCTGAACAGCAGCCAGGATGTGATATACAAATTACAACAGAAAATAGAAAAGGCATGCAAAAAGGGCAGTGCTATGTTAGTCATGGGGGATTCCAGTATGCAGGTAGATTGGAGGAAATCAGGTCTTTTTAGAGCAGCTTGTGGTTGAGGTCACTAGGGAAAAAGCAATGAACCAGATTTGATTAGGGAGCTTAAGGTAAAGGAACCCTAAGGAGATAATGATCATATTGACCCCGCAGTTTGAGAGGGAGAAGCTAAAATCAGATGTATCAGTATTACAGTTGAATGAAGATAACTATGGAGGCATGAGAAAGAAGCTGGCCAGAATTGATTGGAAGGGACACTAGCAGCATTGTTGATAGAACAGCAATGGCTGGAGTTTCTGAGAATAATTTGGAAGACATAGGATCAGTTAATTTCAAAGGAGGAGGAGTTCTAAAGGGAGGATGAGGCAATGATGGCTGATAAAGGAAGTCAAAGAGACCATAAAAGGGAAAGAGCAGGCATATAATAAAGCAAAAATTAGTGGGAAGTTAGAGGACCGGGAAACTTAAAAAAAAAACAACAGAAGGCCATACTTTTTTTTGGTTAAGGTGAGAAAATATGAAATGTGAAGGCAAGCCAGCCAATAATTAAAAAAAGATACTTTATATATTTTTTCAGATAAATAAACAGTAAAAGACAGGTATGGATAGAAATCGGAGAGCTGAAAAATGAGACTAGAGAGGTAGTAATGGGGGACAAAAAAAGTGACGGAAAAACTGAATAAGTATTTTCTGTTGGTCTTCACTGTAGATGGTACCAGCAGCATGCTAAAAAGTTTGAAAGTGTCGGAGGGCAGAAATGAGTGTAGTTGCTATTGCTAAGGAGAATGTGCTTTGTAAACTGAAAGGTCTGAAGTAGATAAATCACCTGGACCAAATGGACTGCACCCCAGGATTCTGGGAGAGATGACTAAAAAGATTGTGGTGGCATTAGTAGTGACCTATGAAGAATCACAAAATTCTGGAATGGTTCCGGAAGACTGGAAAATTACAAATGTCACTCCACTCTTTAAGAAGGGAGGGAGGCAAAAGGGAGAATATTTAACTGCCAGTTATGCTGGTTGGAAAGATGTTAGAGTATTATTAAGGATGAAATTTTTAGATAAATAAACAGTAAAAGAGAGGCATTAGTACTTAATGGGGATTTTGCATCAGTATTCAGTGTGGAAGACACTAGCAATGTGTCAGAGATCCGTGAGTGTTAGGGAACAGGAATGAGTGCCATTGCTATTACAAAGGAAAAAGTGCTAGGCAAACTCAAAGGTTTTAAGGTGGATAAGTCACCTGGACCAGATGGACTACATCCCAGAGTCCTGAGAGAGGTTGCTGAAGAGATAATAAATTCATTGGTCATGATCTTTCAAGAATCAGTTGATTCTAGCATGGTCCTGGAGGACTGGAAGATTACAAATGTCACCCCACTCTTTAAAAAGGGAGGAAGGCAAAAGAAAGGAAATTATAGGCCAGTTAGCCTAACCTGAGTGACTGGAAAATCTATTATTAAGGATGAGGTTTCGAGATGCTTGGAGACTAATGGTAAAATAAGTCAAAGTCAGCAAGGTTTTTGTAAAGGGAGATGTCGCTTGACAAATCTTTTGGAGTTCTTCAAGGAAGTAACAAGCAGAATAGACAAAGGAGAGGCAGTGGATGTCATCTACTTGGATTTTCAGAAGGCATTTGATAAGATGCCACACATGAGGCTGCTTAACAAGATAAAATCCTATGGTATTACAGGAAAGATACTGGCATGGATAGTGGAATGGCTGACAGGCAGGAGGCAGTCAGTGGGAATAAAAGGGGCTTTTCTGGCCAGTGACTAGTGGTGTTCCTCAGGCCAGTATTGGGATCACTGTTTTTCACACTGTCAGTGATTTGGATAATGTAATTGATGGCTTTGTGGCAAAGTTTGCAGATGATGCGAAGATAGGTAGGTAGTGCTGAGAAAGCAATGCCTTTCCAGCAGGACTTAAACAACTTAGAAAAATAGGCAAAAAAGTGTTGAGAAATGTATGATAATGCATTTTGGTAAAAAGAACAATAGTGTGGACTATTATCTAAATGGGGAGAAGGTTTAAATATCAGAGGTGCAGAGGGACTGATGAATCCTCATCATGCAAGACTCCCAGAAGGTTAATTTACAGGTTTCGTCTGTGGTAAAGAAGGCAAATGCAATGTTGCATTTATTTCAATGGGAATAGAATATAAAAGCAAGGAGACAATGCTGAGGCTTTATAAGACACTAGTCAGGCCACATTTGGAGTATGGCCAATATCTCAGAAAGGATGTGTTGTCAATGGAGAGAGTCCAGAGGAGGGTCATGAGGATGAGTCTAGAAATGAAATGGTTAACATATGAGGAGCATTTGGCAGCTTTGGTCCTATACTCACTGGAATTTAGAAGGATGCAGGGTGATCTCATTGAAAACTACTGAATGTTGAAAGGACTAGATAGGGTGGGTGTGGAGAGAATGTTTCCTATGGTGGGGGTATCCAGAACTAGAGGCCTCAGCATCAAAACTGAGGGACGTCCTTTTAGAGCAGAGGTTAGGAGGGATTTTTTTAGCTAGAGAGTAGTGAATCTTTGGAATAGTCTACCATAGATTGTGGTGGAGGCCAAGTTCATGGGTATATTTAAGGTGGAAGTTGATCGGTCAAAGCCTCAAAGGATATGGCAAGAAGGCAGGTGTATGGGGTTGAGTGGGATCTGGGATCAGCCATGATGGAATGGTGGAGCAGACTCGATGGGTTGAATAGCCTAATTCTGCCCCTATGTCTTATGGTCTTATGTTATTTGGAGGCACACAATGAAATAGGCCAAAGTCAACATGGTTTCCTTTAGAAAAATCTTGCTTGACAAATCTGTTGGAATTCTTTGAGGAAATAACACATAGGGTAGACAAAGGAGTGTTCGTGGATGTTGCTTACTTGCATTTTTGAAAGGCCTTTGACAAGGTACCACCCATGAGGCGGCTTAACAAGATAGAGACATAGAAAACCTATGGAACAATACAGGCCTTTCGGCCCACAATGCTGTGCCGAACATGTACTTACTTTAGAAATTGCCTAGGGTTACCCATAGCCCTCTATTTTTCTAAGCTCCATGTACCTATCCAGGAATCTCTCAAAAGACCCTATCGTATCCGCCTCCACCACTCATTGGCAGCCCATTCCACGCACTCACCACTCTCTGCGTAAAAAAATTTACCCCTTACATCTCCTCTGTACCTACTTCCAAGCATCTTAAAACTGTGCCCTCTCATGTTAGCTATTTCAGTCCTGGGAAAAAGCCTCTGACTGTCCACACGATCAATGCCTCTCATCATCTTATACACCTCTATTAGGTCACCTCTCATCCTCTGTTGCTCCAAGGAGAAAAGGCCAAGTTCACTCAACTTATTCTCATAAGACATGCTTCCCAATCCAAGGAACATCCTTGTAAATCTCCTCTGCACCCTTTCTATAGTTTCCACATTCTTCCTGTAGTGAGGCGACCAGAACTGAACACAGTATTCCAAGTGGGGTCTGACCTGGTTTCTTTTATAGCTGTGACATTACCTCTCGGTTCTTAAACTCAATCCCATGATTGATGAGGCGAATACACCATACGCCTTCTTAACCACAGAGTCAATCTGCACAGCAGCTGAGAGTGTCCTATGGACTCGGACCCAAGATCCCTCTGATCCTCCACACTGTGTCTTGCCATTAATACTATATCCTGCCATCATATTTGACCTACCAAAATGAACCACCTCACACTTATCTGGGTTGAACTCCATCTGCCACTTCTCAGCCCAGTTTTGCTTCCTATCGATTTCCCTCTGTAACCTCTGACAGCTCTCCACACTATCCACAACACCCCCAACCTTTGAGTCATCAGCAAATTTACTAACCCATCTGCCCACTTCCTCATCCAGGTGATTTATAAAAATCACAAAGAGAAGGGGTCCCAGTACAGATCTCTGAGGCACACCACTGGTCACTGACCTCCATGCAGAATATGACCCGTCTACAACCATTCTTTGCCTCCTGTGGGCAAGCCAATTCCGGATCCACAAAGCAAAGTCCCCTTGGATCCCATGCCACCTTACTTTCTCAATAAGCCTTGCCTGGGATAGCTTACGAAATATCTTGCTTAAATCCATATACACTACATCTACTGCTCTACCTTCATCAGTGTGTTTAGTCACATCCTTGAAAATTCAATCAGGTTCGTAAGGCACGACCTGCCTTAGACAAAGCCATGCTGACTATTCCTAATCGTAGTATGCCTCTCCAAGTGTTCATAAATCCTGCCTCTCAGGATCTTTTCCATCAACTTACCAACCATCAATAGATAAGATTCTAGTGCTACAGGAAAGATACTATCATGGACACAGCATTGGCTGATTGGCAAAGAGTGGGAATAAAGAGTCCTTATCTATTTGGATTTGGTGACCTCATTGTAACCTATTGAATGGTGAAAGGTCTTGACAGAGTGGATGTTTCCTATGAATATATATATATATAAATAATATATGTATAGATATATGTATACATCCTTATGTATATTTAAGGCAAACGTTGATAGATTATTGATTGGTCAAGGCAGGAAGGGATACAGGGAGAAGGCAGAGATTTGAGAGAAAAATTGGATAAGCCATGATGAAATGATGAAGCAGACTCGATGGGCCAAATAGCCTAATTCTACCCCTAAATCTTATGGTCTTATGGGTCACTGACAGGGCTTGGTATCATGTTCGATACTTTTCAAGTTATATATTAATGTTCTGGAGAAATAACGAGGGACAAGGAGATAGCTAATGAACTAAATAAGGTTTTGCGTCAGTCTTCACTGTGGAAGACTAGCAGTATGCCTGATGTAGTGTGTGAAGGAAGAGAAGTGGGTGCAGTTACTATTACAAATGCTGAAAGACCTAAAGGTACATAAGTCACCCAGATCAGAGGAACTGCGCCCTCGGGTTCTGAAAGAGCTAGCGGTTGAGATTGTTGTGACATCAGAAATGATCTTTTAAAAATAGTGCCAGAGGACCTGAAAATTGTAAATGTCACTCCACTCGTTAAGAAAGGAGGAAGGCAGCAGGAAGAAAATTATAGACCAGTTAGCCTGACCTCGATAGTTGGGAAGATGTTAGGGTCAATTGTTAAGGATGAGATTATGGAGTAGTTGGTGACACAGAACAAGATAGGGCAACGTAAGCATGGTTTCCTTAAGGGAAAATCTTGCCTGACAAACCTGTTGGAATTTTTTGAGGAGATTATAAGTAGGATAGATAAAGGAGATGTAGCAGATGATGTATATTTGGACTTTCAGAAGGCCCTTGACAAGGTGCCACACATGAGGCTGCCCATGGTATTACAGGAAAGTTACTAACATGGTTAGAGCATTGGCTGATTGGTAGGAGGCAGAGAGTGGGAATAAAAGGATCCTCTTTTGTTTGGCTGCCAGTGACTAGTGGTGTTCCGCAGGGGTTGGTGTTGGGACCACTTTTTTTTGTGCTTTATATAAATGATTTAGATGCTGGAATAGGTGGCTTTGTTGCCAAGTTTGCAGATGATATGAAGATTGATGGAGGGGCAGGTAGTGTTGAGGAAACAGGTAGGATGCAGAAGGACTTAGACGGATTAGGAGAATGGGCAAGGGAGTGGCAAGTGAAATACAATGTTGGAAAATGCATGGTCATGCACTTTGATAGTAGAAATAAATGTGCAGACTATTTTCTAAATGGGGAGAAAATCCAAGTACAGGAGCAGGGAGCTACTATTGCAGTTGTACAAGGCCTTGGTGAGACCACACCTGGAGTATCGTGTGCAGTTTTGGTCCCCTAATCTGAGGAAAGGCATTCTTGCCGTAGAGGGAGTACAAAGAAGGTTCACCAGATTGATTCCTGGGATGGCAGGACTTTCATATGATGAAAGACTGGATTGACTGGGCTTGTACTCTCTGGAATTTAGAAGATTGAGGGGAGATCTCCTTGAAACGTATAAAATTCTAAAGGGTGTTACGTACCCCGTAACCGGGTTGCCAAACCAGCAGAAATGGATCACTCAGTTGGAGTCTGGATTACTAGATCTAAGAAAGTTTTATTAAAGAAACAAGCAACACAGTAATCGAAAGGATAATAAATGCAACAGTTCAGCAATGATAAACACACATGTGCACAGAATTAAGATAACAGGATCAATCAAGCTGTATCGTTGTCTAGGGGTAAATGACCAATTTCAAAGTGACACAAAGTCCAGTTCAATTTAGTTCAGTTCTCAGTAATCGTTGCCATGGCGATGGACAATGTGGGGGGAAGGAGAGAGAGAACAAGAACGAATGATCATTCAAAACGGCTTCCACACACAGACCTGCGATATTGCTCACAAGCAGCTTTCGGGCGAGTCCTTTGTGATGTCACCTGAGGTCACCGACTGTGACCCCTCCTCCAGATGCGGTCGATCCTCTGCAGTGAACCTGGCGCCCAAGCAAGGGTGGACACACACCGGGTTCCCGCTGATCGTACCTTTCCACCCTGTGCCTCTATGGCTTGGTTCCGCAACCAGCCTTCCAAAATGACTCCCGCCGACTTGCGGGGGGAAACCGCTTCCAGGGTCTCGTTACCTCGTGGTGTCATGTGTGTCTTGCCTTAGCGAACCTGTCCCTTTTTATCCCCCGCTGGGGTATCACCTGTCCATCACTTCAAACAGTTCAGGGTTCAAAGGGGGAGCCGCCCCAGACAGCTCTCTCTCCCGTCCCTTCATTACACATCTCCAAATGCTGCTCCATTGTCTTCCTTATCTCTCTCTCTCCCGAAGACAGGTGGCAGACCAACTGCTGATCACACAGGACAGCTAACATCTATGTGTATTCTAGTCACAAGGGATTGTACAGGCTAGATGCAGGAAGATTGTTCCCGATGTTGGGGAAGTTCCGAATGAGGGGTCACAGTTTGAGGATAAAGGGGAAGCCTTTTAGGACTGAGATGAGGAAAAACTTCTTCACACAGAGAGTGGTGAATCTGTGGAATTCTCTGCCACAGGAGACAGTTGAGGCCAGTTCATTGGCTATATTTAAGAGGGAGTTAGATATGGCCCTTGTGGCTAAAGGGATCAGGGGGTATGGAGAGAAGGCAGGTACAGGGTTCTGAGTTGGATGATCAGCCATGATCGTACTGAATGGCGGTGCAGGCTCGAAGGGCCGAATGGCCTACTCCTGCACCTATTTTCTATGTTTCTATGTTTCTGTGAATATAAGATGCAGAGGGACGTGGGTGTCCTTGTGCAGAACACCCTGAAAGTTAACTTGCAGGTTGAGTGAGTGATGAGGAAGGCAAATGCCATGTTAGCATTCATTTCAAGAGGTCTAGAATACAAGAGCAAGGATGTGATTCTGAGGCTTTATAAGGCACTGATGAGGCCTCACCTTGAGTATTGTGAACGGTTTTGGCCCCTCATCTTAGAAAAGATGTGCTGACATTGGAGAGGGTCCAGAGAAGGTTCACAATGATGATTCCAGGAATGAAGGGGTTATCATAAGAGGAACATTTGATGTCTCTGGGTCTGTACTCGCTGGAATCCAGAAGTATGAAGGGGGATCCCATTGAAACCTCTCGAATATTGAAAGGCCTAGACAGAGCAGATGTAGCAAGGATGTTTCCCATGTGGGAGAGTCTAGGACAAGAGGGCACAGCCTCGGTATAGAGGGGCGCCCTTTCAAAACAGAGATTCCAGAAATTGCTTTAGCCAAAGGGTGGAGAATTTGTGGAATTTGTTGCCACATGCAGCTGTGGAGGCCAGGTCATTAAGTGTATATAAGGCAGAGATTGATAGGTTCTTGATTGGACATGGGATCAAAGGTTACGGTGAGAAGGACGGGAACTGGGGTTGAGGAGAAAATTTTAAAAAAAGGATCAGCCATGATTGAATGGTGGAGCAGACTCGATGGGCCAGATGGCCTAATTCTGCTCCTATGTCTTATGGTCTTATGATGGAATGTATGGCTTTGTGGCTAAGTTTACAGATAATACAAAAAAAGGTAGGAAGAGGAGGTGTTGAGGAAACAATAAGCCTACACGAGGACTTAAATAGATTAGGAGAATGGGCAAAGTAGCAGATGGAGTACAATGTAGGGGGATGTTCGGTCATGCACAGTGGTAGAAGGAATAAAGGTGTCGACTATTTTCTAAACAGAGAATTCAGAAATTGGAAGTACAAAGTGACCTGGGAGTCTTAGTGCAGGATCCCCTAAAGATTAACTTGTAGGTTGAATCGGTGGTAAGGAAGGCAAATGTACTGTTAGCATTCATTTTGAGAGGACTAGAATATAAAACTAGGAATGTAATGCTGAGGCTTTATATGACATTGGTTAGACTGTATTTGGAGTATTATGAGCAGCTTTGGGCTCCAGAGCTAAAATATTGTTCACTGGCATTGGAGACAGTCTAGAGGAAGTTTATGAACATGATCGAGGAATGAAAGGGTTAATATAGGAGGAGCGCATGATAGCCCTAGGCCTGTACTTGCTGGAGTTCAGAAAAATGGGGGATGGGTAGGATTTCATTGAAACCTACTGATTATTGAATGGCATAGATAGAATGGACATGGAGAGGATGTTTCCAATAACAGGAGAGTATAGAACCAGAGGGGACAGCCTCAATAGAAGGATGTTCTTTTTAGAATACTGATGAAGAAGAAGAACTTTTTTAGCCTGACATGGTGAATCTGTGGAATACATTGCCACAGACAGCTGCAGAGACCAACTCATGAGTTGTATTTAAAGCGGTGGTTGATAGATTCTTGATTAGTAAGGTATGAAAGGCTACAGGAGAAGGCAAGAGAATGGGATTGAAAGGAAAAATAAATTAGCATGATTGATAGGTGGTACAGTCTCAATAGGCCAAATGGCTTAATTCTGCACCCATGTTTTATGGATGTGGAGGAAATTATTGGGAAATTTAAGGCAGAGATTGATTGTTAAGGGGGTTAAGGGCTGTGAATTGAAGGCAGGAGAATAGGTTTGAGAAAATCATCCATAATTGACTGGTGGTGTAGGTTGATGGCCTAAATTGGCTCCTGTATCTTGTGGTCTTAGGAAAGAAACATCTTACCCTTCTAAATTTTGCTCATTTTCCAGTTCTGGCAACATCTTTGTAATCTTCTCTGCACCCTCTCCAGTGCAACATGAAATGTTATGTTCTTTTTTAATTTCAGTTTTTTTGGATTTGAATATTTCTGGCAGGGCCAGCATTTAGTGCCCCTAATCATCCTTGAGAAGATGGTGATGAGCATCTCATTGAACCTCTATAGTGTATTGGGGAAAGTTACTGGACAGTGTGGTTGGTGGGGTGTTTCAGAATTTAGAACTAGAAGGGATGCTTTTGTATTTCATAATAGGTTGATGACTTTCCCATGTGCTTAAAGGCCTTGTTGTCTGGTAGAAGTTGTGAATTTGAGAGGTACTCTTGGAGTATCCTTGATAAATTACTGAAATACATTTTATAAATGCTGCAGCTTCTTGTGCTGTTAGTGGTCCAGATGAATGTTTAGGGTCCCACAAAATGCTGGTGGAACGCAGCATCTATTGGAAGAGGTACAGTTGACATTTTGGGCTGAGACCCTTTGTCTGTAGATTTCCTCGTGAATGTTTAGGGTAGTGGCTAGGTTGCTAATCAACAATGCAAACATGAGGAGTTCTGCAGATGCTGGAAATTCAAGCAACACACATCAAAGTTGCTGGTGAACGCAGCAGGCCAGGCAGCATCTCTAGGAAGAGGTACAGTTGACGTTTCGGGCCGAGACCTTTTGTCAGGACTAACTGAAAGAAGAGCTACTTAGAGATTTGAGAGGGGGAGGGGGAGATCCGAAATGATAGGAGAAGACAGGAGGGGGAGGGATGGAGCCGAGAGCTGGACAGTTGATTGGCAAAGGGGATACGAGAGGATCGAGGGACAGGAGGCCCAGGGAGAAAGAAAAGGGGGAGGGGGGGAAAAACCCAGAGGATGGCAAGGGGTATAGTGAGAGGGACAGAGGGAGAAAAAGGAGAGAGAGAAAAAGAATGTGTGTATATAAATAAATAACGGATGGGGTACAAGGGGGAGGTGGGGTATTAGCGGAAGTTAGAGAAGTTAATGTTCATGCCATCAGGTTGGAGGCTACCCAGACAGAATATAAGGTGTTGTTCCTCCAGCCTGAGGGTGGCTCCATCTTTACAGTAGAGGAGGCCGTGAATAGACATATCAGAATGGGAATGGGACGTGGAATTAAAATGTGTGGCCACTGGGAGATCCTGCTTTCTCTGGCGGACAGAGCGTAGGTGTTCTCTGGCGAGGACAGAACATACCTCCCTCCCCTTTCTAGATCTTTCTGTCTCTATCTCTGGAGACAGCTTATCTACTGATGTCTACTATAAGCCTACTGACTCTCTCAGCTATCTGGACTATTTCTCTTCTCACCCTGTCTCTTGCAAAAATACCATCCCTTTCTCGCAATTCCTCCGTCTCTGCCGCATCTGCTCTCAGGATGAGGCTTTTCATTCCAGGACGAGGGATATGTCCTCCTTTTTTAAAGAAAGGGGCTTTCCTTCCTCCACCATCAACTCTGCTCTCAAATGCATCTCCCCCATTTCACGCACATCTGCTTTCACTCCATCCTCCCACCACCCCACTTAGGAATAGGGTTCCCCTTGTCCTCACCTACCACCCCACCAGCCTCCAGGTCCAACATATTATTCTCCGTAACTTCCCCCACCTCCAACGGGATCCCAGCACTAAGCACACCTTTCCCTCCACCCCCCCCCCCCCCCGCTTTCGGCAGGGATCGCTCCCTACGTGACTCCCTTGTCCATTCGTTTCCCCCCCCCATCCCTCCCCACCGATCTCCCTCCTGGCACTTATCCTTGTAAGCGGAACAAGTGCTACACATGCCCTTACACTTCCTCCCACACCACCATTCAGGGCCCCAGACAGTCCTTCCAGGTGAGGCGACACTTCACCTGTGAGTCGGCTGGGGTGATATACTGCGCCCAGTGCTCCCGATGTGGCCTTCTGTATATTGGCGAGACCCGACGCAGACTGGGAGATCGTTTCGCTGAACACCTACACTCTGTCCGCCAGAGAAAGCAGGATCTCCCAGTGGCCACACATTTTAATTCCACATCCCATTCCCATTCTGATATGTCTATTCACGGCCTCCTCTACTGTAAAGATGAAGCCACACTCAGGTTGGAGGAACAACACCTTATATTCCATCTGGGTGGCCTCCAACCTGATGGCATGAACATTGACTTCTCAAACTTCCGCTAATGCCCCACCTCCCCCTCGTACCCCATCTTATTTATTTATATACACACATTCTTTTTCTCTCTCTCTCCTTTTTCTCCCTCTGTCCCTCTCACTATAACCCTTGCCCATCCTCTGGGTTTTCTCCCCCCCTTCCCTTTTCTTTCTCCCTAGGCCTCCTGTTCCATGATCCTCTTATATCCCTTTTGCCAATCAATTGTCCAGCTCTTGGCTCCATCCCTCCCCTTCCTGTCTTCTCCTATCATTTTGGATCTCCCCCTCCCCCTCCCACTTTCAAATCTCTAAGTAGCTCTTCTTTCAGTTAGTCCTGACGAAGGGACTCGGCCTGAAACGTCGACTGTACCTCTTCCTAGAGATGCTGCCTGGCCTGCTGCGTTCACCAGCAACTTTGATGCGTGTTGCTAATCAACAAGCCGCTTTTTCTTGGAGGGTAGAGCTTTTTGAGTACTGTTGAGACGACATTGATCTAGGCAAATGGAGTGTAGTCCTTTGTATTACTGACTTGTGCTTGTTATTTTAAGGAAATTAGCTAATGATTTTAGAAATAGAAAATTTATTTTTACTGTACCGTTTATATAATTGTTCACAGTGAGAAGGCAGAAATATGCATGTTTTCTCCTTGTAAAGTAATATCAGTACTGGAATTGTAATGTGGCTGCCTGCCACATTCTGGAAGTTATTCACTGACTTTGTGTTTAATAATCTCCTTTACAGCCCTTCATTTGGCTCCAATTACAGTTAGTCAGAGTTATTATATCAGTGAAAGTACTTGCCTTTGAGCACATATTTGAACTTTGTATTAATGTTATCTACACTCCCAAATGAAAGCATGTTTAATAAATAAACCATTGGCCTAGAAAGTAGTTAGATCAGCACAGTGCCCTGTTGTTATTGACTACTTCATTCACAGCTTTTATTGTGATTTTATTGCTATGTTAGTGCTAGGAGTAGGGAGACACTTGCAGGCTGCCTCAGCACATCCTCGGACTGTTAGTCGTTGATGCAAGCGACACATTTTATTGTTTGTTTCAATGTGCACGTGCCAAATAAAGTTAGTATTTAAGATTTATAATCTAAGACGTTGTAACGAAGCAGTAATCAAATTAGGCATGTCAAAAATGTCCAGGGTAGGCTGTTGATCTCATGAATGTCAGTGCAGTACTTGACAACTGTGCTGCTACATTGAGCTGTTTAAATGTCTCTAAGGTACACAGGAAATAGAGTCAGCACAAGTGGAACTTGTCTTGCTGTTTTGATTAACTCGTGAGATTTAAGCTCCAACAATTGTGCAGTTTTCTGTGGGTCTTCATGCCACTATTCCATGGACTTTCACTACCCAGTTCAGTATGCTAACCAAGGAGACGGAACATTTTGAACTGATAACGCAGCTTTACTGGATTACCCTCCAAAATGCAAACCTTAGTTGCCAAACATCCTAACTGTAATTATATCATCTGATGGGTCATAGTTGTTTTAAAATCAAGAAACTGGTAACAAATTTTTAAAAATACATTAGTGTTAGTTTTATTACAATATTAGTCAATACTTTGAACAATTGATTACCAGTGTAGAAGTTGAAGCCGAACCATGAAATCTCAGCCGTTTAATACACCTACAAAACAGATCAACATCTAATAACTCTGTCTACCCATTGATATATAATTTGTTTCCATAAGGTTTTATTTTTCAAAACAACTTTTGATGTGACTTCTTATCAAATAACTTGAAGTATATCCACCACTTTATCTACAGTACACATTACTCCTTCATGAAACTCCAATAAATTTGTCAAATATAGTTTTCCATGCATAAAACCATCCTGATTGGCTTGATTTTTTTCTAAGTGCCATGCTTTAGAACCATAGAACACTACAGCACAGAAAACAGGGCATTCGGCCCTTCTAGTCTGTGCCGATACTTTATTCCACTAGTCCATTGACCTGCACCCAGCCCATAACCCTCCAGACCTCTACCATCCATGTATCTATCCAATTTATTCTTAAAACTTAAGAGTGAGCCTGCATTTACCACGTCAGATGGCAACTCGTTCCACACTCCCACCACTGTCTGGGTGAAGAAGTTCCCCCTAAACCTTTCCCCTTTCACCCTAAAGCCATGTCCTCTCGTATTTATCTCTCCTAATCTAAGTGGAAAGAGCCTACTCACATTTACTCTGTCTATACCCCTCATAATTTTGTAAACCTCTATCAAATCCCCCCTCATTCTTCTACACTCCAAGGAATAAAGTCCTAACCTGTTCAATCTTTCCCTGTAACTCAACTCCTGAAGACCCGGCAACGTCCTAGTAAATCTTCTCTGCACTCTTTCAGTCTTACTGATATCCTTCCTATTGTTAGGTGACCAGAACTGCACACAATACTCCAAATTTGGCCTCACCAATGTCTTATACAACTTCATCATAACATCCCAACTCCTATTCTCAATACTTTGATTTATGAATGCCAGGATGCCAAAAGCCTACTTTACAACGCTATCTACCTGTGACGCCACTTTCAGGGAATTATGTATCTGAACTCCCAGATCCCTTTGTTCCTCCACACTCCTCAGTGCCCTACCGTTTATTGCGTATGTCCTACCTTGATTTGTCCTTCCAAAATGCAACACCTCACACTTGTCTGCATTAAATTCCAACTGCCATTTTCTGGCCCATTTTTCCAGTTGGTCCAGATCCCTCTGCAAGCCTTATTTCCAATCTTAGTGTCATAAGCAAACTTGCTGATCTAATTCAGCACATTATCATCTAGATCATTGATATAGACAAAAAACAACAATGGTCCCAGCACAGATTCCTGAGGCACAGCACTAGTCACAGGCCTCCAGTCTGATAAGCAATCATCCACTACCACTCACTGTCTTCTCCCACACAGCCAATTTCGAATCCAGTTTACAACCTCTCCATGGATACCTAGTGTCTGAACCTTCTGAACTAACCTCCCATATGGGACCTTGTCAAAGGCCTTACTAAAGTCCATGTAGACAACATCCACAGCCTTTCCTTCATCTACTTTCTCAGTAACCTTCTCAAAAAACTCTACAAGATTCGTTAAACACGATCTATCACTTTAAATCTCTAAGAATCAGAATCAGGTTTATTATCACCGACATGTGACGTGAAATTTGTTAACTTAGCAGCAACAGTTCAATGCAATACATAATCAGCAGAGAGATATAAAAAAATAAATAAATAAAATAAAACATGATAATAAGTAAATCAATTATATTTATTGAATAGATTATTAAAAATGTGCAAAAACATAAATACTGTATATTTTAAAGAAGTGAGGTAGTGTCCAACATTCTCGTTATGACAGATGGAAACACTAACTGACCTGTAGTTTTCTACTTGTGTTCTTCTTCTCCTTTTGAGTAAAGGTTGAGGAAGAATATTACCTTTATCATCAATTAAGCGATTAAGAATTTTGGTTGCATGTGGTTTTCAGCATGAATGAGAGCAGGAATAGAGAGCTTGAAGAGAAGCCACCTTGCTAGGGGAAGCTATTCCTTTCTTCCAGTTTTTTTCATTTCTACCATATCTGCTGTCAAGGTGAGGCCATCTTTTTCAGAGCATCTGAAACGTCCTCTTTCATGAAATATGATTTCCTTTCCGCTGTGGTTGATGAAGTGTGCTCTGGCATGCCCTTTGTTTTTTGTACTTTTCTCACGCCATTTCTTTCTAGAGAGAACAAGGATAGAGATTTCCTAGTCCTCACCTTTCAACCTATGAGCCTCTGCATTAAGCATCATTATTTTAACTAGTTGTAGTGAGATCCCACCACAAACCACACCTTCTCCTTCCTATCCCTTTCTGCCTGCTGCAGGGACTATTCCCTCTGTGACTCTGGTCTGCTCATCCCTTCTAGTCACTCCTCCCTGGTCCCTAGAGCTTTCCCCTGAAGTTACAGGAGGTCTAATAGTTGTTCCTGCAGCTCCTCCCTTACTGTCATCCAGAGATCTAAATAGCTCTTCCCGGTGGGATGAGGATTCACGTGAACCTCCGTCAACCCTGTCTGCTGCACTCAGTGCTTCTGATAGGCTCTCCTCTACTTCAGTGATACCATCCACAAACTGGCTGACCATCTTACAGCTATGGTCTGTATTCAATGGCCATCCCGAGCCACCAAGTTGCATGCCATTTTCAATTCTCCTTCCAATTCCCAGATCAACTGCTTTCTCCACTGCTAAAATGAGTCCAACACAAACTCAGGGAACAACATGTGGTACTGTACTCCATCTGGGAAGTCTTCAATCCAGTGGTATGAAGAGTGACTTTTCTGATTTTGGGTAATCCTCCCCTCTGGTTGTTTCCCCACCCATTCTGATTCCCCTCCTGTTCTCCAAGTTTTGACCCCGTCCTGGTTCCATTCACCCACTACACACTCACAGTTCACTTCCAAGTTTCCCCTTTCCCTCCTCCGCCACTCTCTCATTTGGTTGTGGTTCTGCCTGTTATCCATCTCTCCTTTACTAGTTCCCATAGTTACCTCCTTTATTTATCAGACTCTAGATTCTCAGAGCCCTTTGAGTCCCTGCTTATTATCTTCAAGCAGTTGCCTCCAATCTTTGCTCTCCTCTACCTTCATCTGCCTCTCATTTTATCATTTTTTTTTCTTCTTTGTCTACCTTCATTTTCTTCTATCTGCCGCTGTATCCCAACTACAACACTCACCTCCCCCCAGCTGGTGCAACCTGCCGGTCAGTTTGGTCCCTGAGGCTGATGATAGATGCTGAGCCCAACCCAGTGCTGGGCAGATGTCCAGCAAGTGTCAATAACACTTTGTATGTAAAAGCTACATTCATTTATTGTGAGGAAAAATACTGATACACACTGTTGTATTTCCAGGCCATTATCAATAATCCCTCTATTAAATCTGCTGTTTACATCCTTGTTCATGGTGCATATCAATACCATTCCTTCTTGAAAATAGCACGTACAGTGCTTTGAAAGTATTCAGCCCCCACAACTATTGGTACATTTTACTGTCTCATTTCCTAAATTAAAGTATATTGAAGTAGGATTTTTTGAGTTGATCTACAAAGTAGTGTGCATCATGTAAAGTCCAAAGAAAAATTCCAAAACCTTTCAACAGTTTACTAAAACTTAAAAACCAAAATTATAGAATTATAGAATAGTACAGCACAGTAGAGGCCCTTTGGCCCACAATGTTGTGCCGACCCTCAAACCCTGCATCCCATATAAGCCCCCACCTTAAATTCCTCCATATACCTGTCTAGTAGTCTCTTAAACTTCACTAGTGTATCTGCCTCCACCACTGACTCAGGCAGTGCATTCCACGCACGAACCACTCTCTGAGTAAAAAACCTTCCTCTAATATCCCCCTTGAACTTCCCACCCCTTACCTTAAAGCCATGTCCTCTTGTATTGAACAGTGGTGTCCTGGGGAAGAGGCGCTGGCTTATCCACTCTATCTGTTCCTCTTATTATCTTGTACACCTCTATCATGTCTCCTCTCATCCTCCTTCTCTCCAAAGAGCTCCCTTAATCTCTGATCATAATGCATACTCTCTAAACCAGGAAGCATTCTGATAAATCTCCTCTGTACCCTTTATGAGGCTCACAAAGATATTTATCCCCTTTGTAATTACTATGCTAACTTTCCTCAGGTGAAATACTGTATACAGTGCCCATAAAAATTATTCAGCCCCCTCACCCCACCCCCCTCCGGAAAGTTTTCATGTTTTTTGTTTTACAACATTAAGTCACGGTGGATTTAATTTAGCATTTTGACACTGCAAAACAGAAGCGACTACTGTGTCAAAGTGAAAACAAATTTATACACATTGGCCTAAATTTATTATAGTTATTAAACACAAAATAGTCGATTGCGTAATTACTCACCCCTTCAAGTCAGTATTTAGTAGATGCACCTTTGGCAGTAATTACAGCCCAGAGTTTGTGTAGATAGGTCTTTGCACATCTGGACACTGCAATTTTTCCCCATTCTTCTTTACAAAACTGTTCAAGCTCTGTCAGATTGCATGGGGATCATGAGTGAACAGCTCTTTTCCAGTGCAGCCACAAATTCTCAATTGGATTGAGGTCTGGACTCTGACTTGGCCACTCCAGGACATTAACTTTGTTGCTTTTTAGCCATTCCTGTATAGCTCTGGCTTTATGCTTGGGGTCATTGTCCTACTGGAAAACAGATCTTCTTCCAAGTCACAGTTTTCTAGCGGTCTGCATCAGGTTTTCCTCCAGGATTTCCCTGTATTTTGCTGCATTCACTTTACCCCCTACCTTCACAAGCCTTCCAGGGCTTGCTGCAGTGAAGCATCCCCACAGTATGATCCAGCCACCACCATGCTTCACGGTAGGGATGATGTGTTTTCGATGATGTGCAGTATTTGGTTTATGCCAAACAGTGTTTAGTGTGATGGTCAAAAAACTCATCCTTCTTCCAGCTGACTTCAGAGTCCCGCCTTTTGGCAAACTCTAGCTGAGATTTCGTGTGAGTTTTTTTTTCTAACAGTGGCTTTCTCTTTGCCACTTTCCCATAAAGTTGCGACTGGTAAAGCACTTGGGCAACAGTTATTGTATGTGCAGTCTCTCTCATCTCATCCACTGAAGCTTGTAACTCATGCAGAGTTGTCATAGATCTCTTGGTGGCCTCCCTTACTAGTCCCTTCTTGCATGGTCACTCAGTTTTTGAGGACAGCCTGCTCTAGGCAGATTTACAGCTGTGCCATATTTTTTCCATTTGTTGATGATTGATTTAACTGATATTCAGTGACTTGGAAATTTTCGTGCATCCATCTCCTGATATGAGCTTTTCAATAACCTTTTGGTGAAGTTGCTTGGAGCGTTCTTTTGTCTTCATGGTTAGTTTTTTGTCAGGATATTGACTCACCAGCAGCTGGACCTTCCAGATATAGGTGTATTTTTACTACAATCAATTGAAGCACATTGAGTGCACACAGTGATCTCCATTTAACTAATTATGAGACTTCTAAAACCAATTGGCTGCACCAGTGATGATTTCGTGTGTCATATTAAAGTGGGTGAATATTTATGCAATCAATTATTTTGTGTTTTATATTTGTAATGAACTTAGATCACTTTGTAGAGATCTGTTGTGACATTGATATGAAAGAGTCTTTTTCTGTTAATCAGAGTAAAAAAAAAACAAATTAAATCCACGGTGATTTAACGTTGTAAAATAATAAAACATGAAAATTTCTATGGGGGGTGTGATGCTGTGGGGATACTTTTCAGCAGTAAGGACTGGAATCTGGTCAAGATTGATGAATACTACTAAATGCAGAGAGATCCTAGATTAAAAACCCGCTCGCCTCTGCAAGAAAGCTTAAACTGGGGAAGAAGTTCATCTTTCAGCAGGAGAATGACCCTGAGCGCACTGTTTGAGCAACCATGGAGTGGCTTCAGATGAAGAAAATTTATGTCGTTTAGTGGTCCAGGCAAAATCCTGCCCTTAACCCGTTTGAACATCTCCGGCAGGAGTTCTGTCCACCACTGCTCCCCAACTAACCTGGCACTGCTAGAGCAATTTTGCAAAGAGGAAAAGGCAAACCTTTCTCCATCACATTGTACAAAGCCAATTAGAAAATTATCTAAAAAAAATTACTGACTATAATATCTGTGAGAAGTGGTTTAATTAAGTACTGAGCAAAATGGGATAAATACTTCTGAACTGCTGACATTTCAGTTCTTGAATTTTTTGTTTTTTTATGCTTTACAATTTTCCTTTTTTTTGGGATCTGCTCTCAAAAAAGAAGCATGTGAATCACAAATACAAATTCTCAGTTAAATTGATCAAAATCCCCAGTTGTAATACTCATTTATGTAAACAAAGGGTTAGGGGCTAAATACTTTTACAAGGCACTGTATCTTGAAAGCAGCCGCATAAGGAATGATAACAAATTAATCTTAAAAGAGAGAATGACCTATTTAACACAACTGTTGATAGTTAAGTCACTATCTTTATGAACTGAGAGGACATTGTGCTACATAGCTGGTCTGACAAAATATATGGTTGCAAAATATCCAAAAGAGAAAAATGATGTGTTGCAAATACTATCATTCACCAGAAGGTCTCGGCAACATGGTAGCACAACATTTAGTGTTGTTGTTGAGTTGTTCCGGTGACCTCATTCATTCTTGACCTCTGGTGCTGTCTGTGTGGAGTTTTCATGTTCTTCCTGTGACCATATGTATTTCCTCCATGTGCTCTAATTTTCTCTCACGTACCAAAGATGAGTAGTTTGGTTGATTAATTGGTTACGGCAAATTACCTTGAGTGTAAGTGAGTGGGACAAATCGCAAGAAAGTGAGGCAAACTGGGGGAATTGATGGCATATGAGAGAATAAGTTGCAAGAAAAAATGTGAGGGAGCAAGAGGCTGAGAGTGAAGAAGTAAAGGAATCTCGGAGCAAAGTCATTTTTTTACACTGCTCGGGGAAAAGAGGCTAGACTGCGCAGGTGCGTGAAGTAGAGCGCCAAAGGTTTAAAAAAAAGACCACCATATACAGCGGGCGGCTGAGTGAGAGGGAGCAGAGTGAGACAGCTTTGGCTCAACAGGCTTCGGTGTAAACAGGCAGAGGCAGGGTAGGTTCCGGTAAGTTTTGTTTTGTTTGTTTAGAGTAGAGAGAATGCCAGGCAGGATGTTGGAATGCTCCTCTTGCAGGATGTGGGAAGTCAGGGAGACCTCTGGTCTCCCTGACAACGACACCTGCAAGAAGTGCATCCAGCTGCAGCTCCTAACAAACCACGTTAGGGAACTGGAGCAGGAACTGGATGACCTCCAGATCATTTGGGAGAATGAGGAGTTTATAGATAGTAGCTTCAGGGAGGTAGTTACGCCAGAAGAGTAGCACACAGGTAATTGGGTTACCGTCAGGCGAGGGAAGGGGAAAGGGCAGGCAGAGCAGGGTTCCCCTCAACAACAAGTATACCGATTTGGATACTGTTGGGGGGGGGGGTGACTTAACTGGGACAAGCTGCGGCAGCCGGATCTCTGGCACTGAGTCTGGTTCTGTAGTTCAGGAGGGAGGGTGGAAGAAGAGGAGAGCTGTAGTGATAGGGGACTCGATAGTTAGAGGTACAGACAGGATGTTCTGTGGTCGTGACAGAGACTCCCAGATGGTTTGTTGCCTCCCGGGTGCCAGGGTCAGGGTCAGAGATGTCTCTGATCACGTGCACAGCATTCTGAAGTGGGAGGGTGATCAGCAGATGTCATGGTACACATCGGTACCAATGACGTAAGAAGAAAGAGTGAGGAGGTCCTGAAGAGTGAGTATAGAGAGCTTGGTAGGAAGTTAAAAAGCAGGACCTCTAGGGTGGTAATCTCAGGATTGCTACCTGTGCCACGTGCCAGTGAGGGTAAGAGTAGGATGCTCTGGCGGATGACCATGTGGCTGAGGAACTGGTGTAGGGGGCAGGGTTTCAGATTTCAGGATCATTGGGACCTCTTCTAGGGCAAGTGGGACCTGTACAAGGGAGACGGGTTACAGCTGAACTACAAGGAGACCAATATCCTTGCAGGGAGGTTGTTAGTGCTATTGGGGAGGGTTTAAACTAGATTTGCAGGGGGATGGGAACCAGAGTGCCAGAACAGATAGTGGAGCAGGGGTGAAAATAAATGATGTTAAAAGTTCATGCAAAGTCACAAATAGAAGGGTTGTGTGTGGTGGTAATAATCTGCTGAGATGTGTCTATTTCAATGCAAGGAGTATTGTGGGGAAGGCAGACGAGCTGAGGGTGTGGATTGACACATGGAATTACAACATTAGTGAAACTTGGCTACAGGAGGGGCAGGACTGGCAGCTTAATGTTCCAGGGTTCCGATATTTCAGATATGATAGAGGCAGAGGAATAAAGAGTGGGGGGATGGCATTACTAGTCAGGGAAAATGTTACAGCAGTGCTCAGGCAGGACAGATTAGAGGGCTTGTCTACCGAGGCCATATGGGTGGAGCTGAGAAACAGGAAAGGTATGACCACATTAATGGGGTTGTATTATAGACCACCCAATAGTCAGCGAGAATTGAAGGAGCAAATCTGCAGAGAGATAGCAGACAACTGCAGGAAACCTAAATTGTGATAGTAGGGGATTTTAATTATCCACATATTGATTGGGACTCCCATACTGTTAAAGGTCTAGACAGATTAGAGTTTCTAAAATGTGGTCAGGAAAGTTTTCTAAATCAATATATAGAAGTACCAGCTAGAGAGGATGCAATATTAGACCTCCTGTTAGGAAACAAGTTAGGACAGGTAACGGAAGTGTGTGTAGGGGAACAGTTTGGTTCCAGTGATCATAACACCATTAGTTCCAACTTGATCATGGATAAAGATAGATCTGGTCCTAAACTGGCTGAGGTTCTAAACTGGAAAAAGGCCAAATTTGAAGAAATGAGAAAGGATCTAAAAAGCATGGATTGCAACAGGTTGTTCTCTGGCAAGGATGTGATTGGTAAATGGGAGGCCTTCAAAGGAGAAATTTTGAGAGTGCAGAGTTTGTATGTTCCTGTCAGGATTAAAGGCAAAGTGAATAAGAATAAGGAACCTTGGTTTTCAAGGGATATTGGAACTCTGATAAAGAAGAGGAGAGAGATGTATGACATGTATAAGAAACAGGGAGCAAATAAGGTGCTTGAAGAGTATAAAAAGTACAAAAAAAAACTTAAGGAAGAAATCGGGAGGGCTAAAAGAAGACATGAGGTTGCTTTGGCAGTCAAGGTGAAGGATAATCCAAAGAGCTTCTACAGGTATATTAAGAGCAAAAGGATAGTAAGGGATAAAATTGGTCCTCTTGAAGATCAGAGTGGTCGGCTATATATGGAACCAAAAGAAATGGGGGAGATCTTAAATGGGTTTTTTGCATCTATATTTACTAAGGAAACTGGCATGGAGTCTATGGAAATAAGGCAAACAAGTAGGGAGGCCATGGAACCTATACAGATTGAGGAGGAGGAGGTGCTTGCTATCTTGAGGCAAATCAGAGTAGATAAATCCCCAGGACTTGACAGGGTATTCCCTTGGACCTTGAAGGAGACTAGTGTTGAAATTGCGGGTGCCCTGGCAGATATATTTAAAATGTCAGTATCTACGGGTGAGGTGCCGGAGGATTGGAGCTCATGTTGTTTCGTTGTTTAAAAAAGGCTCTAAAAGTAATCCGGGAAATTATAGGCTGGTAAGTTTGACGTTGATAGTAGGTAAATTATTGGAAGGATTACTAAGAGATAGGATCTACAAGTATTTGGATATACAGAGATTTATTAGGGAGAGTCAACATGGCTTTGTGCATGGTAGGTCATGTTTAACCAATCTATTAGAGTTTTTCAAGGAGGTTACCAGGAAAGTGGATGAAGGGAAGGCAGTGGATGTTGTCTACATGGACTTCAGTAAGGCCTTTGACAAGGTCCCACATGGGAGGTTAGTTCGGAAGATTAAGTCGCTAGGTATACATAGAGAGTTAGTAAATTGGATTAGACATTGGCTCAATGGAAGAAGCCAGAGAGTGGTAGTGGAGGATTGCTTCTCTGAGGGAGGCCTGTAACTAGTGGTGTGCCACAGGGATCAGTGCTGGGTCCATTGTTATTTGACATCTATATCAATGATCTGGATGATATTGTGGTAAATTGGATCAGCAAATTTGCTGATTGGAGGTGTAGTGGACAGTGAGGAAGGTTTTCAAAGGTTGCAGAGGGATTTGGACCAGCTGGAAAAATGGGCTGAAAAATGGCAGATGGAGTTTAATACAGACAAGTGTGAGGTATTGCACTTTGGAAGGACAAACCAAGGTAGAACATACAAGGTAAATGATAGGGCACTGAGGAGTACAGCAGAACAGAGGGATCTGGGAATACAGATACAAAATTCCCTAAAAGTGGCGTCACAGGTAGATAGGGTCTTAAAGAGAGCTTCTGGTAAGCCTTTATAAATCAAAGTATTGAGTATAAGAGTTGAAATGTTATGGTGAAGTTGTATAAGGCATTGGTGAGGCCGAATTTGGAGTATTGTGTGCAGTTTTGGTCACCAAATTACAGGAAGGATATTAATAAGGTTGAAAGAGTGCAGAGAAGGTTTACAAGGATGTTGCCAGGACTTGAGAAACTGAGTTACAGAGAAAGGTTGAATAGGTTAGGACTTTATTCCCTGGAGCGTAGAAGAATGAGGGGAGATTTGATAGAGGTATATAAAATTATGATGGGTATAGATAGAGTGAATGCAAGCAGGCTTTTTCCACTGAGGCTAGGGGAGAAAAAAACCAGAGGACATGGGTTAAGGGTGAAGGTGGAAAAGTTTAAAGGGAACATTAGTGGGGGGGCTTCTTCACACAGAGAGTGGTGGGAGTGTGGAATGAGCTGTCAGATGAAGTGGTAAATGTGGGCTCACTTTTAACAATTAAGAAAAACTTGGACAGGTGCATGGATGAGAGGTGTATGGAGGGATATGGTCCAGGTGCAGGTCAGTGGGACTAGGCAGAAAAATGGTTTGGCACAGCCAAGAAGGGCCAAAAGGCCTGTTTCTGTGCTGTAATGTTCTATGGAATGGCCTAATGAGATTGCTTGAGCTGGCATGGACTTGATGGGCCAAATAGCCTCCAGCATTGTAAAAGAAAATATGAAGTTCTGTCATCTTTACATGTACTGTTTGACCAGCTGCATATTCTTAGGATTTTCTGTTTTCAATCCAAATAAGGGTATTTATCTTGTAATGGAATGTTTTCATGAAAGTCATATCCAGCATTTTCTGTTTCTATTTAAAACTCATTAGAAAACGTTGTTACTTTCCAGTTAATATTTTTCCTTGTATGATGTGAGCAGTTTTTGGCAGAGCCTATATTTATTATCCATCGTAAATTGACCTTGAGAAAGCATTTAGAGCTGTTGTAATCTGTCCTTTGAAGTATTCCCACAGCACAGGAACCAGCCTCCCCTCTAAGGACTCTGCCTATACTTCTCGCTGCCTCAGTAAAGCAGCAGCGCTTAATCCCACCCACTTGAGAGTCATGGCAACATAGAACAGTACACCACAGATACAAGCCCTTGACTCATCTAGTCGGTGCTGAACCACTAATCTGCACTCAGACCATAGCCATCCCATCCATGTATCTATACAAATTTCTTAAATGTTGAAATTGAGCCTGCATCTACTACACTCTCATAACCCTCTTATGATTCCTCATGCTCCCTTAAACATTTCACCTTTCACCCTTAAACCATGATCTCTAGTTCTAGTATCACCCAACCGCAGAATTTTGTGTACCTCTATCAAATCTCTTTTCAATCTTCTGTGCTCTGGGGAATGAAGTTCTAACCTATTTAACCTTGCCCTATAACTTAGGTCCTCAAGTCTGGCAACAACTTTGTTTCGGCTCGAGAAAAGCATCTATCCCACTATTATCAGACTCTTGAACGGATCTCTTGTACAATAAAATAGACTCTCAGCCTTACAATCTACCTCATTATGATCTTACACTTTATCATTCACCTGGACTGCAGTCGTCCAGTAGTTTTACACCTTTATTCTGCATTGTTATTGTTTTACCTTATTCCAGCTCAATACACTGTGTAATGATTTGGTCTGTCTAAATAGTATGCAGTATGAGTTTTTCACTGTATCTTGGTACATGCGACAATAGTAAGCCAACGTAAATGCTGTTATGTAAAACATTTCAAGATCAGGTGTACCCTCACTGATACATGTTGTGAAATGTTGTTTTGCAGCAGCTGTACAGTGCAATACATGAAAAATCACCAAGTTACAGTAGGAAATAGATTTTTAAAAAGAGAGCAAAGTAGTGAGCCGTTCAGAAATCTGACGGTGGAGGGAAAGCTCGTCCTGTAATGTTGATTATGGATTTTCAGGGTCTTGTACCTCCTCTCTGATGGTAGAAATCTGAACAGGGCATGTCCTGGATGGTGAGGGTCTTTAACGATAGATGCCGCCTTCTTGAGGCACTACCTTTTGAAGCTACGGGGAGGTTAGTGCTCATGATGGAGCTGGCTGAGTCGGCAAACCTCTTATTCTTTTTTCAATTCCTATACATTGGAGCAACTAAATCAGGCATTGATACAACCAGTCAGAATTCTCTCCACAGTATGTCTGTAGAAATTTGCTGGAGTCTTTGATAACGTACCAAATCTCCTCAAACACATGATGAAGTGTAGGTGATCCTCTCTGAGATGTTAATACCCAGGAACTTGAATCTGCTCATCCTTTCTAGTGCTGACCCCTCAATAAGGATTGGTGTGTGTGCTCCCAACTTCCCCTTTCTGAAGACCAAGGATTAATTTAATCAGCCGATCTGTCTCACTCCCGTACGTATTCTCATCACCATTCGAGATTCTGCCAACACTTGTGTCATAGGTGAATTTATAGTTGCCATTTGAGCTGTACCAGCCACACAGACATGACTGTAGAGAAATTAGAGCCATTGGCTAAGCTAACGTCGTTGAGGTATGCCGGCATTGATTGTCAGTGAGAAGGAAATGTTATTTCTGATCTGTTCTGTCAAGGATACAGTTGCAGAGACCCAGGTTTTAAAGCTTGTTGATTAGTACTGAGGGAGTGATGATGTTGAATGCTAAGCAGTAATCCATGAACAGCAGCCTTACATAGGTTTTGCTATTGTCCAGGAAGTCCAAAGCTGAGTGGAGAGCCAGTAAGATTGCATCTGCTGTAAACCTGTTGTGTTGGTATTGTGTCCAGATTTTGATCCTGTGATAAAAATCAGCAGTTATCTATATTGTGCGTGTTTGTCCCAAATCATACTGGTGTGTTTGGATGAGAAACTTACTGCAATTTTCCTTAAGACCGTAAGATATAAGAGAAGAATTAGGCCATTTGGCCCATTGAGTTTGCTGCACCGTTCAATTAGGGCTGATCCTTTTCTCCACCCTCATCAGCCCCACTCCCCGGCCTTCTTCCTGTAACCTTTGATGCCATGGCCAATCTAAAGCCTATCAAGCTCCACCTTAAATATACCTAATGACTTGGCCATAGTTGGGAGCTTAACATGAAAGGATATGCTTTGTATCAAAAGAACAGGCAGGAAAGCATAGGTGGTGCTGTGGCTCTGGTGGTAAGAGAAGGAATTACATCTTTAGAAAGAGGTGATATTGGGTCAGAGACTGTTGAATCTTTGTGGGTGGAGTTAAGAAACTGCAAGGGTAAAAAAAAATTATGGGAATCATATATAGCTCTCCAAATAGTAGCCAAGATGTGGGGTTAAGATTGCAAAGGGAGCTAGAAAAGATATGTAATAAGGGTAATGACTCAATTGTAGTGAAGGATTTCAATATGCAAGGGGATTGGGAAAATCAGGTTGGTGTCAGTAGACAATAGGTGCAGGAGTAGACCATTTGGCCCTTCGAGCTAGCACCACCATTCACTGTGATCATGGCTGATCATTCACAATCAGTACCCTGTTCCTGCTTTCTCCCCATATCTCTTGACTCCGCTATCTTTAAGAGCTCTATCTAACTCTTTCTTGAAAGAATCCAGAGAATTGGCCTCCACTGCCTTCTGAGGCAGAGCATTCCACAGATCCACAACCCTCTGTGCGAAAAAGTTTTTCCTTAACTCCGCTCTAAATGGTCTACCCCTTATTCTTAAACTGTGGCCTCTGATTCTGGACTCCCCCAAACATCGGGAACATGTTTTCTGCCTCTAGCATGTCCAGTCCCTTAATAATCTTATATGTTTCAATCAGATCCCATCTCATCCTTCTAAATTCCAGTGTATACAAGCCCAATCGCTCCAATCTTTCAACATATGACATTCCTGCCATCCCTGGAATTAACCCAGTGAACCTATGCTGCACTCCCTCCATAGCAAGAATGTCCTTCCTCAAATTTGGAGACCAAAACTGCACACAATACTCCAGGTGGGGTCTCACCAGGGCCTTGTACAACTGCAGAAGGACCTCTTTGCTCCTATACTCAACTCCCCTTGTTATGAAGGCCAACATGCCATTAGCTTTCTTCACTGCCTGCTGTACCTGTATGCTTACTTTCAGTGACTGATGAACAAGGATGCCTAGATCTTGTTGTACTTCCCCTTTTCCTAACTTGACACCATTCAGATAGTAATCTGCCTTCCTGTTCTTGCCACCAAAGTGGATAACCTCACAATTATCCAGATTAAACTGCATCTGCCATGCATCTGCCCACTCACCCAACCTGTCCAAGTCACCCTGCATTCTCATAACATCCTCCTCACATTTCACACTGTCACCCAGCTTTGTGTCGTCTGCAAATTTGCTAACGTTACTTTTAATCCCTTCATCTAAATCATCCATGTATATTGTAGATAGCTGTGGTCCCAGCACCGAGCCTTGCGGTACCCCACTAGTTACTGCCTGCCATTCTGAAAAGGACCCGTTAATCCCTACTCTTTGTTTCCTGTCTGCCAACCAATTTTCTATCCATGTCAGTACCCTACCCCCAATACCATGTGCTCTAATTTTGCCCACTAACCTCCTATGTGGGACCTTATCAAAGGGCTTTCTGAAAGTCCAGGTACACTACATCCACTGGCTTTCCCATGTCCATTTTCATAGTTACATCCTCAAAAAATTCCAGAAGATTAGTCAAGCATGACTTTCCCTTCGTAAATCCATGCTGACTCGGACCTATCCTGCTACTGTTATCCAAATATGCCACTATTTCATCTTTTATAATTGATTCCAGCATCTTCCCCACCACTGATGTCAGACTAACTGGTCTATAATTGCCTGTTTCCTCTCCCTCCTTTCTTAAAAAGTGGGATAACATTAGCTACCCTCCAATCCGCAGGAACTGATCCTGAATCTATAGAACATTGGAAAATGATTACCAATGCGTCCACGATTTCTAGAGCCACCTCCTAGGTAACCTGGGATGCAGACCATCAGGTCCTGGGGATTTATCAGCCTTCAGTCCCATCAGCTTACCCAACACCATTTTCTGCCTAATGCGAATTTCCTTCAGTTCCTCCGTTACCCTAGGTCCTCTGGCCACTGTTACCTCTGGGAGATTGTTTGTGTCTTCCCTAGTGAAGACAGATCCAAAGTACCTGTTCAGCTCATCTGCCATAATAATTTCACCCGTTTCTGTCTTCAAAGGCCCAACTTTGGTCTTAACTAATTTTTTTTTTTCTCTTCACATACCTAAAGAAGCTTTTACTATCCTCCTTTATATTCTTGGCTAGCTTACCTTCGTACCTCATCTTTTCCCCCCGTATTGCCTTTTTAGTTATCTTCTGTTGCTCCTTAAAAGTCTCCCAATCTTCTGGCTTCCCACTCATCCTTGCTATGTTATACTTCCTCTCTTTTATTTTTATACTGTCCTTGACTTCCCTTGTCATCCACGGTCACCCCTTACTCCCGTTAGAATCCTTCTTCCTCTTTGGAATGAACTGATCCTGCACCTTCTGTATTATTCCCAGAAATACCTGCCATTGTTGTTCCACTGTCATCCCTGCTGGGGTATCTTTCCAGTCAACTTTGGCCAGCTCCTCCCTCATGGGTCCATAGTCCCCTTTGTTCAACTGTAATACTGACACTTCCGATTTTCCCTTCTCCCTCTCAAATTGTAGATTAAAACTTATCATATTATGGTCACTATCTCCTAATGGCTCCTTTACCTCGAGTTCCCTTATCAAATCTGACTCATTACACAACACTAAATCCAGAATTGCCTTCTCCTTGGTAGGCTCTAATACAAGCTGCTCTAAGAATCCATCTCTAAGGCATTCCACAAACTCCCTTTCTTGTGGTCCAGTGCCAACCTGATTTTCTCAGTCTACCTACATATTGAAATCCCCCATAACAACCGTAGTATTACCTTTGCGACACACCAATTTTAACTCTTGATTTAACTTGCACCCTATATCCAGGCTACTGTTTGGGGGCCTGTAGATAACTCCCATTATGGTCTTTTTGCCCTTACAGTTTCTCAGTTCTATCCATACTGACTCTACATCTCCTGATTCTATGCCCCCCTCGCAAGTGACTGAATTTCATTCCTCACCAACAGAGCCACCCCACCCCCTCT
The DNA here is from genome assembly GCF_030028105.1 of Mobula birostris. Lineage (NCBI taxonomy): Eukaryota > Metazoa > Chordata > Chondrichthyes > Myliobatiformes > Myliobatidae > Mobula > Mobula birostris. The sequence goes on from NC_092370.1 coordinate 153,198,314, forward strand.
GCCCACCTGTCTGTTCTTTCGATAGGATGTATATATCCTATCAGCAACAGAGGAGCTGAAGGCAGTGTGGACAGGGCTAATGAACTTAACCTGTTCTTTAACAGATTTGACATTGTGGCCCCTGCCCATCCCCCACATGAGCCACCTGTTGTCGGCCCCCAACCAACACATATTCCACTCTCCCCTCTTACCCCTCCTCACAGTCCCCCACCCTGCTCTCACGACTATACCTCTTCCCCACACAAAACCACCACGGTGGACTTCACACCTGAACAGGTGAGAAGACAACTGAAATGTCTCAACCCAAGCAAGGCTGCAGGACCGGATGGTGTCAGTACCAGGGTGCTCAAAGCCTGTGCCCCTCAGCTATGTGGAGTTCTTTGCCATGTATTCAACCTGAGCCTGAGGCTCCGGAGGGTTCCTGTACTGTGGAAGACATCCTGCCTCGTCCCTGTGCCGAAGACGCCGCGCCCCAGCGGCCTCAATGACTACAGGCCGGTGGCATTAACCTCCCACATCATGAAGACCCTGGAGAGTCTTGTTCTGGAGCTGCTCTGGCCTATGGTCAGGCCACACTTAGATCCCCTCCAGTTTGCCTACCAGCCCTGACTAGGAGTTGAGGATGCCATCGTCTACCTGCTGAACTGTGTCTACGCCCACCTGGACAAGCCAGCGAGCACTGTGAGGGTCATGTTTTTTGACTTCTCCAGTGCATTCAACACCATCCGCCCTGCTCTGCTGGGGGAGAAGCTGACAGCGATGCAGGTGGATGCTTCCCTGGTATCATGAAATCTTGATTACCTGACTGGCAGACCACAGTACGTGTGCTTGCAACACTGTGTGTCGACAGAGTAATCAGCAGCACTGGGGCTCCACAGGGGACTGTCTTGTCTCCCTTTCTCTTCACCATTTACACCTCGGACTTCAACTACTGCACAGAGTCTTGTCATCTTCAGAAGTTTTCTGATGACTCTGCCATAGTTGGATGCATCAACAAGGGAGATGAGGCTGAGTACAGGGCTACGGTAGGAAACTTTGTCACATGGTGTGAGCAGAATTATCTGCAGCTTAATGTGAAAAAGACTAAGGAGCTGGTGGTAGACTTGAGGAGAGCTAAGGTACCGGTGACCCCTGTTTCCATCCAGGGGGTCAGTGTGGACATGGTGGATGATTACAAATACCTGGGGATACGAATTGACAATAAACTGGACTGGTCAAAGAACACTGAGGCTGTCTACAAGAAGGGACAGAGCCGTCTCTATTTCCTGAGGAGACTGAGGTCCTTTAACATCTGCCGGATGATGCTGAGGATGTTCTACGAGTCTGTGGTGGCCAGTGCGATCATGTTTGCTGCTGTGTGCTGAGGCAGCAGGCTGAGAGTAGCAGACACCAGCAGAATCAACAAACTCATTCGTAAGGCCAGGGATGGAACTGGACTCTCTGACAGTGGTGTCTGAAAAGAGGATGCTGTCTAAGTTGCATGCCATCTTGGTCAATGTCTCCCATCCACTACATAATGTACTGGGTGGGCACAGGAGTACATTTAGCCAGAGACTCATTCCACTGAGATGCAACACAGAGCATCATAGGAAGTCATTCCTGCCTGTGGCCAACAAACTTTACAACTCCTCCCTTGGAGGGTCAGACACCCTGAGCCAATAGGCTGGTCCTGGACTTATTTTATAATTTACTGGCATAACTTATGTAGCTCCCCCCGGCCACCCTCAGGGTCACTCGGCTTGCTGTCGTCTAGGGAAACAGCCCTCGGCCCCGGCAAACTGGGTAATTCATTTGTGTGGATGCTGTGTGATGTACCCCACCCCGCCCAAATAACAGACAATACACCAGATACGATTAAATGATTTACAGTTTATAGATATTACGGGAACTATATAATTAATAGAGAATAAATATAAAAGGAAAATAAAAGGCGCCACACTTATCAAAGTTCAATCTCTTCCTGCACAAACAGTTGGAGCTCAAGGACCTTCTTCTTCACCTTGTGACCCCTCGGACCACCTCAACCGGCCGCCTGGGACCACCAGCGGTGGTCGACCAGACGCTCCACACGAGTCCATCTCCGTCTCCTCGCCGTACGCCCTCCTTGGGGTCCGACCCCGTTAGCGGACATCACAGCACCTCGTCCATCCTCTGTCTCGCTTTCCCGCCTTCTGCCCCAAAACCCCGCGCATACAGTATCTTCAAATACACCAAAACCATAACAACTATCCCAATTGGTTAATAGCACTCTCTTACCACACTCTAAATCAAAACAAACTATTAGCGCAAACTTTCTCAGCATTTAACACAACAAAGCCACATTCCCCAGATTAACATAACAAAGACGCCATTTTAATTAGCCTCCGCAGTAACATAAAAGTTGAAACCCCCTTACACTGTCCCCCCACCAAATAAAGTCATATCCTCATGATTTCTAAATAACTCGCCAACCAGTCCTGCAGACACACAACACACACATACACAGATACACACAGTGACAGTGCTCCCCGAACAGTGGACCTTACTCCTGTCCCACGGGCGCTACATAGGCCAACCTATCTGAGAGCTTCTTAACCCTCCGAGACTTCTGTACCCCCTCACCTAAACCCAAAAGGCTCAGACGCTACTAGGGATACCTCGGGCCTGCTTGCCAACTCCTCTCTCACTCAGGCCACCACTACAGCTCGGAGCCCCCTGTCCCATGTCCGGGGCCCCGCCTCTCCTCCTTCCCAATCCTGCCGCAACTCAGACTGCCCACAGCTAGCCCACCCCACTACACCTGACTCAGTGGGAGAAGGGCCAAAGGTCTCTTCCTCAATCACGGGGATGTTAGCGAAAGGCAGCATGTACCACATGTGCAGCACATCATCCTTCGAATCTGTATCCTTCCTCATTCCTTCGATCGGTAGCTGCTGTTTGAGTTTCTCCAAACTGAAACATTTAACCGGGGCTACCCCTTCAGCCTCCTGCAGTCGAGACGTCAGCTTCTTCGGGGACTCCTTCAACTCTCGCCACAGCCTCAGCAGTTCTGACTCAGGGTTCTGGGCCATCTCAATCTGGGACGCAGTTACCCCACCAGCTTCTTCCACCTCGACCCGAAAAGCAGCAGTTAAAGGATGTTCAGCCTCTGGTGGTTTCTTCCTGAGGACGTCTTCCAGGTCAACTTTCAGTTTTTCCACTTCATTTAAACTCACGATTGTCACCTTCAGGTTCCTTTCAAGCGTCCGCCTCCCTTTTCCGAGATCTGTCCTCCATTCCTTCACCTCCTCGGGAGTGTAGTCAAACTCCCCTCCCTGGGCTCTCGGTTTTCTGTTGACCTTAGTCAGAACACTTCCTTGATCTTCCCCAACTTGTAAGTCTTCCAATCTTTTCTGAATCGACGTCTTGAGTTTCTGCTGATCCCTTCGAAGGTGGGTCATTGTTTCTTCTCGCTGGATTAATTCATCAGTACATGACCACAGTGTGGTGCAAATCTCCTCTTCTCCCTGGGTCTCATTCAGATTGATGACCTGGGTTTCCATTCCCCGGTCCACCACCGTCTGTTCCAACACCAGGAAGTTCAACTGGTATGTCGGGTCATTTTTCTCACATTGCACCAAACTCCTCCGGCCAAAAACTCCTCCACATTTGACACTTCGCTTCAGTCGCCCGGGCTCAGCCACTCGCCTCACCTCATAGTCCCCCCAGGCGAATCCAAGCTCTAGGCATTCATCCACATACGTCAAAACTCCACACACCTTCACTTCCCCCATGGTCTTCCTCATGCCCCGCGGGAAGGATGCAGGGGCTCCGGATATTCCCTTGGGCATCTTTTCGGATCAGAAGAATCCTAGGGAACTAATAAAGGCCATCTTCGGCTCAACAGCCGCACTCCTCGGGATCTGGCAACATCCACTCCTCAGATGCAGCACATTAAACCACATCGCATAATCCACACACACGCTGCCTTCATCTTCCACGCCGCTAGGGTCCAGTTGCCGTGACCTCTCTCTCACTGAGGTGTCGTCAGCGGTCAACTCCCCTCCCTCGTGGTAGTTCGGAGCATCTACTAAGAGGGTCTCACCCTCAGCTACTTTCCCCAAGCCGTACCACCGCTGGGTCTTATTTAAATTCGGTACCAGCTCAAGGCTGCTACACACGTCCTCAGAAGCAACTCGACATGCTGGATGCCCAGACAATGCCTCTATGAACTCCAGGATCATTAACCAATCATCGTCTTCTGGATAACTACTGCCACTAGTACCCAAAGTCTCCAGTGCCCTTGCAGTTGTCGAGGATAAATGCTTCAAACACCAGTTGTAAAACGAACTCTACAACAACTTTACCTGCGCCCCGGGGTCGAGGATGGCTTTAGCATCGCTTCCCTCTATCCATAGCGACACCCTGGGGCGTGGTCCCTCTAAGCCTTCAGGAATAGGGTCTTCTCCTTTCGGAAGTTCATCGGTACATTGCTGGGAACGTGCTTCCCCAGAGACTCCAAGCCGTTCTCCCTCTGGGCCTCCACTAAGTTTCCCGACACCTCTCTGATCAGCTGAACAACTGAAGGAGGGGCTGATCCCCTGAAATGATCCCCCTGGCACTGCAAGCAATTTAGCCGCCCTCCTCGCCAGAGAAGACACACTGAAAACTTTTCCCCCTCTTTCAAATAACTGACAGCTGTCACTACAGTGTAAGTGAACCTGACAGCTCTAACACCGTCACCAGCCCGCCTACTTAAACTTTCAACCAATCCCTGTCGCTCTCCCTCAACCAAACACTGCCATTCATCTAACAACTGAGAGATCCGCTCCGTCCACATCTCGCACGTCTCCGCCCGTCTTGGCGTGGACACTATCCCAAGTGCCAAGCGGAGCCTGCCAGAGCTAGAACATTTATTCGCAGACCCTACCTCCAAATCGGACTACTCTTTCCTCTCTCTCCCAACTGCATGGACAGCCCCGAGTGCCACCTCCAACTCGTCAATGCCAACCCGAACTCGAACAAAGACCGCACCCACAACACATACAGCAATCACCAGCAAATAACCCACAGAGACACACATTACAGATTTAAACAGGGCACCCACACAGCATACCAGCTGACTCAATCCTGGACGAGCCCCCACAATGTAGCCCGCCCCCCCCCCCCCCCCCGGCCACCCTCAGGGTCGCTCGGCTCGCTGTCGTCCAGGGAAACAGCCCTCGGCCCCGGCAAACTAGATAACTTGTTTGTGTGGATGCTGTGTGATGTACCCCACCCCGCCCAAATAACAGACAATACACCAGATATGATTAAATGATTTACAGTTTATAGATATTACTGGAATTATATAATTAGTAGAGAATAAATATAAAAGGAAAATAAAAGGCGCCATACTTATCAAAGTTCAATCTCTTCGTGCACAAACAGTTGGAGCTCAAGGACCTTCTTCTTCACCCTGCGACTCTCGGACCACCTCGACCGGCCACCTGGGACCACCAACAGTGGTCGATCAGACGCTCCACACGAGTCCGTATCAGTCTCCTCACCGAATGCCCTCCTCGGGGTCTGACCCCGTTCGCGGACATCACAGCACCTCGTCCATCCTCTGTCTTGCTATTCCACCTTCTGCCCCAAAACCCCGCGCTTACAGTATCTTCAAATACACCAAAACCATAACATCTATCCCAATTGGTTAATAGTACCCTCTTATCACACTCTAAAGGAAAACAAGCTGCTAGCGCAAACTTTCTCAGCGTTTAACACAACAAAGCCGCATTCCCCAAATTAACATAACAAAGACGCCATTTTAATTAGCCTCCGCAGTAACATAAAAGTCAAAACCCCCTTACATTTACATATTACTATTTAACTATTTATGGTTCTATTACTATTTATTATTTATGGTGCAACTGTAGTGAAAACCAATTTCCCCTGGGATCAATAAAGTATGACTATGACTATATATATAGGGTGTGTCAGATCACAAGAGATGGTATTTGCTGAATGCCTACGAGATGGCTTTTTAAAGCAGTTTGTGCTTGAGCCTCATCGGAGAAAGGCCATCTGGCCATCTTAGCCAGTTCTTATGAGGGAGCTTAATGTAAAGGAACCCTTAAAAGCACTGATCATAATATGATTGAATTCATGCTGCAATTTGAGAGGGAGCAGTGCAAGTCGGATGTATCAGTATCGCAATGGAATAAAGGGTATTACGGAGGCATGAGAGAGGAGCTTGCCCAGGTGGGTTAGAGGAAGGTACTGGCGAGGATGATAGCAGAGATGGCTGAAGTTTCTGGGAATAGTTCACAAAGCGTAGCAGGGTAGATAAGTCCCACAGAAGAAGAAATTCTCAAATGGCAGGGGTAGGCAACCATGACTGACAAAGGAAGTTAGGACTGCATAAAAGCCAAGGAAAAAGCATATAAGGTAGCAAAAATAGTGGGACATTAGATAATTGGAAAGCTTTTAAAATCTAACAAAAGGCAACAAAAAAGCTATAAGAAGGGAAAAGATGAAATATGAAGGCAGACTAGCTGATAATATAAAGCAGGATACCAAGAGTTTTTTTTCCAGTTCTATAAAGAGTAAAAAAGGAGGTGAGAGTTGATATTGGACTCACTGGAAAATGATGCTGGTGAGGTCGTAATGGGAGACAAAGAATGGCAGATGAACTCAATGGGTACTTTGCATCTGTCTTAACTGTGGAAGATACTAGCAGTGTGCCAGAGGTCCGTGAGTGTCAAGGAGCAGGAGTGAGTGCCATTGCTATTAAAAGGAAAAAGTGCGAGGTAAACTCAAAGGTCTTAAGGTGGATAAGTCACCTGGACCAGATGGACTACATCCCAGAGCCCTGAGACAGGTTGCTGACGAGATAACGGATGCATTCGTCATGATCTTTCAAGAATCACTTAATTCTGGCATGGTCCTGGAGGACTGGAAAATTGCAAATGACACTCCACTCTTTAAGAAGGGAGTTAGGGAAAAGAAAGGCCAGTTAGCCTGACCTCAGTGATTGGAAAGTGTTGGTTTCCATTATTACGGATGAGGTTTCAAGGTATTTGAAGACTAATGAAAAAGTAAGTTAAAGTCAGCATGGTTTCTGTAAAGGGAAATCTTGCCTGACAAATCTGTTCGAGTTCTTCGAGGCAATAACAAGCAAGGAGGACAAAGGAGAGGCAGTGGATGTCATTTACTTGGATTTTCAGAAGGCATTTGATAAGGTGCCACACATGAGGCTGCTTAACAAGATAAATTCTATGGTGTTACTGGAAAGATACTGACATGGATAGTGAAATGGCTGACAGGCAGGAGGCAGCGAGTGGGAATAAAAGGGGCCTTTTCTGGTTGGCTGCTAGTGGTGTTCCTCAGGGGTCAGTATTGGGACCGCTGCTTTTCACATTGTCAGTGATTTAGATAATGGAATTGATGGTTTTGTGGCAAAGTTCGCAGATGATACGAAGATAGGTGGAGGGGTAGGTAGTGCTGAGAAAGTAATGCTTTTGCAGCAGGATTTAGATGAATTGGAAGAATGGGCAAAAAAGTGGGAATACAGTGTTGGGAAATGTATAATGCATTTTGGTAAAAGGATCAATAGTGCGAACTATTATTTAAATAGGAGAAGGTTCAAACTGAGGTGCAGAGGGACTTGGGGGTCCTCGTGCAAGACGCCCAGAAGGTTAATTTACAGTTTGAGTCTGTGGTAATGGCAGCAAATGCAATACTGGCATTTATTTCAAGGAGAATAGAAAATAAAAGCAAGGAGATAATGCTGAGGCTTTATAAGACTCTAGTCAGGCTGTACTTGGAGTATTGTCAACAGTTTTGGGCCCCATATCTCAGAAAGCATGTGTTGTTATTGGAGAGGGTCCAGAGGAGGTTCACGAGGATAATTCTGGAAATGAAGGGATTAACATATGAGGAGCATTTGGCAACGTTTGGCCTATACTCTCTGGAATTTAGAACAATGAGGGGAGGATCTCATTGAAGCCTACTCAAAATTGAAAGGACTAGATAGGGTCAATGTGGAGAGGATGTTTCCTATGGTGGGGATATCCAGAACCAGAGGCCAAGTCCATGGGTATATTTAAGGCAGAAATTGATAGTTTCCTGATTAGTCAGGGCATCAAAGGATATGGCGAGAAGGTGTTGAGTACGGTGTTGAGTGGGATCCAAGATCAGCCATGATGGAATGGTGGAGTGGACTCAATGGGCTGAATGGCCTAATTCTGCTCCTATGGCTTATGGCCTCCACAGCTGCATGTGGTAACAAATTCACCACCCTCTGGCTAAAGAAATTTCTCCACATCTGTTTTAAATGGATGCCCCTCTATCCTGAGGCTGTGCGCTCTTGTCTTAGGCTACCCTACCATGGGAAACATCCTTTCCACATCTACTGTCACTCAGCCTTTCAACATTCTCCTTCTCATCCTTCTAAATTCCAGCAAGTACAGGCCGAGAGCCATCAAACATTCTTCATGTGATAACCCTTTCATTCCCAGAATCATCCTTGTGAACCTCTGCTGGAACCTCTCAAACACCAGCACATCTTTTCTTAGATGGGGAGCCCAAAACTGTTCACAATACTTATAATTTACCTATTTTGCCATTTAATTATTTTTTTGTTTTCAGAATACATCGATCCTGCACCTTCCTCATTTTTCCCAGAAACCCAAGCCATTCCTGCTCTGCTGTCATCCCTACCAGTATCTCCTTCCAACTTACTTTAGTCAACTCCTCTCTTTTGAGGCAGAAACTTAGGAGCATAAGTTGGGAATGGATGTGTAGGCAAATGACCATGGAAATGTGGAGGTTGTTTAGGGAACACTTACATGGGGTTCTGGGTAGGTTTGTTCCATTGAGGCAGGGAATGGTTGGTAGGGTGAAGAAACCATGGTTTACAGGAGATATGGAACATCTAGTCAAGAGGAAGAAGGAAGCTTACATAAGTTTAGGAAGCAGGAATCAGACAGGGCTCTTGGAAGTTACAAGATGGCCAGGAAGGAACTGAAGAATGGAGTTGGGAGAGCTAGAAGGGGGCATGAGAAGGCATTGGCGGTGAGAAGGATTAATGAAAACCTCAAGGTGTTCCAAACACGCGAAAAACAGGATGATGACTAGAGTAAGGTTAGGACCAATCAGGGGTAAAAAAGGAAATGTATGCCTGGAGTCAGAGGAGGAAGGTAAGGTCCTTAGTGAATACTTCAGTATTAACCAGTGAGAGAAATCTTGATGTTTGTGAGTACAGCATAAAACAGGCTAATATACTTGAATGTCGACGTTAAGAGGTGGTGGTGCTGGAACTTTTAAAATCATTAGGATAGCTAAATCCCTATGGCCAGATGGTATATACCCCATGCTGCGCATTTGGCAATAACTTTTGCAGACATCCCACCCTGCAAAAACTCATTTCAGGGAGGTAGCTCCATCAATTTGTGGGAGACTCCCGGAACTCCCGGGAGAGGTGGGATGTCTGCAATAGAGTAGCTCCTTAGCAGCTAGCCAGCTAGTTTAAATAACGTTAGCTATGCTAATGAATGAATGACACCTGTTAAACTCACCTCAACATGTCTCTTACAGACTTAACCCACCATGGGCAATAGAAAAGTCACTGTTGCAAACAGTGCAGCAAGCAACACTGCCATTATTTTTGACCTCTATTAGGCAGGGGTACACTTTAGTATAGTCTGGGGTGACGTACATTTTATATTTTCTTTTTTTTGGAACACTCTGCCATGGCACTCGCTCTCTCTCTCTCTCTCGCTCTCTCTTGCGCTCTCTCTCTCTCTCTGTCTCTCGCTCTCAAAAAAAAATCGATTTCTGAGATATTGTATATAATTTGTGGGCATCAGGGAGCCACTATCAATATGGGGAGACTCCCGGAACTTCTGGGAGAGGTGGGATGTCTGCTTTTGCATCCTCACTAGCTGCAGGAATAGTACCAGCTGATTGGAGGGTGGCAAATGTTATTCCTTAATTCAGGAAAAAAGGGAGTGGGAGTAACCCTGGCAATTATAAATCAGTGATGGGCAAATTATTGGAGAAGATTCTTACAGCCAGAATTCACGAGCATTTGGAGAAGAATAGTCTGATTAGGGATACTTAGCATGATTAAGGCGGCATATGACATGTTGGCCTTCATTAGTTGAGGAATTGAGTTCAAGAGCTGCGAGGTAATGTCACAGCTCAATAAAAACCTGGTTAGACCATACTTGGAATATTTTGTTCAACTCTGGCCGCCTCATTATATGAAGGATATAGAGGCTTTAGAGAGATTGCATAGGACATTTACCATGATGCTGCTGCCTGTATTACAGAGCATGTCCTATGAAGATTGGTTGAGTGAGCTAGGATAAAGAAAGGTGAAATGTGACTTAATAGCCATGTACAAGATAAGAGGCGTAGATCGAGTGGATAGCCAGATTCTTTTTCCCAGGCTACATGGCTAATACCAGGGTGCACATGAATGATAGAAAAATAGAGGACTATGTAGGAGGAAATGGTTAGAGTGATCTTCGATTAGGTTATTGCGTCGAAGGGTCTGTACTGTGCTGTAGTGTTCTATGTTCTAGAGAAAGAAGAGAGAAGGGCAAAAGTAATAATTCCATCTTAAATGAGTTAAGATCAGTTGTTATATTTTGTAACTCCAAAACACAAGTAATTGAAATACAAACAAGAGAGTCTGGAATGCAAGTCTAACGTCATTTTTTACTTTCAGTGAGGCACTCACATATCATGTGCTGGTATGATCCATGCAATTCAGATTTTTACATAAAACCTTAATGAATTATTAAAAATTACTTAATATATTTACAATATTACTCAAATATTACTGAAATATTAAATAAACAACACTCCTCCCTGCTTAGCTATAAAATCCAAATCAATACAAAATGCATCTCAAATATATACACAGTAATACAACTACTATACAGACACCCAGAGCAGAGTAAATTTTAAATGGTCCCATTCAAGCCTGAAGAGTTAATCACTATGGAGGATTTCTTACTCTTGTGGGGTAATGTTTTTCCTGACAACGGGGGTCATTCTGCTTGGCAAGTGAATCTTGTAGCTGTGAAACAATGTCAGGTTTTTGGGGCCTCCTCCATGATTCTAGGAGTTGACTGAGACTGCAGGAGATGGCTCTGACTGCTCTGGGCACCTTTCTTCATCTTTTCCTAGCTTTTCCCTACTTTTATAAGCAGTTTTTGTCTCCCACTAGATCCTATTTCTTTATACTCATAAAAGCCAAATGCTTTCAACTTTCCTGAAGTTCCTTGAAGTCTCTTCCACCTTAAAACTAAGCCACATTGCGCATTTAACTGACAGATTAACATATCAGAGGCTTTCTCACATATGTTACCTACAAAAACTGTTGTAATCTGACCACTGTTTTTAATCACTTTCACGCTTCCTTTGAGCTGCATGGTTGTTTCTCGGTTCAACCAGAGGCACACCAACACCTTTTGTCCTCTGTTAGGCAACAGTTTATCTCAGCACTGGTTTAAAAAAAATGGGGGAGCTGGAGTTTTTGCTGCAAGTTCCACCATCCTGGGTGGCCATGTTGACCTGAGACAGTGTTGAATTCCATTTTAATTTAATTTGCCATTCATTTCGGTTGAAAGCCGTGTTGCTTGTCTATTGTTAGTTTTCAAATTGTAATTCTTAAGGTTGCACAGTCCTTTGACACTTTAATCATGATCATATTTTTCAATCAACAGTGTGCAGATTAGTGCTGTTTTTGAAACTGCAACTTGACTTTTTATCTTTTTCTCTATCCTGTGCCGTCCATTTATTTTTGTCTGCCTAGCACGCTCTTTGTATGTGTCCTACTTTGCAACATTTTCTGTAAGTTTTGCATTTAAACCTGCATTGGGCTGGTGTGTGAGCCCCTGCCAGGTCGGTTTCTGTTTAGACATTGCAATTTTGGTCATGTTCTCTTAATTGAGTCTCTGTCTGTTGTTTCTATTGATACAGCTATTTCAACTGTTCTTTAAAATAAAAGTTGTGCTTCAGTTATGAGTTGTTTTTGCATGTTTTCTTGTAAGATTCCACAAACAAAACTATCACCGAGTACATCATTAAACTGACAATGCTTGGGCAACCTCTTTAATTTAGCCACGTATGCTGAAGTGGACATTCCTTTCTTTTGATTCTGCTTATGAAACTTAAAGCATTCTGCAATCAGTGGTTTTGGTTCTAAATATTCTTGCATAACTTTCATGATATCAGCAAAGCTCATTTCCGTTGGTTTAGTTGGAGTTATCTGTTGTGCAAAAGTGTTATTCTTTCTGAGGTAGCCAGCCATTTCTGCAGTTTTTTAAAAGAATTACAGCATGATTATCTCCCAGGGCTCATGTTTATGAATCTGTGAATTCTTCTATTTTCTGCCTTTTTGTTCCCTTTCAAAGGACATGTGCTGTGCTGTGCTGTTTTTTTTTACTCTGCCATTCCTTGCTGTGCTTTTTTTAAAACTTAAATGTCTCGCTGCACTTCAACAGGTAGGTAGTCATCTTGGGTACACTTTAAAAATACCTCGTCGTCTAAGTTGTGTTTTGTAACTCCAAAACAAAGTAATCGAAATAAAAACAGGAGGGTCTGGAATTGCAAGTCTAACTTTGTTTTTTGCTTTAAGCAAGATGCTCACATATCACATGATAGCGCATGACATATGCAATTCACATATGTTTATGTATAATCTATAATGAATTATTTAATAAAGAATTCTTAACATTTACAATATTAGTTAAATAGTAAATAAACAACATCAGTGGATGTTTCTGTGATGAGAATGTTGTTACATGGGATTCTATGGGACTCAGTCCTTCTTTTGAAATAGTTAATAATTTAGAAAAATGGAGGAAGCAAGATAAGGAGGCTTGCAAGTGGTTCAAAATAGGCGATGTTATTGACAATAGAAAATAGAAATCTACAGCACATTCCAGGTCCTTCAGCCCATAACATTGTGTCAACCATGTAACCTACTTTAGAAACTGCCTAGAGTTTCCCTACTGCATAGTTCTATTTTTCCTAAGCTCCATGTACCTATCTAAGAGTCTCTTAAAAGATACAATAGGCCTCCACCACCATCGCCAGCGGTGCATTCTACGCATCCACCACTCTGTGTGGAAAAACTTATTCCTGATATCTCCTCTGTACCTACTTCCAAATACCTTAAAACTATGCCCCCTCATGTGAGCCATTTCAGCCCTGGGACAAAGCCTCTGGCTATCCACACTTCAATGCCTCTTATCATCTCATCCACCTCTATCAGGTCACCTCTCATCTTCCGTTTCTCCAAGGAGAAAAGGCCAAGTTCACTCAACTTATTCTCATACGACACATTCTCTAATCCAGGCAACGTTCTTTTAAATCTCCTCTGTAGTCTTTCTATAGTATCTATGTCCTTCCTGTAGTAAGGCAACCAGAAATGAGCACAGTACTCCAAGTGGGGTCTGATTAGGGTCCTATATAAGCTGTAATATTACCTCTCGGCTCTTAAACCCAATCCCACGGTTGACGAAGACCAATACACTGTATGCCTTCTTAACCACACAGTCAACCTGCGCAGCGGTTTTGAATGTCCTATGTACTCGGACCCCAAGATCCCTCTGATCCTCCACACTGCCAAGAGTCTTACCATTAATACTATATTCTGCCATCATATTTGAGCTATAAGGCAGCATTTATGAAGAAGAGTAAGCAGTCAATGTTTCAGGCTGAGACCCTTCATCAGGAACATTGACTGCTTGCCCTTTTTCATAAATGCTGCCTGGCCTGCTGAGTTCTTCCAGAATTCTGTGTGCTGCTTGGATTTTCAGCATCTGCAGATTTTCTCATCTTTTGTGTAACTGTTTAAGTCTGGTGGTCGTGGTGCTGATGTTATGTTGCCTCCTCCCTGATGGAAGTGGGGCAAACAGTCCATGAGCAACATTAGCCGGACACTTCATGTTATTGGCCTTTTCCAGCATCTTTCCTTGATGGCAGGTCGGTTGGTGCCAGTGATATCAGAATCAGGTTTATTATCACCGGCATGTGACGTGAAATTTGTTAACTCAGCAGCAGCAGTTCAATGCAATACATAATATAGCAGAGAGAGAGGAAAAAAACATAATAATAAATAAACAAGTAAATCAATTATGTATATTGAATAGAACTAAAAAATGTGTAAAAACAGAAATACTGTATATTAAAAGAAGTGAGGTAGTGTCCAAAGCCTCAAAGTCCATTCAGGAATCGGATGGCAGAGGGGAAGAAGCTGTTCCTGAATTGCTGAGTGTGCGCCTTCAGGCTTCTGTACCTCCTAACTGATGGTAACAGTGAGAAAAGGGCATGCCCTGGGTGCTGGAGATCTTTAATAATGGACTCTACCTTTCTGAGACACCACTCCCTAAAGATGTCCTGAGTACTTTGTAGGCTAGTGCCCAAGATGGAGCTGACTAGATTTACAACCTTCTGCAGCTTCTTTCGGTCCTGTGCAGCAGCACCTCCATACCAGACAGTGATGCAGCCTGTCAGAATGCTCTCCACAGTACAACTATAGAAGTTTTTGAGTGTATTTGTTGACGTGCCAAATCACTTCAAACTTCTAATAAAGTATAGCCGCTGTCTTGCCTTCTTTATGACTACATCAATGTGTTGGGACCAGGTCAGATCCTCAGAGATCTTGACACCCAGGAACTTGAAGCTGCTCTCTCTCTCCACTTCTGATCCCTCTATGAGGATTGGTATGTGTTTCTTCATCTTACCCTTCCTGAAGTCCATAATCAGTTTTTTTGTCTCACTGATGTTGAGTGCCAGGTTGTTGCTGCGGCACCATTCCACTAGTTGGCATATCTCACTCCTGTACACTGTCTCGTCACCACCTGAAATTCTACCAACAATGGTTGTATCATCAGCAAATTTATAGATGGTATTTGAGCTATGCCTAGCCACACAGTCATGTCTGTACAGAGAGTAGAACAGTGGGCTAAGCACACTCCCCTGAGGTACGCCAGTGTTGATCGTCAGCGAAGAGGATATGTTATCACCAATCTGCACAGCCTGTGTCTTCTGGTTAGGAAGTCGAGGATTCAATTACAGAGGGAGGTACAGAGGCCCAGGTTCTGCAACTTCTCAATCAGGATTGTGGGAATGATGGTATTAAATGCTGAGCTATAGTCGATGAACAGCATCCTGACGTAGATGTTTATGTTGTCTGGGTGGTCTAAAGCCGTGTGAAGAGCCATGGAGATTGTGTCTGCTGTTGACCTATTGTGACGATAGGCAAATTGCAATGGGTCCAGGTCCTTGCTGAGGCAAGAATTCAGTCTAGTCATGACCAACCTCTCAAAGCATTTCATCACTGACGATGTGAGTGCTACCGGGCAATAGTTGTTACGGCAGCCCACATTCTTCTTCTTTGGCACTGGTATAATTGTTGCCTTTTTTTGACTACCCATTGTAGAACTTCCCTGTGCACTACAATTCAGTTTCCATATAAGCAGTGATACAGGTCAGAATAACGGAGTTATAATTTCCTTTCTTCTGCCTCACACCCTTCTTGAAGAGTGAAGTAACATTGCAATTTTCCATTCCTCTGGAACCATGCCTGAATCAATTGATTCTTGAAATATCACTACTAATATCTTTGCAATCTCTTCAGCCAGCTCTTTCAGAACCCCATGGTATACACCATCTGGTCCAGGTGACATCTACCTTCAGACCTCTTGGTTTCTCAAGAACCTCTCCCTTGTATTGGCAACTTTACATACATCTGCCCTTGACACTGTAAAACCTCTAGCATATCAATAGTGTCTTCCACAGTGAAGACTGATGTAAAATACTTATTCAGTTTGTCTGCCATTTCCTTGCCCCCATTGCTGCCCCTTCAGCATCATTTTCCAGTTTCCGATATCCACTCTCACCTCTCTTTTACACTTTATGTATCAGCAGTACACAGCAACTTTGTCATAAAATCATAGCAGCAGATTATCTTAGCTGGTAGTGCTGTAGTTTTTCATCTTCCTGAACCCAGATTTAATCATGACCTCTGGTGCTGTCAGTCTTTGCACATTCTCATTGTGACTTATCTGCGTTTCCCTCAGGTGCTCCAGTTTTGTCCAAAGCTCTAAAGATCAGTAGGTTGGTAATTTACTCGGTCTCCGTGTGTAGGGGGGAAAGTTGAGGGGAATATAGGAACAATAAAATAAGATAACTGTAAATGGTTGTTGAGAGTCAATGCAGATTCTGTAGGCTGAAGGGTCTTTTTCTGTATGGCATGACTCATAACATTTGGCACATTGTGTCTCAGCCTAATCCCATTTTCCAGCATAAAGTCCATGGCTGTCCAAGAAAGCTTTCAAGTTTTTACTTAAATGTGTTGAGTGTTTTCTTCATCTGTTCCAGACTCTTCACACCCCTGATTGTAAAGAAAAGTCACCATTTCCCTTATAATTCTTGTTACAATTACTTTAAATTAATTTTCCCTGATATTGGACAGCACTACAGTCTTTCCACTTTATTCCAAATCACTAATCATTTATACACTTAATTAACACTCAGTCCAGTCTCCTTTTGTAGAAAACAACAACTCTAGGCTAAACATACAACAAAAATTGTCCTGGAAACAACTCATAAATCACCTTGGCACCTTCACCAAAGCAATCATATCTTTCCTGCAATGTGGTATGCCAAACTATATGCATTACCCAAACTGTGGTGTGACTAGCATGGTACAGTATACATTTTTTGGTAGTTGTAGATTACATTGCATATTTCAGGATCCATCTTTCAGCAAAGACGGACTGTGACAGAATTTGTCATCATTCTCAATGTGTTGACGCAACCTAATGGCTGTCTAAGGAAAGGGGTGTTAGGAGATTAAAACTTTAAACCTGTGCAAAATACCACAGACCCACTACCTACCCTCGGTGAAAATAGTTTGTCTCTCAGGTCACCTTTTAATGTTTCCCTTCTCACCTTAAATCTATGTCCTCTAGTTTTCAACTCTTCTAACATAGTAAAATGATTATGAGTCTTAACTTTATCTTGTCACAATGGGGTGCTGGGAATGGACCCAAATATGAGACACAGACACTGAAGTACAAGGAACAGGACTTGACTAGAGTAGGGACGTGACAGGATTCAGGCAAGGAGCAGGGACAAGAATGCAGACTTGCGCTAGGGAAAGCGAGACCAGGACTAGGAACCATGGACTAGGAGACAAGGCTTAGATTCCGAGCCCGAGACTGAACAAGGACCCAGAATCTAGGACTTGCCTCGGGCTCGGACTCCAGAACCAGGCAAGGACATGACATGGCTTCAGGACAAGATGTGGCTGGGGTCTAGAGGCCTGAGCTTGGAGACAGGCTGGAGTCTTAGCTCTTGAGGCTTGGGTTCTTGGGTCTGGAGCTTGGCTACGGGATCCTCGAGACTTGGGTTCTTGGGTCTGGAGCTTGGCTGCGGGATTCTCCAGGCTTGGGTTCTTGGGTCTGGAACTTGGCTGCGGGATCCTCCAGGCTTGGGTTCTTGGGTCTGGAGCTTGGCTGCGGGATCCTCGAGGCTTGGGTTCTTGGGTCTGGAGCTTGGCTGCGGGATCCTCGAGGCTTGGGTTCTTGGGTCTGGAGCTTGGCTGCGGGATCCTCGAGGCTTGGGTTCTTGGGTCTGGAGCTTGGCTGCGGGATCCTCGAGGCTTGGGTTCTTGGGTCTGGAGCTTGGCTGCGGGATCCTCGAGGCTTGGGTTCTTGGGTCTGGAGCTTGGCTGCGGGATCCTCGAGGCTTGGGTTCTTGGGTCTGGAGCTTGGCTGCGGGATCCTCGAGGCTTGGGTTCTTGGGTCTGGAGCTTGGCTGCGGGATCCTCGAGGCTTGGGTTCTTGGGTCTGGAGCTTGGCTGCGGGATCCTCGAGGCTTGGGTTCTTGGGTCTGGAGCTTGGCTGCGGGATCCTCGAGGCTTGGGTTCTTGGGTCTGGAGCTTGGCTGCGGGATCCTCGAGGCTTGGGTTCTTGGGTCTGGAGCTTGGCTGCGGGATCCTCGAGGCTTGGGTTCTTGGGTCTGGAGCTTGGCTCGGGATCCTCGAGGCTTGGGTTCTTTGGGTCTGGAGCTTGGCTGCGGGATCCTCGAGACTTGGGTTCTTGGGTCTGGAGCTTGGCTGCGGGATCCTCGAGGCTTGGATTCTTGGAGCTTGGCTGCAGGATCCTTGAGGCTTGGGTTCTTGGAGCTTGGCTGCGGGATCCTTGAGGCTTGGGTTCTTGGAGCTTGGCTGCGGGATCCTCGAGGCTTGGGTTCTTGGAGCTTGGCTGCAGGATCCTCGAGGCTTGGGTTCTTGGAGCTTGGCTGTGGGATCCTCGAGGCTTGGGTTCTTGGAGCTCAGAGTCAGACTGGGAACTGAACATCAACATGGAGCCGGGACTTATCCTTCGACAAGCCGGGACTCAACTTCATCTCCACACCAAGGTGGGACAGGTCTCTCTGTCAGGTAACGGCAGAATGGCCAGACTTACCCAACAGAGGTGAGGACAAGACAAGACAGATCCCCCTGCAGGGCAATGGCAAAACGGCCTGGCTTACCCCACGGAGGCAAGGGCAAGAAGAGATAAGCACCAAAGAACAACAGATAGTTCCATCTCTGCTCCAGGGAAGCTCCCAGTCTCAGTTCAGCCAGCACCCTCAGCTGGCTACGGAAACAGCTGGATCCCTACCTAGCTCAGAGTGGCTGGCAGCCACTCAGCTGGCCCAGGAAACAGCTGAATCCATACCGCAAAGACTACTCCAACGAGTGGCAACAAGGCTCCATGAAGCGGTGGTCCTCCAACCAGGCCTAGAGATCATGAATGGTTTCACTAGCCTTCCATCAGCAGGCTGCTCCCAGGGGATCTGACAGGATTATTCTTATTCTTATCTAGGCATATTACAGTCCTCTGCAGGATGTATAATTAATTATAGAACTTCAAGGAACTCAACTTCTCGAATACAACCTAGTCTCACGTATAAACTGAATGATAAACTCTTCAATCAGATGTTGATTCTCTTGATGGCCAAACAAAGATTGAATAGAAAACCAAAATAAATTTAAGCCAGATAGCCTCTTGAACAGCATGATTCTTTCAATTTTGTGTCAATTACAGCTCAGCAAAACATGCTGGACTGTCTCTGGACTACCACAGTCACATAATCCAGTGGGATGTTTTCCTATTATCTTTAAATAATAGTTTAGCCCACAATGCCCCAACCCAAGTCTTGTAAATTTCACCATATCTCTACGATTTAAAAGGTAACAGTCTGAGACCTTTTTAACTAGCGGGTGACTAGAAAAATAATGCCTGCCCCTTAATTCATTTTTCCAAACCTCCTGCCATTTCTTCGCTATACCTTTTTTAATCCTACTTCTCAATTCTGCTCTGCCTAGGGGAACTCTAATTTCTACTTGCCCACTCTGTAAGGAAGATTTTGCAATGCCATCCACAATTTCATTTCCCTCCACCCCAGCATGCCCAGCTATCCATGAAAATCTAACTGCACAACCCATCTTCCCTACTGTAAACAACACTAAGAGAATCTCAATAACTATGTCAGGACGAGCTTTTGATTTACTCCCTTTTATAGACTCTAAGGCAGCAGCAGAATCCGAACAGATGATAACCCTACGTGGTCGAGAGTCTTCTATCCACCAAAAGGCCCAGAGGATTGCTAATAATTCTGTTGCAAAGACAGAAACAGCATCTGAAACCTGGTGACCAATCTTAACTCCAAGTTGAGACACATACATCCCAAATCCTGCCCTACTGCAGGATCCACTGGGTCCACTGAGCCATCAGTAAAAATCTTCAGATAAGATCCCTATTTATTATTTAAATATTCATTTGTGATCAACACTGATGAAATTGCACTGCTTCCTAAAAAAGGAAGAATAGGTCTACTTCTGGTTCTGGAAAGAGCCAAAAAGGGACGGGTGGCAGGCAAATTTGGCCAACTATGTCTTCCTCAGTCAGTTCCAATTTCACAGCCCAGTTATTAACCAAATCTAAAAATGAGTATCTTCTAATTTTACTTTGGCACTCCAACTTCCCTTGCAAAAGACACTTTGATGGACAGCTGTGATTGAATCCATTTAGTTTTACCCAACACTGCAGGCCCAACTTAAATGCAGAGGCACTTCTCCCATCTCCACACATAATGCCAGGACTGATGTTGTTCTAAAGGCTCCACAACAGAGTCTAAGTGCTTGGACTGCACAGTGTCTAATTTTCCAAGCACTGCCATAGCAGCGGAACCATAAACAATACAACCATGATCTATAACTGATTTAATCATAGCTAGATATATTAAGTACATAGTTTCCCGCCCTGCTCCCCAGTCGCATCCAGCAATACTTCTCATAACATTTAAATCTTTCTCACTCTTTCCAATTGTTTTATTTATATGAACCCTCCAAGTAAGTCTTTCATCAAACCAGACACCTAAAAACTTGAATACCTTGACTCTTTCTGGTGGAGAATCATATAGACACAATTCACAATCAGGAATCTTTCTTCTAAGGCCAAAAATCATGTATTTGGACTTAGAAGCAGAAATCCTGAAACCCCATTTATTAGCCCAGTTTTCAACTGATCTTAAAGCCTTTTGTACCTGCCTTAATATATACTTGATGTTTCTTCCTCTTTTCCAGATTGCACCATCGTCTGCAAACAATGATTTGCCAAATCCTGTCCCTACCTGATCAAAGATATCATTTATCATGACATTAAAAAGAACTAGACTAATGACACTTCCTTGAGGGGTACCATTACCTACCGTTTGTATTTTAACTGACTTGGAGCTTGTTCCACCTATTCTTATGCTTGAATTGTCCTTTCCTTAAGGAAATCTTTGATCCAATTAAGCATTCTACCTCTAATTCCCGCATCAAAGAGTTTAATTAATAAGCCATCCTTCCACAGTGAGTCATATGCTCTTTCAATATCTAGAAATGCACTTACCATTACTTCTCTATTTTGAAATGCTATTTTGAAACGCTTTTTTAGTATCATGATCTAAAAGGGCAACAGATTCCATTGTTGATCTTCCAGTTCTAAAACCATTTTGATAGGCAGCAAAATGTCCCTTATTTTCCAAAACATAAACAAGTCTGTTGGTGACCATTCATTCCATAGTTTTACAAAGCACTGAAGTTAAAGCTATAGGTCGTTACGAACTAGGACTAAACACATCCTTACCGGACTTTAAAACTGGAACTACCACCGCATGCTTCCATTCTGCTGGTAATTTTCCTTCTTTCCACACTGAATTAAACAATGCTAGAATTTCTATTAATACAGAGTCAACTAAATGCTTAAGCAATTCATAACACAGTCCATCCCTACCAGAAGTGTTTGAACCTGATTGGACAGCTTCCTGCAGTTCCTGAAGGGAGAAAAGCAAATCTATGGAGCTATTATCATCCAAACTCCTGTCTAATTTCCAACTTTCCTTTAACATAATTTCCTTTCTCAAATCACCTAACTTTCCAGAACTGTGTAACGCTTGGAACACCTCTACAAACATATCAGCCTTTTCCCCATTGATTACAGCTTCAGTATCTCCTGCCAGCAAAGCTGGGATAGATGGTTTCCTATATATCCCTGACATTCTGTGAATGATTGTCCATTGCTGCTTTATAGGTGTCTCAGGGCCCAGGGTTCCACAAAATCTTCTCCAACTATCCCTCTTTGCATTTTTAATTACTCTCCTTGCCACTGCTGTTTCCTTTTTATACTCCATAACATTATAGTTATACTTTATTGATCCCAGGGGAAATTGGTTTTCATTACAGTTGCACCATAAATAATAAATAGTAATAGAATCATAAATAATTAAATAGTAATATGTAAATTATGCCAGTAAATTATGAAATAAGTCCAGGACCAGCCTATCGGCTCAGGGTGTCTGACCCTCCAAGGGAGGAGTTGTAAAGTTTGATGGCCACAGGCAGGAATGACTTCCTATGACTCTCTGTGCTGCATCTCGGAGGAATGAGTCTCTGGCTGAATGTACTCCTGTGCCCACCCAGTACATTATGTAGTGGATGGGAGACATTGACCAAGATGGCATGCAACTTAGACAGCATCCTCTTTTCAGACACCACCGTGAGAGAGTCCAGTTCCATCCCTACAACATCAGTGGCCTTACGAATGAGTTTGTTGATTCTGTTGGTGTCTGCTACCCTCAGCCTGCTGCCCCAGCACACAACAGCAAACGTGATAGCACTGGCCACCACAGACTCATAGAACATCCTCAGCATCGTCCGGCAGATGTTAAAGGACCTCAGTCTCCTCAGGAAATAGAAACGGCTCTGACCCTTCTTGTAGACAGCTTCAGTGTTCTTAGACCAGTCCAGTTTATTGTCAATTCGTATCCCCAGGTATATGTAATCCTCCACCATGTCCACACTGACCCCCTGGATGGAAACAGGGGTCACTGGTACCTTAGCTCTCCTCAGGTCTACCACCAGCTCCTTAGTCTTTTTCACATTAAGCTGCAGATAATTCTGCTCACACCATGTGACAAAGTTTCCTACCGTAGCCCTGTACTCAACCTCATCTCCCTTGCTGATGCATCCAACTATGGCAGAGTCATCCGAAAACTTCTGAAGATGACAAGACTCTGTGCAGTAGTTGAAGTCCGAGGTGTAAATGGTGAAGAGAAAGGGAGACAAGACAGTCCCTTGTGGAGCCCCAGTGCTGCTGATCACTCTGTCGGACACACAGTGTTGTAAGCACACGTACTGTGGTCTGCCAGTCAGGTAATCAAGAATCCATGATACCAGGGAAGCATGCACCTGCATCGCTGTCAGCTTCTCCCCTAGCAGAGCAGGGCGGATGGTGCTGAATGCACTGGAGAAGTCAAAAAAACATGACCCTCACAGTGCTCGCTGGCTTGTCCAGGTGGGCGTAGACACGGTTCAGCAGATAGACGATGGCATCCTCAACTCCTAGTCAGGGCTGGTAAGTGAACTGGAGGGGATCTAAGTGTGGCCTGACCATAGGCTGGAGCAGCTCCAGCACAAGTCTCTCCAGGGTCTTCATGATGTGGGAGGTCAATGCCACCGGTCTGTAGTCATTGAGGCCGCTGTGGCGCGGGCTGAGGGTAGCAGACACCAACAGATTATCCAACATTGGGTACTTTCTTAATTTCCTGTAGGCTCTATTTCTGTTTCTTACTGCTATATCACAATTTTTATTCCACCACGGAACTAATGCTCGAGCCTTAAGTACATTCCGTAGTGGAATAGTCAACTGAGCAACTTTATGAATTATAGAACAGAAGGATTCATTCCAATCATCTATGGAGCTCTCGCTATTAATTTCTTCTATTATATCCACAGCTTTCTCCTGGTACTCATCCCAATGGGCCAAAGAAAAATTATACCTAGCAGACCTCTCCTCAACTTCTACTATCAAATTTCTATCAAATTGACATAATATAGGATAGTGATCACTTCCTATTGTGTATCTGTCCATAACATCCCATTCCCCAACCCCAGCTAAGTTTGAGGAAGTGATAGATAAGTCTAAGTGACTACACGTATTCTTTACAATATTAAATCTTGAAGGCCTTCTGTCATTTAGCAGTACCATGTTGTATTTATCTAGAAACTCCTCTACTACCGCTCCATTACTATCTTTACTTTCACTACCCCATATAGGATTATGGGCATTGAAATCTCCAACCCAGATTACTGGGGATCTTACCTTATTCATAATTTCATCCAAATCTGATAACATCATATTACCTGGATTATAAAAGTTAAAAGTTATTTGACCAGAAGAGCTCCAAACCTCCACAGCCACAATTTCGAGGTTAGATTTAATATCAAGTCTTCTAAACTGGAGTCCTGTTTTTATGACAGTTGCACACCTTCCACCAGATTTACCTGTTCTGTCAGCTCTCAAACTATCATATCCAGGGATCACAAAATCTAACTGAGACTTTAACCATGTCTCCTGTATACAGATCAAATCAGGCTTGTCTTTAAAAGTTCCAACAAATCTTTTTAATTCTTGACCATTTGCAAATAAACTTCTTGCATTCCATTGTAATATTAAAAACATCAAAATACTAATTATTGGCCTCTTCATCCACATAAAGCTCCTCCGTACTCTCTGATCCCGACAACTGGGAAGTATTCAGTGATTGTTTGTCTATCATATACTCATGTAATTTTTCCAGCGAAATCTGTTTTATATCAAGGAGTCTCTCTGCAGCTCCAACAACTACTTTTATCATATCCGACCTCTTGGCTGTAGTTTTAGCCCCGACCAGTACATCAACAACAAACGCCAAAAAAGACTCTTTAGTCATCAGCAACATGCCTGAAGGAACCATAGTTGGAGAACTCAGAATGTGCTGACTCCCCGTCATTCCAATCTTATCTTTACTTACCCTTTGCTCTCTATCAACTTTCTTTACTGCTTCAGCATATGATATTTTTTGTTGGATACTAACATCCTGAATCTGCTTTGCCTTACTAAAATACTCACATCCTCTGAACGCCACTATATGGTCCCCTCCACAGTTACTGCATTTAGACACTGCTGCCTTACACGCTTTAATATCATGATCCTCTCCACATTTCATACATCTTCTTTTACCTCGACATGAACCAGCAACATGTCCAAATCTCTGGCAATCATAACAGCATAAGGGAGGCCTAATGTGTTCTCTAACCTGATAAGATATGCACCCAAGATAGACTCTAGTTGGAAGAACATCACCTGCAAAAACCAGAAGAACAGGGGAATCCCAATTACCACCTTCTCTCAATTTTAATCATTTGGCTTCAATCACTCAACCACCTTTAATATTGTCCAAAATTTCCTTTTCAGTCATGCCAGACCAAATACCATACACTACCCCCTTAACTCCATTCCTTTCTTTCAGAGTAATACACTCCACTTTCACAACCAATTTTCCCACCATTTTAGCACTGTTATATTGGTCAATGTCTTTGCAACAAATTTTTAGCAATCCATTAGACAGAATCTTGGCCTGGCATCCTTTACCTATTTGGTTCTCTAATGCTGCTGCCACTTTCAAAGGATTAAGGGCTCTAAATCCTCCTCCTCCTTCCTTCTGACTTTAATTTTCTACAGAACTATAAATTCCTCCAATTCACCCATTTTCCTCAATTTGTTGTCCCGCATTACTTCGGGTCTTTCACTTGATGCACCCCTTTTTTGGCTACCCTTACTTCTGGAGTATTCCACAGTCTCCCACCCTCCCCCTTCAATCTCAACCCCCCCCCCTCCATTTTGCAGCCATAGGCTACAAGCTAACCCTTTCCAAACTACTAGGCTCCTCCACACCAAAGTCCCCACCCACTCAATCCACCTAACCAGCCAACCAAGAGCTCAACAGCCCATACTGAACCCCAAGGCTACTTATATTGCAAGCCCAAAGATGGGAATCAGGTACCTATGATTAACTCAGTCAAGGGACAGCTGGAAGACCCGGAGTCCTGAGTCCACGGACCGGACCGTGACCAGAATGCGGACTTTACGGACCGGACCATGACATATCTATGTCCCTCTTGATTTAATATACTTCTGTAAGATCATGTCTCTACCTCCTATACTCCAGGAAAGTAGACCCTGTTTATCCAGTGTCTTCGCATGACTTGAGCCCTCCAGTCCGAGTCTTGCCTTGGACTACTTGTGTTGGCATTTCCAAGCATTGGAAGAGAGATCACCAATGCCTTCTATGTAAGGTCCTCCAAATCTACTGCCGGGAGTTTGGAGTTTGATTCTGGGCCCTCTGTAAGGAGTTTGTAGGTTCTCCCCCTGAACCACGTGGGTTTCCTCTGGGTGCTCTGGTTTCCTCCCACGGTCCAAAGGTTTAATAGGTTAACTGTCCTGTGATTAGGCTAGGGTTAAAAAGGTGCGTTGCTGGGTGGTGTGGTTCATTGAGCCGGATGGGTCTGTTCCATGCTATGTCTTTAAATTTTAAAAAAAACCTATGTTGACCAAAACTGAGGTCCTAATTACAACTTAGTTGGCTCCATTGGACAGGCTAGTTGGTCCTGTGTCTGTGCCCTTGCCAATACTCTTTGGTTGTCAGTCATGTGAAAAGAGTACCAGTTAGATAGAAAAACTAAAGTTCAAAGATGTTCTGAAGCCTTCTCTAAAAATGTGCAATGTCCCACTTACTCATGGAATACTTGACCCATGACCCCTCAAAATAGAGAAGGAGCATTTGGATGGGACTTGGAGTCTTCTCCATGGGTCAGAAGACACCCAGTGTAAATCATGGAAAGAGTGCACCACTTCCCAAACTGCCTTTATTTCCACAGCAGAGACTATTGCCTGCCTCACCTACTCATGTACAGTTCCCACTCTAAACTGTTGTTGAGCTTGTTACCAAAGAGAAATATCTTTGGCTGGGGAAAGCTGTATAGCCAGAAAGAGGCAAAGTTAGCAGTTTCCATTATACTTAGCGAGAGATGATAGAGAGCCTATAGGAGTCATGTGGTCCGTCACCATGTCAGGAGAAGTCTTGCCATTCTGTAAAATTCTCCACATTCATTGTGCCAGCCAAGGAGCAGCCTTGTGCCTCACATCTCAGTGCTAAGTGGCTGCACTGCATGGCCAAGTCTGCTCAATGGCACCTCTCAGAGGTGGTTTCTGCACTATTCCTGATAAAATCATAAGAAAGAGGAGCATAAGTAGGCCATCTCACCTGCTGAGCCTGCTCTGTCATTGAATCTGATCAACTCCACCTACTTGCTCTTTTTCCATAGCCCTTAATTCTCCTACAATGCGGAAGTCTATTTATCCATGCCATAAACATATCTAAATAGATTGTCTCTAGTGCTTCCATGCACTGAGAATTCCACTGATTCAATACTGTCTGAGAAAAGCAGTTCCTTCTCATATCTGTCCTAAATGTACTTCCTTGAACTTAAGGCTATGTCCCCTGGTTCTAGTGTCACCTACCAGTGGAAACAACCTTCCTGTCTCTATCTTATGTATTTATAGCTTTTGTAATTTTGTATGCATCTATATGATCCCCTCTCATTCTTCTGCATTCTAATGAGTTTTAATACCAGATGAGTCAATCTCATTGGTGAACCCTGTCCTCTTTGGGTGAACCTCCTCTGTATTACCTCCAAAGCCAATATATCCTTTCTCAAGTGAAGAGAGTACTGCATAAAGTACTAAAGTTGCAGTCAGCATCTATGCTCTGTACAGTTGCAGCAAAACATTTCTGCTCTTAAATTCAATCCCTCCAGCAAAGAAGGCAAACATTCTATTTGCCTTCTTGATAAGCTGCTGCACCTGCAAACCAACCCTTGTGCAATTCATGCACCAGTGCTCCCAAGTCCCTCTGCACAAGAATATGCTGTAGTTTTTCACTATTTAAATAATAATCTGATCTTCTAGTTTTCCTTCTAAAGTGGTTGACCTTACATTTACCGTCATTGTCTTCCATCTACCAGACCCTTGCCCACTCACCTAACCTATATTTCTCTGCATGTCCTCTGTGCAATTTGCTTTTCCACTTTAATTTAGTGTCATCAGCAAACTTAGATAATCTACATAACTCCTATCTTCCAAATCATTAATGTATATCATGAGCAGTTGCACGCCCAGCACCAACCCCTGTGCCCATCACTGACTGCCATCCAGAGAAACACCCATTTATCCTAACTCTCTGTATTCTCTTGGTTAGCCAATCCTCTATCTGTGTTGATATATTACCCCCAACGATATTCATCATTATTTTATGGATGTCACACCATCCACCTGTTCCCCTCTATCCACTGTACTTGTTTTATCCTCAAAGAACTGCAGTAGGTTTGTCAAACAGGATCTGCCCTTCCTGAATCCATGCTCTGTCTGCCTGATGTAACCCAGGTGCCTTGCTATCTATATACTACTAACATTCTCATGCTCTGTCTGTTTGTGATCTCCAATTAGTACAAACGATGCACTAAAGCGGCACTTTTTTTGGCTAAATCAAATTAAAATGCGCTAACTTACAGAATGCAGGCAAACTTCAGGGTTATATATTCGTATAAAATTGCTCATTCAACAGGCTGGCTTTCACCCGAGACCCGATCGCCCATCATGGAAATCAGGACGCGACAGCCTGACGCATGCGCATGG
Organism: Mobula birostris; assembly: GCF_030028105.1. NCBI lineage: Eukaryota > Metazoa > Chordata > Chondrichthyes > Myliobatiformes > Myliobatidae > Mobula > Mobula birostris. Next base: position 153,226,390 of record NC_092370.1, read on the forward strand.
CCAGCCTCAGCAGCAACCCTACCAGAGCAAAAGGGCAGGGCAGCTCTATTTCGAGGGGTGACATTCTGCTAATCACCATCAGCATGTGCAGGATTGGGACGGATCTGACTGCCACCCAGCAATAAGAGATAATTAAATCTTATTATAATGACATACTTTAAGACATCCATAAAACTCTTTGCTGCAGTCAAAGGACAGTGGTGACTATATCATGTCCATTTAGGACAGCGCCAACCACATCATCAAGAATAATCAGCATCCTTTGGCATTAGTGCTTCGTATCGTCTATCCAGCATTAGGGTAAAAAAAAAGGTCAGCCTAATTATGCCGTGTGGAAAGGGAAGGGGGACATTATGGTCAAGAGATGACACCAAACGTCGTCGGGAAGCAGCAAAGAGAGGAAGAGAACAAGAATCGGATGAGGCCAGGGCCACACGACTCCAGGATCAAAGAATCAGGACAAAAAAAGATGAGAGAAGGAAGGGACAGAGGAGGAGAGGCATGTACTTCTCCAGGATCAGAGACAAACAACAAACAGCAGAAGAGATGAAGAGACGGGGGATGAAAGGGCTGCACATCTCCAGAATGACAAAAACAGGCACTCAAGGAGGAGAGAGGAAGAGACAAAGGAGCTGAAAAATGCAGTCTCCAGGATCAGAGACAAAGAACAAACAGCAGAAGAGATGAAGAGATGGGGGATGAAAGGACTGCATGTCTCCAGAATGACAATGAGAGGTACGAGAGTGGCAGATAAACCAGAAATGATACCATCAAAAGTGTCCTTCGTTAAATGAGGAGGAGCTATATTTGCTTTGCTACGCGTCATTCTTCTTTAATAAACTGAGGTTTTATACTTCAGTTTCCAAAGCAAAGCGATACCAATAGCATTCAGGAAAATTTAATGTTCATTCTGGTCACATCAGACTGCACTACCCTTCTCTCAAAGGGTGCCCCAACGGGTCACCCCGTTGTCTAGTTTCTCCTTAAATATAGCTTCAAGCATTTTTCTGAGAAGAAATGTTAAGCTAACTGGCCCATAGTTACCTATCATTTTTAAAATAGTGATGTGATATTTCCTGTCTTCCAATCTGTTGGCATCTGCCCAGGATCCAGAAAAATCTGGTAAAATATTACAGACTCCTCTATTACAACTTATACCATTTTGCACAGTACCTGGGATGCAATAAGTCAGGGGACTTATTTATTTTTAGGCCTACTAACTTGCTCAGCGCTACCTCTTTAGTGATGACAATTATAACAAGGACCTCATTTGCCAATGCATGCATAACATCTCTCATTGGAATGTTAGATGTGTTCTCCACTCTGAAAGCTGACTCAAGATATTTGTTCAGTCTCATCTATTTTGACATTATCCACTATTAATTCTGCCTTCTTGTCCTACAAAGGACCTATGTTCACTCTAGCTACCCTTTTCTGCTTTATGTAAATATAAAAGCTTTTACTATCTGTTTTTACATCTTGTGTGAGTTTACTTTCATAATCTATCTTCCCTTTTTGCTTGCTTAGTGTTTTTTTTTGTGTTTTTAAAGAGTTCCTAATCTTCTAGTGTCCCACTACTCCTGGTGACTAAGTATGTATGAGCTTTTAGTTTGATGCCTTCCTTTATTTCCTTAGTTATCAAAGTCCCTTGCTTTCCTTGCAATATACTTTAGTTAAGCACGGTGAAAAATCTCTTTGAAAGTCTTCCACTGTTCCTCAACTGTCCTACCATATAGCCTGTGTTCCCTGTCTGTGATAGACAGCTCTCCCTCATCCCATTGTAGTCTTCCATACTTGGGCAAAGTGCACTAGTTTTGGATTGAACTAGTGCACCCTCCATTTGTATGAGACATTCATTCATACTGTGATCACTCTTTCCAATAGGATTCCCCACCTCAAAATCATTAATTTTTACCTGTCTCATAGCACAGGACCAGATGTAAGATAACGTGTTCCCTTGTAGGTTCAGTAACATGCTGTTTAGGAGAGCTATCTTATGAATTCTTCCTCAAGACTGCCTAGACCAACTGATACACATAATTTAGGTGCAAATTGAAGTGCCCTGTGACATCTGGCAATATTTTTGGTTTATTTCCTCTGCCACTGTAGTGTTATTATTTGGTGACCTATAGACTACTTCTACCAGTGAGTTGTTTTTTTTAAAGGCATGGTAGTTTTAGAATCCAGTATTCTTTGTGTCTTTTGCACTTGGCTTTTTTGTATAGAAAAGCAACATAACTGTTTTTGTGAGAGATGACCACACTAACTTCAGCAACTGCTCTGCCTGCTGACACTCATTCCCTATACTTCCTTCGGCTGTTAACCAGCAGTGAGAATATCCTATTAATCATGTTATGCACAATGTTTTCAATGGTGTGGATGCTGCATGCTGAATCTATCATGCATAGCTCCATTGCCTTCATGTGGTCTGTCAGGAGCTACAGCTGGACACACTTCTTAAATGTGTAATCATCAGGACCCTGGCAGCCTGCCATGAGTAAAGCTTTGAGGAAAAAGTTTGACTTGCTTAAGAAGTAGTAGAAAACTATGTTATTACTAACCAAATTTAAATCTCAACTACTCTTGTCGGAGAAGTGTAAAGAAGAAAGGCTGGTGGTTTTACCTGGTTCTCTCCAAAGCTTCTTGTCCCACTCTTACAATGTGGCCACTCCTACAATGGCCACTCCACAATGGCTCATGATTCACTCTATACACAGATCACAGGAGAGTGAGCAAAAGGCAGAGGATTTCACTTGTTCCTACCACAGCAGCATGCAGCTTAAATGGGTATCTTTTTTTTAATACAGTGGCTATAGGTGTTCATACTTCAGGATCAGATGTCCTCTAATAATTCAACACAGTACAGGTATAGCTCACACTTCTCTGGATTCAATTCCATTTCCCACTGTTCCATTCAGCTAACCAGGCCATCAGTGTAGAAATGTGTTATTAGTGGAAATCAATTCTTATTAAGGAATAGTTCCTTCTATTTCTTACACCACGGAAATAACATCTTTTCCATTACCCAGATAAAGGATCTCACCACCAAACTGTTCATTTCCTTCCACAGATGTTGCCTGACCTGTTCATCTCGTCTAGTGCACATTTTATTGCTCCAAATCCCGGCTTCTGCAGTCTCTTGTGTCTTTTTACCATTAATCCACTGTCTCATTCTTTAATACTAGTTAGACCCTTTGAAGAATAATTGCAATAAAACCTTGGCAGAAATAATATCTATGGTAGTTTGCATCTGAAATAGGTTAATTGAGAAATAATAATATTAGTATCTTTATAAATTTGCTAAAGAAATGTTGTGCCTCCTGATGCAAAAGTATTTGAGCAGGCCATCTGCACTTGGAAGCATTGAATGTTCATGATTGGTGGTAAGCAATTAAGAAAGTAAAACTAATCTTGTGAAATTGCAACAAAATAATAATGATTTTTTTTAGAAATAATGTCATTTATCTAGTTTTATCTCTTGATTTCTGTTTTTCTAAAGACATAGTTAGTTGCCAATAAATATGCTGCTAATGTACGGGAAATCTAAATTGTGTGTCTGAAACCACAATGGGTGCATGAGAAATGCTTATTACTACTGCTATCATTTTCTTTCAAGATAAAATCAAAAGCTCTGTTACATGGAAAGAATGGTGAATATCTGGGAGACTGATTTACAGAAAGTTGAAAGGTATTATTGGCATTTAGACCGATAAGGCACTTAGCATCCATCTGCAAGTGAATTATTTTATTTGTTTTTGCATAGTTTTGAGTGAACTAGCATTGCTTTGGATGGCAGCAGTGCTAATATGTATGTCTGTGAGCAGAAGATAAATGAAAAGACATTGCTGAGGTAAAGTTCTGAGCAGGCCAATGTAGAGTCTTCCACAGACAGGGGCACAGAGAATGGTTGGATAGGTGGTTAGTTTGTGGTTTGGTGCCCTTCTTCCACTGCTTACCAAGGCTTCTGTGGGTTCTTATTGTTTGGTTTCAGGTTTTCAATACCATCTCTAAATGGTCTTCCTCCAGTTTGAGCAATTATCTTAAGAGAGGTTCCTAGGAACCTGTGGGAATGTTGTATTTTTTTTAAGAAGGGTTTCGACCACATCCTCAAATGTAATCTTTCCTCTGACAGCTTGCAATAGAGTATGTTTTAGGAATGTGCTACTGGGCATGTAATCAACTTGATCTATCCATTATAATGGACTGAATGTAGTTAGGATTACAACACTCGGTATATTGGCTGAGAAAAGACGCAGACATTGATTTGTTTATTCTTCCAGTAAATCTGGATGATTTTATAGAGACAGCCTTGGTGATTTCAATTCATTGCCTTGAGGTGATGGCCTTAGAAGCACCAAAGAAGTCTGTGATCAGTGCAGCCTGGTTGATTAAGTTTTGTGCTGTCTGAGGTCTTGATCTTTAAATATCCTTTTCCTCAATCAACAAAAGGCTGTGCCAGTGCATTGAAGGCTATTGTGAATTTCATCATTAAAGAGCTAGTTCCTGAAATATGAAAAGTGGTCCATGTTTTCTTGGGTCTGAAGTAAATCTTTATTGAAGAAGGGCATTGTGGTGCAGTTTGGGCAAGTTGGGGGAAGATCACTGGAAAACAAATTGGTAAATTGGTTTATTACTATCATATGTACCAAGGAACAGTGAAAATTGTATTTTGTATTCTATTCATACAGATCAATTCATTACAATGGTGCGTGATGTCGTACAATAACAGTGCAGATAAGGTGTTACAATTACTGAGAAAAGTGCAGAGCAAGTAGATAATAAGGTGCAAAGTCATAACAAGTTTGGTTTTAAGGTCAAGCATCTACCTTACTGTACTAGGAAATTGCTCAATAGTCTTAAAAGTGGGATAGAAACTTTCCTTAAGCCTGGCTATGCAGGCTTTCCGGCTTTTGTTCCTCCCAATGTGAGTGGGGAGAAGAGAGAATGTCCAGGTGGGTGGAGTCTTTGATTATGCTGGCAGCTTTAATGAGACAGCAAAAAGTATAGACAGAGTCAATAGAGGGGCAGGCAGGCTTCCATGATGTGTTAAGCTGCATAATGCTGAAATCTGAAATAAAAATGTCTGTAGAATGGGGAGATGCTTGTGTTCACACTAACTTCAAGCCATCACTGATTGTTCATATGCTGTACACATATAAAACGATGGGCTATGCCCTCGCCATCCTCAAGAGAAAGGTCCTCTCCCTAACAAAAATCAGAAATGCTGGAAGGACTCAGCCAGTCAAGAGGAAAGAGAGGAAGGAGTCATTATATCAAATAAGAGACCCTTTCTCAAAATTGGGGAAGGTCCTGATGAAGGGTCTTGGTTTGAAATGGCAATTGTTTACTTCCTTCCATAGATGATGCCTGACCTGCTGAGTTCCTCCAGCATTGTCTGGCTGTTGCTCTGGATTTCCAGTATCTGCAGAATCTCACATATTCAGCTTCAAACAATACTGTACCCTCCTGCCTTTTAAATCAAAAACTGCAGAGAGTTATGGATAGAATTCAGAACATCATGGAAACCAGCTCCCACTCTGTGGACTCTGTCTATGCTTCTTGCTGCCTTGGTGGCATAATCAAACATCCCACCCACCCCAGGCTTTCTCTCTTCTCCCCTCTCCTATGGGAAGAAGATTCAAAAACTTGGAAGCACATACTACCAGGCTCAGGTTTTTTATCCCACTGTTATAAGAATGGCCCTTTAGTATGATAAAATGGATTCTTGAACCCATAATCTACCTTGTTATTGTCTGCCTGTACTGCACTTTCTCTATAACTGCTACACTTTATTCTACATTCTGTTGTTGTTGTTTCTGTCTGTGCCACATGCCATTGAGGGCGGTGATATTTGGTGCAGTGGGCAGGGTTTCAGATTTCTGGATCATTGGGGATCTGTTCTGGGGAAGGTACGACTTTACACCTGAACCCGAGGAGGATCAATATCCTTGTGGGTAGGTTTGCTGGAGCTATTCAGGAGGGTTTAAACTAATTTGGCAAGGGGATGGGAACCGGAGTGATAGTGCTGAAGAAGGCTAGTTGGTTTACAAACAGACCTAGCAAGGAGAGGTTGATGATAGGGTGAAATCGCTGTCAACAGTTGTAACGTAAAAGGTGGACAAAATCAAAAAAGGTGAATACAGGATTAAAGGTGTTATATTTGAATGCACACAGTATACAGAATAAGTGAAATTAACATGCAGCACAGTTACAGATTGGCATGTTTGACGTGGCTGAAAGAAGATTATAGCTGGGAGCTTTACGTCCAAGGATTCACAGTGTATAGAAAGGACAGGTAGGTAGGCAGAGGGGGTGGGGTAGCTCCGATGGTTTAAAAAAAAATGAAATCAAATCATTAGAAAGAGGTGACATAGGATTGGAAGGTATAGAATCATTAGGGGTAGAGCTAAGGAACTTAGGTGTACAAGAGAATGAGAAGCATTGATCGTGTGGATAGTCAGAGGCTTCTTCCCAGGGCTGAAATGGCTAGCACGAGAGGGCATAGTGTTAAGGTGATTGGAAGTAGGTACAGAAGAGATGTCGGGGTAAGTTTTTTACGCAGAGAGTGGTGAGTGCGTGGAATGGGCTGCTGGTGGTGGTGGAGGTGGAAACAATAGGGTCTTTTCAGAGACTCCTGGATAGGTACATGGAGTTAGAAAAATAGAGGGCTATGGTTAAGCCTAGGTAGTTCTAAGGTAAGGACACGTTCGACACAGCTTTGTGGGCCGAAGGGCCTGTATTGTGCTGTAGGTTTTCTATGTCTCGACGAACTGCAAGGGTAAAATTACCTTGATGGGAGGTGTATACAGAGCCCCAAACAGTAGTAAAGATGTGGTCAACAAATTACAAGGGAAATAAAAAATGCATGTCAAAAGGAAAATGTTACGATAGTCATGGGGGATTTCAATATGGAGGTAGATGGGGAAAATCAGATTGATGCTGAATTCTAAGAGGGGGAATTTCTAGAATGCCTACGAGATGTCTTTCAAGAGCAACTTGTGGTTGAGCTGACTAGGGGATCAGCTATTCTGGATTGGGTGTTGTGCTATGAACCAGAATTGGCTAGAGATAATTGACGTAGACCTTTACACTAAGGTAAAAGAATGCTGAGAGTCCAGTGATCACAATATGATAGAATTCACCCTGCAATTTCAGGAGGAGAAGCTAAAGTCAGATGCATCAGTATCACAGTAGAGTAAAGGGAATTACAGAGGCATGAGAGAGAAGCTGACCAACATTGATTGGAAAGGAACACGAGCAGAAATGATGACAGAGCAGCAGTGGCTGGAATTTCTGGGACCAGTTCTGAAGGTGCAGAAATAGTGTTCTTATGGCAGGATGTCACAACCATGGGAGACATGAGAAGCCAAAGCCAAAGAGAGGGCATATAATGGAGCAAATATTAGTGGGAAGTTCGAGGATGGGTAAGCTTTTAAAAACCAACAGAAGGCAACTAAAAAGTCATTAAGAAGGTAAAGATGGAATACAAAGCCTGCTAATATTATTAAAGAGGATACTAAAAGTTTCTTCAGATACATAAAGTGTAAAGGAGAAGCAAGAATGGATATCAGACAGCTGGAAAATGATGGAGGAGTGGTAGTACTGGGGGACACAGAAATGACAAATAAACTAGCTAAGTATTTTGCATCATTCTTCACTGTGGAAGACACTAGCAGTATGCTAGAAGTTCGAGAGAGTCAAAGGGCAGAATCGTGTGAAGTTGCCATTACTAGGGAGAAGGTTCTTGGGAAACTGAAATGTCTGAGGGCAGATGAGCCACCTGGGCTAGGTGGTCTACACCTCAGGGTTCTGAAAGCAGTGGCTGAAGAGATTGTGGAGGCATCTATCCGTGCTTGTATCTTTCCTGTAATACCATGGGCTCTTAACTTCCAGCAGCCTCGTGTGGTGCCTTGTCAAAGACCTTCTGAAAATCTAAATACGCAACATCCACTAATTCTCCATTATCTATCCTGCTTGTTATTTCCTCTAATTATTCCAGCTGATTTGTCAGGCAAGATTTTCCCTTAAGGAAACCATTATATTTTTCCCCTTCCTTTCTCTCTTTTTTTTCTCCTTCTGTCCCTCTCACTATATCTTCCTCTGGTGCTCCCCTCCCCCTTTCTTTCCCCCAAGGCCTCCCGTCCCATGATCCTCTCTCTTCTCCAGCCTTGTATCCTTTTCGCCAATCAACTTTCCAGCTCTTAGCTCCATCCCTCCCCCTCCTGTTTTCTCCTATCATTTCAGATCTCCCCTCCCCCACCCACTTTCAAATCTCTTTTTCTTTCTCTTCTTTCAGTTAGTCGTGATGAAGGATCTTGGCCTGAAACGTCGACTGTACCTCTTCCTATAGATGCTGCCTGGCCTGCTGCATTCCACCAGCGTTTTGCTTTCAAGAATCAATTGATTCTGGCATGGTTCCGGAGGACTGGAAAATTGCAAATGTCACCCCACTCTTCGAGAAGGAAGAGAGGCAGAAGAAAGGAAATTATAGGCCAGTTAGTTTGACCTCAGTGGTGGGAAGATGTTGGAGTCGATTGTTAAGTTTGTGCTTTCAGGGTACTTGGAGGCGCATGATAAAAACGGCTGTAATCAGCATGGTTTCCTGATGGAAAAATCAGTTGAAATTCTTTGAAGAAACAACAAGCAGGATAGATAAAGGAGAATAGGTAGACATTGTGTACTTGGGTTTTCAGAAAGTCTTTGCCAAGGTGCCACACATGAGGCTGCTGGAACGAGTTAGAGCCTGTGGTATTACAGGAAAGATACAAGCATAGACAGAGCGTTGGCTGATTAGCTGGAAGGAAAGAGTGAGAATAAAGGGTGCCTTTTCTGGTTGGCTGCCGGTGACTAGTAGTATTCTACAGGGATATATGTTGGGACTGCTTCTTTTTACATTATATGTCAAAGATTTCGATGGAGGAATTGATGGCTTTATGGCCAAGTTTGCAGATGATATGAATAACAGCGGAGGGGCAGGTAGTGCTGAGGAAGCAGAGAGGCGATAGAAGGAGTTGGACAGATTAGGTAATGGGCAAAGAAGTGGCAGATGTAATATTGTCAGGAAGTGTATGGTCATGCACTTTAGTAGAAGAAATAAAAGCATAGACTATTTTCTAAAAGGAGAAAAAATTCAAAACTATACAAAGGGAGTTGGGATTCCTCATGTAGGATTCCCTAAAGGTTAATTTGCACGTTGAATCAGTGGTGAAGAAGGCAAGTACAATATTAGGATTCATTTTGAGAGGATTAGAATATATAGGTCGACCTTCACTAATCCGACTACCTGTAATCTGGTTCCTTCGATAATCCGCACTGATTTCAAATTTTCCGCGCAACTAATTTCAAATTTTCCGGGCCATTGTACCAATCTGCTGCGTGTTGTTTTGGTTGCACTAGATCTGTTTACGTGTTGGCGCACTCTTGTAAGCACAGATAGGCGATTCCTGCTTGTTTTTCTGCATTTATTAATACATTTGCATGGGGCACAGCCGCCCGGCACCCACCAGTGGCTGGGTAGCTGGTGCGCGCTGGGTCGGTCTGCCTTCTCGCCCACCTGCGGCAGTCGTGCACTGCCCTCCGGCGTCACCCGGCCAGCGCTCCGTTCTCTTCTGCCTGCGACCTCAGATCAGAAGTGGTGACCCGCTGAATTTAAGCATATTACTAAGCGGAGGAAAAGAAACTAATGAGGATTACCTCAGTAACTGCGAGTGCAATGTAGTCTTTGGGGTAACTGCAAGTCTGTGTCTTTGCTATTGCTTAGCTCATGCTTGAGTGCTGGTAGTGGGTGCACTTTATTTTTTGCCGGTGGGGAGAGGGGACTGTTGCTCGCTGCCACTTACGCGCGGGAGGGAAGGCAGCGGGGGGGGGGGGGGGAACTTAGGGGTTCTAACATTTAACTATCGTTCATTCTTTGGGACACTCCTCTGTTTTTGTAGATGGTTGCAAAGAAAAAGCATTTCAGGATGTATATTGAATACATTTCTCTGACATTAAATGAACCTTTGAATCCTTTGATATTTTAAAGATATGATGAAGTGCTTAGCTATTGCTTAATGTGATCCTTCTGTAGTTTGGCATTTTCACTAATCCGGCACTCCTCAGGTCCCAATGGTGCTGGATTATAGAAGGTCGAGCTGTACTGTAAAAGCAAGGATATAATGTTGAGGCTTTAAAAAGTGTTGGTGAGGCCTCACTTGGAGTTTTGTGAGCAGTTTTATTCCCCTTATCTTAGAAAAGATTTGCTGGCATTGGAGAGAGTTCAAACACAATTGATGGCTTTCGGCCTCTATTCACTGGAATTCAGAAAAGTGATGGATGAACTCAATGAAACCTATTGAATGTTGAAAAGCCTAGACAGAGTGGATGTGGTGAGGATGTTCCCTATGGTGGAGAAATCTAAGAACAGAGGACTCAACCTCAGAATAGAGGGACGTCCTTTTAGAAAGGAGATGAGGAGGAATTACTTCTGCCAAAGAGTGGTGAATCTGCTGAATTCATTACCATAGGCAGCTGTGGAGGGCAAGTCATTGGGTATATTTAAAGCAGAAGGTGAAAAATTCTTGATTAGTCAGGGCATGAAGGGATGTGGGGAGAAAGTAGGAGCTTGGGGCTGAGAGGGAAATGGATCAGCTATGATGAAATGGTGGAATAGACTCAATGGGCTAAATGGTCTATTTCTGCTCCTTTATCTTATGGTCTTCAAACACCTAATGAAATATAGCCACTGTTGTGCATTCTTTGTAATTGCATCAATATGCTAGGCCTAGGATAGATCTTCAGAGACGTTGACACCAAAGAACTTGAAACTGCTCACCCTTTCCTTTGACTCCTCAGTGAGGACTGGTGTGTGTTCCCTGGACTTCTTCTTCCTGAAGTCCACAATCAATTCCTTGGTCTTACTAACAGTGAGTGTAAGGTAGTTATTGCGATACCACTTGACCAACTGACCTCTCTCGCTCCTGTACGTCTTCTCATCACCATCTGAAATTCAGCCAACAATAGTTGTGTTGTCGGCAAAGTCAAAGATGGCATTTGGCTGTGTCTAGCCACAAGGTCGTAGGTGGAAAGAATGTAGAGCAGTGGGCTAAGCACATATCCTTGAGGTGCACCAGTGTTGATTGTCAGCGAGGAGCTATTATTTCTGGTAATGATATTAATTATTATTAAGCTTAAATCAAATGGAAGTGAATTTAAGAGGACAGGAAAACTTGAGGAAGATGTTCTGCAGTTTGGTCTTATTAGTGGAGTCAAAGGCTTTTTTATGAGTGTGATGATGGGGTTGTTTAAAGTGGATTGGGTAAATAAATTAAGAGATAGGTCAGTGGATGAGCAGTGGGAGATATTCAAACAGTTGCACCAATAACACCCATCAGAAATATGTCCAAATTAGAAAGCGAGGACCCAAAAAACTACCTTAAGCCCCCTGACCACTCTATTTTTATACCCTCTCCACTGATATGAAATGCTGTGGTAAGTGGAGCAATACACAACACCAGCTCAAACCACCAAACCAGAACCAGTCATCAATTGTCACTACTCTTCACGGGTCCCACTCCTGTGTTCACCTAACTTTCCTGTTCCCTCAACTGTATTCCTACAGTACAAATCAAAGCTCCTGCATCAGTTGTGTTACGTTCAAGGCCATGGTGTTGACAAGCATAAAGATTAACCCTGCACAATACACTCCATGAGAAAGAGGCTCATGGATAATGTTAAATTGAAAGTAGACATACAAGATAGTGTTACACATCAGCAGCAATAGATATGAAATTGAGTTGGGTTTTTATAAATAAACAATGAAATTTATTAACCTCTACTCAAAAACATAGAACAGTAAACAAACGACTAACTTAAACGGAGGTTAACAATGTTATATATCTTTAGTTATCAAACAGTAGAACTTGAAGACAATTCTTAACAGATCTTACTCAAACACAGTCTTAAGATGGTGGTTCAAAGAGTCCAAGTGATTTATGAAATAAATGAGAGGAGAGACTTCCCGAACCAGCGATAAAGAAAAGACGAAACTGCTGACACAGATCCCAGCTGAGAAATCCCTTGTCCGAAGAAATCACGAAGAATAAAATTTCTCACAGTAACTGACCTTTCGCAGGAGGTGGTCAACACACAACACCTGAGATCATGCAGGGGTTAACCAAAAGTGTGTGCCACAATACCCATATGGACCATACCAAATGTCAGTCACATTCAAGGCACACAGCACGCCGGTGATTTTTTGGGTTCGTACGAAGCTGGCAAATTCTTCACTTTCACTCTCTCTCTTTCCTTGATTATGTAACCACCCACTGTGACTCCCCAACAAAACAACTACTCAACCAATTGCGGTCTCCCCTTTTATACCGATTGGAACATGCCATCACGTGACATCATATCATTCCACTATCACGACCATTACATCATACTAATATCACGAGACACTTACATCATGCCAATATCACAAGACAATTACATCATGTTCACAAGCTACTCAGGTAACAATAGAGACAGGTAACAATAGTAGGGGCTGATAATTTGGGCACCATGGTACCGCAGCAGTTAGTGCAAAGCTATTACGGCACAGAGTGTTCCAAGTTTGGTGTTCAATTCCAGTGTATGTTCTCTCTGTGGAATGCATGGGTGCTTTTCTGGATTATCCAGTTTCCATCAACAGGCCAAAGACGTACAGAGTAGGTTAATTGGTCATTGTAAATTGTCCTGTGATTAGGTTAGAGTTAATTAAATTTGTCAGGGGTTGCTGGGGTGATGTTGCGGGAAGGAACTACTCCATGCTGTATCACTGATTAAATAAATGACAGATCGGAGGGGTTGGGAACCAGCAATGAAATACTAAATAGCTCATAACGGAGAAGATTGAATTTGAGCAAAGACTTGCACATAACATTACAATAAACGATAAGAATTTTGATGCGTATGGGAAAAAGAAGTGGATTTTGCTCTTCCAATGTGACTGGATACTAGGATTGATTGCAATAGATCCCCTATAAGTAGTCAATTTAATTAAATTGTAAAAAGCTAATTATAACTAATTACAATTTCAATTGCATCATTTAAAAATAATTGAATATGAATATTTTTGAGTGATCCAGTGGAAAAACTTGCCTTTTTAGTGACTTCTAATGTTATTATAAATCTTCTGTGTTGCAATCCATCCAAGAATTTGAGCCATTTGTCAATTTGTGACGACCTGCTATTGTAAGCTATTGACTTCCTGCATTCCTCCAATCTTGGCCTCCTGTACAGGGGCCATTTCCTTTGCACCACCATTTTTAATCGTGGCTCATCAAACAATAATTGCATTTAGTTTTTTTTCATTTTTCCAGTTTTTAGGTAGGGTCTTTAATCTAAAACATTTAACTTTTTCTCTGCCAATGGATTTTGCTTGATCTGCTAAGCTGCCAAACATTTTGGTTTAGTTTAGCTGAACTAACCTTACTGTTTTTGTTATTGCTAAGAAGTGGAGTAAGGTGACTGATATCTGTGTAAAGAGCAAACTGCCCAAAAGATACAAAATATCGTGATTTCACCAGTGAGGTGGGAAAGACCATGTTACCAGAAGACTTGCTGTAATTATGCAAATAAACTTTAAAGTACCAGTAGAAAAAATACTCAATACTGACTCAACAGTGCAGGTTTTAAACCTAGTAATCCTGTACTTGGAAAGAAGATTGCACTGCCTCTCAGTTACAGATCTTCCCCCAATCAAAGATAGCAGTTGTTTATAATTCAAAATACCTGCTAAAAGGGTTTGGGAAGCAGATTTTTTTTGCAAGAGTTGGGTAATTACATAGCTTACATTACTGAGACCAGTCTTTTCTTAAATCTTAGATTTTATTTTGTTACTGCTATGGTAGAATTCAAACTCTGGTCTCTGGGATTCTGACAGCTCATCCCTCAGAATGATGGAAAATATACTCACATCTAATTCTGTCTTTGCTTTTTAAACCAGGATTGGGAGGAAAGGCGAAAGAAAAACATAGAAAATTTCAATGAAGAAATGGAGAGAATAGCAGAATATGAAAAGAATCAGCGGGTAGGAATCTGTAGGCCTTTTATGATGTTGTTGTTTTACATCTTTCTTTTTCATAGCAAGCACCATAATGGGAAGACCCAGTTAAATTCAGAATGTAGATCCTATTCATATGTATATTTGTCAGCAACTGCTGGCAGCTTATTCAACAGTGGAAACCAAAGGTACTATGCTGTATAGGATCTCTTCTCAAGAAGGGTTGACATGTACAAAAGGGACAAGTTACACCTGAACCCAAGGGTCAGAAGGTGTTGAATCATTGTGAACAGAGTTAAGGAACTGCAAGGGCAAAAAGACGCTGATGGGAGTTATATACAGACCCCTAAACAGTAATAAGGATATGGTCTACAAATTACAACAGGAGATAGAAAATGCATGCCAAAGGAGCAAAGTAACAATAGGGGATTTTGATATGCAGGTAGATTAGGAAAATCATGTTGGTGCTGGATTCCAGGGGGATTTCTAGAATGCCTTTGAGCAATGTTCCCTCTAATTTGTATTGACCAGTGTGTGCAAAAATTTTGCGCTGTGCATTTTTTTTGCCGGGTGACAACATGTACGCACTGAATTTTTAAGTAAACCTGAAGCTATTCTAAGGATAATAAACTACCAAGCCCAGGTTGTTGTTCATCGTTTTAAAGAAATAAAATAATAGTCGATAAGAACTTTGACCTACTCTGGGTTTAATCGTTTTTGCTCTCGTTTATCTGCACTGTCATAAAATATAAGTAGCAGGTTACGAAGGATTTTCTTGCCAGAGCTTTTGCACATTTGTGATTTGCTTGCTAAATTATGCTGTAAAAAGTCAAGCTTCCAATTATCATTCCACTTCTTCCCATTTGCAAATCCTCCAACAACTTTTGCATTGCGACAATACACACAGATAACTCCAGTTTCTGTATTGTACATAAATATTTCTCATACCTACACATTCCTGACCTCATGAGCTTTCAGTGTAGCAGTTTCTACTGTTTCATTAAGCTATTCTGCATTAAATGAACTAGCAGTTCTGCATTTCACTCCATTTGCTTCTTTGGAATTCGACATAGAGAATCAATAATTTTTTCAATAAAGATAGTATAAATAAGCCAGTTCTAAAATCTGCAGACAAATTATCACAAACTGCACTTTGTCAACACTGTCTGCATCAGAAATCGGAAAAGGAAATGTGATTGTGTACAATCGTGAAATATACTTAACATGCCAATGAGGTAGAGGATGACAGCTTTTTTGCACCATTTAAATTCCTTTGTGCACTAGTAGCAAAAGTTGTGTGCACATGCACACCTTAGAGGGAACATTCCCTGTGTGATGGCTTTTAAGAGCAGCTCATGGTTGAGTCCACTAGGGGATCAGCTACAAACAAGAAACCTATAGATTAGTGGTCAGCAACTGGTCGATCTTTGAGACTTTCCCAGTAGATCCAGAAAAAAATGAAAAATAAATACACAAATACTGTTGTAATGTGAGCATTATAAAAATAAGTAATACTAATTAGGATAATGGTGATATAGCAATACTTTCACTACTGAAAACTGTTTGTAAAGAGAGATTGCTTCCGGATTGCGGGGTTTTAGTTCCATTCTTTCTGCCCAGTGCGCATGTGTGTAGCTCCCCCGCCATGCACCGCAATAGAAAAGACTGGAAGTAAAACCCTGCAACCCAGAAATACTATCATAATTAGTATTACTTATTTTTATAATGCTCACATTACTACACCTTTAATTCTATGTTTCATTATTTAATTTAATTTCAACACGAAAAATAAATGAATAAAAATCAACTGTTGCATTCAGTGTGGTGACTGGGGCTGAATACTTTCTGCTAGTTCCCTGAAATTTGGCTCATAACTACAGCCAGTTTGAGACAGTCTGTGAGGTGTCTGTCAGTAAGTAGGGTTGCCAACTGTCTCGTATTAGTCGGGACATCCCGTATATTGGGCTAAGTTGGTTTGTCCCATACGGGACTGCCCATGTCCCGTATTTCCCCCGTTAAGGTAGAGCATTCCGATGAAATAGTTTGTAAGCTGAAATGGTGTAAAACGAAGAAGCAATTACCATTAATTTATATGGGAAAAATTTTTGAGCGATCTGGCTCAATGACTACTTTATCACAGATGGTACAAGGAACCTGACAGACCTTGTAAAACTTTGTGTCATTTTCATTTAACTATTTTACCCTTGATATGTTTGAGTTTTTCAATGCCAGCCTTGAAGGTCATCCAGTACCTTTCTTAATTCCATGATCAAGGTTTAACAGGCAGAGCTTCACGGCAGTTTCTCTGAGTTGTGTGGCAACCAATCGACAGAGAGGGATTCATTCGAAAGGGCGAATAAAAGTAACGCAGGTGCAAGTGGAGTGGCCATTCTTTTGAGTGTGCTGGTATTTAGGGTGGCTTTGGCTCATCAACCTTGGGTGAGGCAACTTTCTCTTTCGGTCTTCACTCCTGCCCGCTGTACCCGTTCCTCAGCCACACGTTCACCTGCCAAATCATCCTATTCTTGCCCTCACTGGCACAATCAAAGGCAGCAATCCAGAGATTACCACCCTGCAGCTTCTGAGAGAATGAATTAAGGAAACGGAGCTGCAGCTTGATGACCTTCGACTCATCAGGAGGTCATAGACAGGAGCTACAGGGAGGTAGTTACCCCTAGATTGCAGAAGACAGGTAACTGGGTGACTGTCAGGAGAAGGAGGGGAAATGCACAGAGTACCCCTGTGGCCGGTCCGCTCGATGATAGGAATATAACCTTAGATACTGTTGTAAGGTCGACCTACCGAGGAGGAGCCACAGTAACCGTATCCCTGGCACTTAGTGCAGTGACTCAGCAGAGCAGAGAGGTGAAGCAGACTGCAGTGTAGAGAGGATATTCCTTAGTCAGAGGAATAGAGACAAGATTCTGAGAACACGATAGAGACACCAGGAAGGTATGTTGCCTCCCTAGTGCCAGAGTCAGGGATATCTCGGATCGAGTCTGAGGCATTCTTAAGGATAAGGGTGAGCAGCCAGAGGTCTTGGAGCATATTGGCACCAATGACGTAGATAGGCAAGGAGAGGAGGTCCTGAAGAAAGCTGAGAAACAGGACCTCCAGGGTAATAATCTCTGGATTGCTGCCTGTGCCACGTGCCAGTGAGGGTAAGAATAGGATGATTTGACAGGTGAGTGCGTGGCTGAGGAACTGGTGCAGGGGGCAGGGGTTCAGATTTATGGATTATTGGGATCTCTTCTGGGGAGGTAGGGCCTGTACAAAAGGAACAGGTTACATCTGAACCTGAGGGGGATCAATATCCTTGTGGGTAGATTTGCTAGGGTTGTTCAGAAGGTTTTAAACTAATTTGGCAGTGGGGTGGGAAGCACAGTGATAGTGCTGAGGATGAGGTAGTTGGTTTACAAACAAAGGCAATCTGTATCCGTTGGTAAAAAATGAAATCAAATCATTAGAAAGAGGTGATATAGGGTCGGAAGATGTTGAATGATTGTGAACAGAGTCAAGCATAAAAAGACCCTGATGGGAATTGTATACAGATACCCAAACAGTAGTAAGGATGTGGCCTACAAATTACAGTGGGAGACAGAAAATGCGTGCCAAATAGGCAGTGTTACAATAGTCATGGGGGACTTCAATATATAGATAGATTGGGAAAATCAGGGTGGTGCTGGATCTCAAGGGGGAGGGAGGGTGTCACGTGATCGTCAACAATGAGTATATCGAGTCAAGATTTATAAACAAACAAGCATTTATTAAACCCTGATAAACAATGAAAGAAAAAACGAAAATCCTAACCGGAAGTAAACAGCTATGTAGCCATTCAGTAAACCGCTACTCAGTACTAGTTCTTAAAGTGATAAATGCGAAACCAGTTCTTAAAGCGATAAATTCAAACACAGTTTCCCGAATGGTAAATTTTAAAGTCCAAGAGATTTATACAGTCAATTAGGAGAGACTTTCATGAAGTAACAAATTCCTCGAAGACACGACGTCACTGCTTCTCCCAGTCGGATCCTGCCTTGTCCACAGGATTCACAACGACGGAAATAAAACGTTTTTTAAAGGCACTGACCTTCCTCCTCCATAGAATAGATCCTGCACAGCCTTTTCTGCTGCCTTTTTAGCAGCGGCTATCTCATGCAGATCACTTTCTTGAACGAATTCAATAATGGTCGATCCTTTCCAAACCCATCGAACGTCTCCTTCAGGGTCCCGTCTTCACTCTCCAATGTTACTGAAAAGATAAATTAACAAACCCGGCAGCAATTGGTCAAACTGCCGGCTCAGACTTCTGTACCTTACAATAGAACATAAAACTCCGTTTAAAATCAAAACTGCGTCATAATGCAAATAAGCAGCGGAGCAGAGTATCTCATTGACGTTCTAACTGGAAAACTAACTGCGTCACCAGGGGTCTTCCCTTTTATACCCGTGGTGAATATGTCATCACGTGACCTCACATCGGCGGGAAAATTACATCAGGTGTCCTCCAAAAGGCCATTACATCATTCTCACAAGAAAGTCACAAGATCTCCATGAGGAATGTAACACTAGAATGCCTACGAGATGGTTTTTTAGAGCAGCTCGTGGTTGAGCCCACTAGGGGATCAGCTATTCTGGATTGGGTCTTGTGCAGTCAAGCAGAAATGGTTAGAGAACTCAAGGTAAAAGAACCCTTAGGGGAGAGTGATCATAACATGATCGAATTCACCCTGATATTTGAGAAGGAGTAGATAGTCAAATGTATCAGTATTACAGTGGGGTAAAGGGAATTCCAGAGGCATGAGAGAAGAGTTGGCCAAGATTGATCGGAAAAGAGCATTGGCAGGGATCTGAAATTTCTGGAAGCAATTTGGAAGGCACAGGATATATACATCCAAAAAGGAAGAAGTATTCTAAAGGCAAGATGACACAACTGTGGCTAACAAGAGAAGTCAAAGCCAACATAAAATCCACATAACAGAGAAAAAATTGTGAGAAGTAAGAGAATTGAGAAGCTTTTAAAAATCAACAGAAGGCAACTAAAAAAGTCATTAAGAAGGTAAAGATGGAATACCAAAGTAAGCTAGCCAATAATGTTAAAGAGGATGCCAAAAGTTTCTTCCATACATGAAGTGTAAAAGAGAGGCAAGAATGAATATCAGACCACTGGAAACTGACGCTGGAGAGGTAGTAATGGGGACAAGGAAATGGTGGATGAACTAAATAAGTATTTTGCATTAGTCTTCACTGTGGAAGACAAAGTATAGTGAAAGTTCCAGGTATTAGAGGGCATGAAATGTGTGAAGTTTCTTGGGAAACTGAAAGGCCTGAAGGTAGGTAAATCATCTGGACCAGATGGTGTACACCCCAAAGTTCTGAAAGAGGTGGCTGAAGAGATTGTGGAGGCATTAGTAATGATCTTTCAAGAATCACTAGATTCTAGAATGGTCTGGGAAGACTGCAAAATTGCAAGTGTCAGTCCAGTCTTCAAGAAGGAGAGAGGCAGAAGAAAGGAAATAATAGGCCAGCTAGTCTGATATCAGTGATTGGGAAGATGTTGGAGTTAATTATTAAGGATGAGGTCTCAGGGTACTTGGAGGCACATGATAAAATAGCCCATTGTCAGCATGGTTCCTTGAAGGGAAAATCATGCCTGACAAATCTGTTGGAATTCTTTGAAGGAATAACAAGCCGGCTAGACAATGGAGTGTCAGTTGATGTTGTGTACTTGGATGTTCAGAAGGCCTTTGACAAGGTGCCACACATAAGGCTGCTTAACAAGCTACGAGTCCATGGTATTACACGAAAGATTCTAGCGTGGAATAAGCAGTGGCTGATTGGCAGGAGGCAAAGTGTGGGAGTAAAGGGAGCCTTTTCTGACTGACTGCCTGTGACTAGTGGTGTTCCACAGGGGTCTGTGTTGGGACTGGTTATATTGTTATATGTCAGTGATTTGGATGATGGAATTGTTGGCTTTGTTAAAAAATTTGCAGGTGATACGAAGGTAGGTAGAAGGGCAGCTAGTTTATTTATTTGTTTGTTGAGATGCAGTGCGGGACAGACCCTTTCAGCCATGCCACCAGAACTTCTCATTTAATCCAAGCCAAATCAAAGGACAATTTACAATGGTCAATTAACCCAGCGGTCCCCAACCACCGCGCCGCAAAGCATGTGCTGCCGGGCCGCGAGGAAACGATATGATTTGGCGATATGAGTCAGCTGCACCTTTCCTCATTCCCTGTCATGGCCACTGTTGAACTTGAACGCACGTGAGGTCATTACCCGCCCCTCATCCATGTCAGCGCGAGAAGAAGATCAACTCCTCGAGCTTGCAACTGACGGCGGGCTGAAAAGTATGTTTGACATAACATCTCTGCTGGCATTCTGGATCAAAGTCAAGGCTGAATATCCTGAGATAGCCACGAAAGCACTGAAAACGTTGCTTCCATTTCCAACATATCTCTGCAATGAATGCAACGAAAACTAAATTGCAGAATAGACTGGACATAAGGAAGCCCCTTCGAGTATCGCTGCCTTCCCACCACCCGTCAATAGGACCATCTTTTTACAGGAAAACAAGCCCAGGGCTCCCACTGATTCGGCAATATTGGTGTCTTGCAACGATTTTATATGTTCATTCAGGGAAAATATGCGCTGTGTGTTTAATATCCAAACGTTACTTAAAATGTGATGATGCTATTGACTAAGTGACTTATATAACCATATAACAATTACAACACGGAAACAGGCCATCTCTGCCCTTCTAGTCCGTGCCCAACGCTACTCTCACCTAGTCCCACCGACCTGCACTCAGCCCATAACCCTCCATTCCTTTCCTGTCCATATATCTATCCAATTTTTCTTTAAATGATAATATCGAACCAGCCTCTACCACTTCTACTGGAAGTTCATTCAACACTTACTTCAAACTCCCCTGATAATTGATTTATCATTATATTCATGCAAGGAAAGTATGTGCTGTGTGTTTAATAATAAATTCGTTAGATAAACCCTTTTAGAAACGAAATTGAGTGTATTAGCCACTTCTCACCTATATTCCGGTCGTAATTAACACCCCCCCCCCCCCCCCCCCGGAACAGAATCGCCAAAAACAATTAGTAGGAAAAAATCGACACGTACACGCATACGCACTGGTGCGCGCGAAAGGCTTCATGGTCATTGTAGTCTTTCTCGGGGTAAACACAACGTATTTGACTGCTGCTCTTGTCTGTTGACAACCCTACACCACCGCCCCCCAGGTCGGCCGGTCCGCAGAATATTGTCAATATTAAACAGGTCCCCAGTGCAAAAAAGGTTGGGGACCCCTGAATTAACCTATCAGCCGGTACACCTTTGGATTGCGGGGGAAAACCGAAGCACCTGGAGGAAACCTATGCAGTCACAGGCAGAACATACAAACTCCTTACAGACAGTAGTGGGAGTTGAACCCTTGTCACTGGTACTGTAGAGCATTCAAGCTGCCACACTACTGTACCGTTTTGAAGAAATAGGCTACAGAAGGACTTAGACCAATTAAGAGAATGGGCAGAGAAGTGGCAGATGGAGTACAGTTTTGGGAAGTGTATGGTCATGCACTATGGTAGAAAAAATTGAAAGAGTTGACTATTTTCTAAATGGAGAGAAAATACAAAAATTTGAGGTGCAGTGACAACTTGGGAGTCCCTGTGTAGAATTCCTTAAAGGTTAATTTGCTGGTTTTCTGTGGTGAGGAAGGCAAATGCAATGTTGGTATTCATTTCAAGAGGACTCGAATATAAAAGCAAGGATGTAATGTTAAGACTTTATGCAGCACTGGTGAGGCATCACTTGGAATATTGTGAGCAGTTTTGAGCCCCTTACCTTAGAAAGAATGTGCTGAAACTGGAGAGGGTTCAAAGGACGCTCACAAAAATGATTTCAGGATTGAATGGCTTGTCATATGAAGAGTTTTTCATGACTCTGGGCTGTATTCACTAGAATTCAGAAAAATAAGGGGTGACCTAATTGAAACCCATTGAATTGTGAAAGGCCTTGATGGAGTGGATATGGAGAGGATGTTTTCTGTGGTAGGAAAGTCTTAAGACCGGAGGACAGTGCCTCAGAACAAAGAGTGCCGAATCTGTGGAATTCATTGCCACAGGTGGCTGTGGACCCAAGTCATTACATATATTTAAGGCAGAGATTGATAGATTCGTGATTGGTCACAGAATGAAGGGATATGGGGGGAGGGCAGGGGGAGGCAGGAGACTGGGACAGAGAGGAAAAATGGATCCACCGTGATGAAATGGTGGAGCAGGCGCGATGGGCCAAATGACCTAATTCTGCTCCCATATCTTATGGTCTTATGGTATGTCTGTGTGTGCACATTAAGGTGTCTGTGAGAAACCATGGATGAATCATCTTTTTCTCTTGCTCAAATTGCTTTTCTCACCAGCTGAGGGTGTTACTCTAACTGTTGCTCTTGAATTTCACCTACCTCAGCATGAGCTGGGAAGTGAATTGGGACAGGACAAGACCTAATTGGTCTTTGTACCTTGATGACTGGATAACCTTCCAACAAACTGAAAATTTCCAATGCAACAGAGTGTTTGGCTCTAACTGGCTAATTATTGGACATCTGGGGAAGTTTTTTTTTCCTTTTTGTAGTCTTTAGATGTATTCATTGTGTTTTTTAAAGACTTTCTAAAGACCTTTCAAGCAGGAAACAATTTGATGTGAGATGGCTTGCAGAATATTATTTCGTTTACAGTATAAGTACAACACAGACAACATTTACACCAGTGCCAATATTTATGCATCACGAGCTGCCACCATTCCAGTAATTCAACATATCCTTCTCTCCCTCATTTATCTCTCTTCCCCATTGATATTTTTATGCTAGTTGCCATGATCAAGTTGCAGTGGGTAGGACATTACACACTCTAGTCCATCCCTGGTAATGAAGTTTTTAAGAATTCTTATGAAATTTGGTTGGTGACAGAATGAACCTAGTTCTAGTCTTCCCAAAAAGTGAAAACATCTTCTCTGTTTATCCAGTCATGCACTTTCAGAATGTTAAAGACTTCTATCACTAGAGTTCAGTCATCTCTCAGTCTTTTGTACTGTATTGGGAAATAGAGCACCAAACTGTTCAGTGTTTGACCTTACGGCTCTAGAGACACGGGTTTGATTCTGACCTTGAGTGCTGTCTATTTGGAGTTTGCGCATGTTCACAGTGAATGGTAAGTTTCCTCCTGATGCTGTGTTTCTCCCCCACTTGCCAACACCATACTGGTTGGTAAGTTGTTGTAAATTGCCCTTGGTATATGTGGGTGGCGGAAGAGTAAGCATGAGGTGTAATGAATTGATGCGGATGCCAGAGGAAAAGGTGCTTGATGCAGTAGGCCAAAAGGAAATTCAGTTCAGAGGAATCCGTAATGAGAAAGAATGAAAAGGAATAAGGGAGAGAACAATTAAATAATTAAGAAAGGAACAAGGAACTATGAAATTAAGTGATCAAGAAACATAAAATGATGGCATATTGTACACATCAATAAAAAGAAAGCCGAGATGGAATATGGCCATTTGTGAACACAGGAATTAAAATCACAGGTGATGATAGAGATGGCAGGAGTATTATATCATTGTTTTTGTGTGTAACTCTTGCTTCGGCTAGTGGCTTAACATAGGAGGTGATAGCCCCCAGCCTGGCCAAATTTAAGAAATCTTGTTTGGGTGGATGCTGCGTGATGTGCCCCCCTGTTACAAATCGGTACCCTGAAATAACAAACAATATACAATATGCAATTAAACAATTAAGCTTCATTATTCTTACTTTGACTATACGGTTAGTAAGGGAAACAAAAAAAAAGAAAAAGGGCCCAATCTTATGAAACAGTCTATTGCGCAACGTTGGAGCTCACTGAAAAGCCGGTTGTCCACCATCGACCTCCTCCGATTGTCGCTGCCCTTCCGACCCTCGCTCCAAGTCCACTCCGTCCAGCGGTCTACCAGCTCTCTCTATTTGCGTCTTCTCTCCTTATCTCTCCCTGCCAAAAGACTGCGAAAATCTCTCTTCCAGACTCACAAAAAAGAATAACAGTTCTCTCATTGGCTAGCCCCCAGCATTCCAAACCCCGTTATCTCTAGTCATAACCCAAACGTTGCTGCTACAGAGAAACCATTACATTATCAGTGAAACCCTACAGCATGTTACACTCTCCTCCCACCAAATATAGTCATGTCCTCATGACGTTGAGATAATTCACCAACCCTTCCTGCAAAACACAAAGCCCAATCCAGGTGTAAAAGGCAGTAACATAGCTCCCCAACACAGTAGGGGTCACACTCTGTTTCTCTGGTGCTATGTAGGCCATCCTATCCGATGGTCTCCTAATTCTCTGAGACTTCCGCACCCCATCATCCAACTCTTCAGGTTCCTACACTACTGGGAATACTTTCTGTCTACCTGGCGAGGCCTCCCCCAATCTATCACTCATGCCCGCCTGCAACTCGGAGCCCTCTGTCCTGTGATCAAACCCCACTTCCTCCCCTGCAGAGTCCCGCTGCAAGCCAGGCTGCCCACATATATCCACCCCCCCACCACTTCACCTGTCTCAATGGGAGGAGGGCCGGAGTCTCTTCCTCAATCAATGGGGAGTTAACGAAAGGCAGCATATACCACATATCCAGGTCCTCATCCTCCCAACCAGTATCCCTCTCAGGGGTGGGAGCCGGCCTAACCTCGCCTGTTAGGGGCCCGGTAGTCACCCCGCGTTTCCGCAGAGTCCCCTTACTAGGTGTAGGCTCCAAGTCGGGCTCTGGGTCTACCTGCATCTCTTGTCCCAGGGGCAACAGGTGGTTCCGATGGAGAATCTTGACAGGCCCATTCCCGTTCTCTGGTTTCACCCGGAAAACTGGTAGGTTTGGCATCTGACTCTCCACCACATAGGACGTAACTGCCCAGCGGTCAGCCAACTTGTGCTTTCCAGGTAGCCCCAAATTCCTTATGAGGACTCTGTCTCCTGGCAGGGATTGGGAGAACCTCACCTTTCGATCATACCTCCTCTAATTCCCTTGATTCTGCTTGGTAGCTGTGACCCCAACTAATTCATAAGTCCTTTTCAACTCTTTTCTCATGTCAGACACATACTTCAGATAAGTCTTCACTGGTAAGTCAACCTCGTCAGTCCCAAAGCAAAGGTCAATGGGCAACCTTGCCTTGTGCCCAAACATCAGATAATATGGCAAGTACCCAGTAGCTTCATTTCATGTACAATTATAACTGTGAACCGGATGCCCAATATGTTGACTCCACCTGCTCTTGCTGCTGATCTCCAGGGGTCCCGAGCACGCCTAGCGAGGTCTGATGGCTGGGGATCACCCTCGACTTGGAACTGGATACTGATAGTGGATGATCAGCCATGATCACAGTGAATGGCGGTGCTGGCTCGAAGGGCCGAATGGTCTACTCCTGCACCTATTGTCTATTGTCTATTGTCGACGTCTCGACTCCTCGACTCCAAGCATGCCCAGTAACTAATGGATGAGTCTGCTCTCGAAATCCCGTCCCTGATCACTATGTATCCGTCTGGGGAGGCTGTAATAAAGGAAATACTTCTCCCATAACACTGGCCACTGTCAACGCCCTTTGGTCGGAAAAGCCTGAGCATATCTGCTATAGTGGTCCGTGATGATTAAGACATTCGCCGTGTTGCTGGCATTGGGTTCTATTGAAAGGAAATCCAAACACACCAGGTCCAGAGGCCCTGCACCCTGCAAATGGGACAAGGGAGCTGCCCACGTAGGCAGTGTCTTCCGCCGTGTGCATCGAATGTATGAATTGCAGTATTCTTCGACCTCCGACTTCATTCGGGGCCAGTAAAACTGATCTTTGAGCAATCCATAGGTCTTTTCCACCCCCAAATGTCCAGAATCATCACGAAGTGATTTCAACGCCGTCCTCCAATACTTCTCAGGCAGAACCAGCTGGCAACGCTGGGGTCAGTCTGCGGGTGACGTGACCCGGTTCTTCAATTCCAACCGAGGCCGTTCTCGTAGTAATGGAGGCATCAACACATGTTTCATCTTTTCCGCCTGAGCCATGTCTCCCTTTTCGGCCGCCGACCAAATGTACCAATGCCTGGATCATCTCGCTGAGCAGCAAGCCACTTCCCCAGAACTCAATTCCATCAGCTGATTTGTCTTCAGAGCAGTCAGGTTACGGTAAACTTGGGGGATGGTGTTATCAGAAGCCCCCAATTGATCCACCGCTCACTCCTGCCCCTCCTTTTCCTCTGCCTTCGCGGTGATGGCAAACTGACACAGGGCCTTCACCTCTAGGGCAGGAACACTCCCTGACTAGTCCCTTATGTGCCCGTCGGGACAAAGCATCAGCATCAATGTTCCGGCTTCTGGGCCGGTATTTCAGGCTGAAATCATAGGCAGACAACGCCACCAACCACCGATGGCCTGCGGCATCCAGTTTTGCCGAGGTCAGGGTATAAGTTAGGGGGTTGTTGTCCGTCCTCACCTCAAACTTGGCCCTGTAGAGGTAGTCACACCACCCATTTCAATGCCAGAAATTCCAACTTGTGCGTGGGATAGTTTTTCTCGGAGGGCAACAGACTCCGGCTGACAAACGCAACGAGCCTCAACCCGAAGCCCTGATCCTGATACGGGACACCCCCTAAACCCCCTCAGCTGGCATCCGTGTGCAGTACCGAAGGGAATCAGGGGTCTGCAAAAGCCAGCACTGGCTCCTGGGTCAGCAGCTCCTTTGGCGACTGAAAGGTCTCCTCACATTTTGCATCCCACCTCAGTCCAAAGGGCTTCGACGGGCTAAGATACTCTCCACCCTCCTGGCCTTTTATTTAAAATGGAAAGAAGGGATGAATTGTATATCCTAATCAAACTCAAGATAAAAGCTTTAGTCTCAATGGATTGCATTTCAAAAATTGGGGTAAATGATAGCAGAAGAATTCCTGTAAGTATAATAGGTCATTAGGACGTCTTGCAGTTCCAGAGAACTGACAAGAAAGTATACTGAATGTGACTGGGAATTATTGACCAGTTGGCCCAACACTGGGGACAAGGGAAAATGGAATTCGTGCTAAAGGAGAGAATAGGTTAGCATCTAGAAGCAAGACAATAACTAGTATGGATTCATAATGGAAACATCAAATGTTTTAAACAAGTAATTGACCAAGTAGATGATGGTAATTCAGTAGATATTGTGTCTAGGTGTAAGCCTCATTGTAAGTTGCAAGATGAACTTCAAATATTTCTGGCTGAATTGCAGATGAGGTTAAAGCACTTCAGAAAAGTAATACAGTAATTTTGAAAGTCTGTGGCCAAGAAGAGCAGTGTGATCTACCTCAATGACTATAATCCAGTAGTGCTGATATCGATGGTGATGAAATGCCTTGAGAGGTTGGCCTTGGCTAGAATCAACACTGGTCTCAAAAAGGACCTGGACCCATTGCAATTTGACTATCACCGCAATAGGTCTACAGCAGAAACTATCTCAGTGGCTCTCCACACGGCCTTGGATCGCCTGGACAATGCAACTACCTATGTCAGGATGCTGCTTATTGATTTACGCCATCATTCCTACAGTCCTGATTAAAAAGCCTCAGAACCTCGGCCTCTGTACCTCCCTCTGCAACTGGATTCTCAACTTCCTAAAGGATGTGTGCTTAGCCCACTGCTCTACGCTCCCTGCAGCTATGGCCATTGTTGGCAGAATTTCAGATGGTGACAAAAGGGCATACGGGAGCAAGATATACCAGTTAGTTGAGTGATGTCACAGCAACAACCTTGCAGTAACGTCAGTAAGACCAAAGAGCTGATTTTGGACTTCAGGAAGGGTAAGATTAGGGAACACAAACCAATCCTCAGAGAGATCAGAAGTGGAGAGAGTGAGCAGTTTCAAGTTCCTGAGTATCAGTATCTCTGAGGACCAAACCTGGACGCAACACGTTGATGCAGCTATAAAGAAGGCAAGACAGTGGCTATATTTCATTATGTGTTTGAAGAGATTTCATTTGTCAACTAAAACACTCAGAAATTTCTACAAATGTACTGTGGAGAGCATTCTGACAGGCTGCATCACTGGCTGGTATGGGGAGAGGGGGGTGGGGGGACTACTGCACAAGATCGAAATAAGCTGCAGAAACTTGTAAAATTAACTAGTTTTATCATGGGTATCAGCCTCCGTAGTACCCAAGATATCCTCAAGGAGCAGTGCCTTAGGGAGCCGATGTCCAACATTAAGGACCCCCACCACCCAGAACGTTGTATGACTGGAAATAGTGGTGTTTGTGGCTCTTGTTGAGAACCCCCTGCCCATGTGTTGTCCTTTCTCAGTAATCAGTCATTATTCTTCAGTGAGGATCAGGTATTGAGCAATCCAGTAGGATGAAACTACTTCACTCTCTTGCATGGGAGAAATTAGACCCCAATTCTACAGTTTAACAGATGGCACTAGCCTAGCAATGGCCCCTAACTGGCGATGAGAGCTTCAGCAATTAGTTATTCACATCTACTGATTTCCCTGCTCTGACAAATTCTGATGCATTTTATTCCTCTGTTTATTCCCCTACATAGAATGCTGCTTGATTTGTTGAGTTCCTCCAGATTTTATGTTTGTTGTTCACCAGTATCTTTCTCTTTGTACACTTTCCTTTACTTGTCTCCCTCATGCTGCCACCATTCCTTTTCATCTCTCTTAATTTTTCTGGGCCAGGCATCTGGAAAGGAGATAAGTAAATCTGTGAGGGAGAGATTAGAAGAGGGAGGTAAAATGTTTCTTTGATAGATACAGATTTTAAAAAGGACTGGAAATAACCCATGTGGAATATAGATGTCAGCATTGACTGGCTAGGCAGAATAATGCCCTTGTGATTTGTATTCAATGTTTCCTGATTAGTATCACATTTCATTCTAGCAAATCCTTTCAACAGTAATTCTCAGTGTTTCAGTTATACTTCTTAATTTGGAGAACAAGTGTACTATAACTGAGCTGTATACAACTTCAGTGTAACTTCACTCTTTTAAAGTTCTATCAAGAAATTAACCTGGTACTTTTTCCAGCTTTAAATTTGTCCCTGCTTTTAGTGAGTTGTGCTATTGCTCATCTCCCTCGGATGTTAACAGTTTATCACACAACTAAATACCTTACATTGTAAAAGGAATGTATACTGTTGTCAGAAAAAGTTCCCTCCAATATGTCCCTGTACCTGATTCAATTTTCCCTTCTGAATATACCCACTTACAACTAGTTAATCTTCCATCAGTAATGATAACCCATCCAGGCTTGCTGAGCTTTAGAATGACTTGATTAGCATCAGCACTCATCCATTCATTGATACAGTAACATGGGGGCAGATGAGATTCAACACCAATGAATTTAGGTAAGAAGAATTTGGAGGTCACCAATTTCTTGGGAGCTATGAGTTTACATGGTATAGAGGAACAGAAGGACTTCAGTTATGAAATTTATGCAACAAGTTTGCAAGCAAAGCACAGACCATGTGCCCTTCACTGCTTTTACCTACTGAATCACAATGAATGGGTTTTAATTTGAATCTAATTTTTTTCTTCCAATTTATTTGATTTTTTTTACAGCTTGATAGTCTCTGAGCTATGATAGCTGTAAGTCATTTCAGCTGGTTGTACTATTGTTTACAGGTATTTTTAAGGTAATTTTTCAGGCATTATTAAGGGCTAGAAATCTGTTGTATATTGTTTTTGTTGTACATCAACTAGGTACGTTATATCTGAAATCTGATTGATAAATTCGGTCAGCTCCTTTGTAAGTGAATTAAAGCAGTAACATACGTTCAAGCCAGGTCCTTGCTGTGAATGCTACATGCATGCTTGTAGCAATAAGATCTGCACAGTGATGTGAAGTAGCATTTTGGAAAAGTGAGAAGTGCAGTCTATTCAAAATGAAGTAAGTTTCAAATGATGAGTTAAGCTTTGTTCCATTGTTAATTAAAAGGACCAATCTACCCAGTCATCTGCATTGGAATTATCTTCCTCTAAGCACTTCTCTTGATATTTGTTCCCAAGCACCCTGCTTTGAATGTTCCAATGGCCCCTCCGCATGTAATGAGATGAGCCTTTCTGTGTCCCTTTCCCTCAGCCATTCACCCCACTCATCAGACCTCAACCCAATTGTGTGCCTGCCTCAGTCTCCTCCTCTTCTATCCTACTGCATTCCAATCCCCTTGATGCTCCATCTCCCAATGCTCCATTCTAGCCACGGTTCCCAGTGACACCAGAATTAAGCTTCCTTACCATTTTCTAATCAAAATTCCCAGAGGAAAAGCATTTCTAACCCTTTATCTTTGGCTTAAGGAATGTTCAACTATTGGGGAAGAATGATGCAAACTGATGTCTCTTACATTGCAGAACTGGAAGATGGGGATGGGTGATAGGGAAGGATAGGAGAAGGAGCTAGCAGTAGGACCAGGAACTGAGTTAGGCTGTTTAGAGAAGGGGTTAGACTGGGTTACGGGACAGGATAGTGGTTTGAGGAAACGATTGAAGCCAATAAAAATGCAATCAGAATCATAGAAACGTCACAACATCAAATGAAGTTATTCGTTTGCTTAAAGCAGGATCTATGCATCTCGTATTGCCTTGCAAGTTATTTAAATTTGGGTATTTATTTAGCTCCCCTTCAAGAGCCACAGTTTGATACCAGCCTTGATTAACCAATTTACCTGCAACCCAGGTGTAAATTCCAGGCAGTAACCATTGGCTGTGTGAGCATGTTTTCTTCATGGCATAAAATTATACAGGTCCACAGTCCCTTATCCAAAATCCTTGGAGCCGTTTGCATTTCGGAATTCAGAATTTTTCGGATTTCAAAAAATTGATAATTATATTGATAATTAACCTGGCTCAGTGCAGGTGGACTTTAGGACCCGGGGGAGCTCCGGACCTAAGGACATCCTCCTGTATACTTTAAATAATCTCTAGATTACTTATAATACCTAATACAATGTAAATGCTATGTAAATAGTTGTTATACTGTATTGTTTAGGGAATAATGAAAAGAAAAAAAGTCTGTACATGCTCAAACAAGTGCTGGAGAGAGAACTTCCGGTTTTTCCTGATCCGCGCTCTTTTACAAATACTATTACAGTTTATTTATAGAGTAATATACTGATAAATGAAATATTGGGATAATTATAGACCATAAATACAATAGTACATTTTACTTCCAACAAAAACATTCAATAAAACATAAAAATATACAGCTTTAAATGAACCGAATCAAACACATGGTAAATGACTTATTGGAATAAACGTAGAACGTAAATACTCTAGAACATATACAGGTTCAAACTAAGCTAAATACGTACAGGTACCTGATGGGCCAGGAACAGGACTCTCAAGTTATGAAGCAGCGCTACGACAGACGGCGTTTTTAAAGACTTCTTCAAGTGTTATCTGTCTCATTAACAGGTTTACGTCTAAGCAATCTCTCTTTAACTGAGTAAACTGCCATAATCTCTTGCTCACTGATAAATGCACATTGTTCAACACCAGTAATTAACTGATCACACATTTTCATCATATCATCTATGGGGATTTTTTCACCTGTGTTCACTATGTCATCATCATCACTACTATCTTCATGCTTATCTGTATTTAACACCATTTCAGCAATTTCCCCGTCACTCAAGGAATGCACAACAGGTGCATCATTGTCAATGTTCAGCATTTCTTCGATGTCAGCTTCCTCAAACCTATTTACACTTTTGTTCGACAACATCTTAGCATAAGTTACGAGGTAAGAGGCCACACAGACACACCACAATCAAGCTTCTGCAATAACTCTACTTTCTGCATTATTGATAATGATAGATGCTTCCTTCTCTTTTTCTCATTGTTACCCATAGGGCTATCTGCAGCTCTTTTTGACATTTTCACAGTGAAATTAAACACAAAGTCAACAGTGAACACAAAATATCAGTGAACAGCAAATGCACATGTAACCAGTACGAGCGCTGAGCCACAACTGACGTCTAGCGGCCTCTGCTAGTGCTGCCATGTCACATTTGAGTGACGTCAGCTGCTGGCGCACCAAACAAGCCTTGTTACAACACACTCCACACTCCACGAAAGGACTTCAGTTTTCTGGCGCTTTTCGGATTTCAGAATTTTGAATAAGGGATTGTGGACCTGTACTGAATCTATGCTGACCATCAACCCATTTTTACACTAATCATACCCTAACCCAGGGGTTCCCAATCTTTTTTTTTATGCCATAGATCCCACGTTGGGAATCCCTATGCCTAACCCATTTTATTCTTGCCATAATCCCATGAACTCTCCCAGATTCTATCACTCACCTGCACACTAAATGAAATGTTCTGGTCAAGGTGGCACCAGCAAACAATGCTTCCTCGGGCGACATCTTCCAGATAGTCCATTAAACTATTTATTTTACTTCTTCAATGTCTTGTTTTAATCTTAAATGTGTTGCTGGAACTGATAGAGCCTGCGATTTATAGTTTGGAGATCGGTTGAGTGATCTTGAGCTTTGCTGTCTCCGAGAAAATTCCAGGAGGCAAGCGGCCTCAAGGCGATGAAGCTTAGAGATGGAATGCAAACCCATGATTGACTCCATTTCTTGTCGATTAAAGTGTCAAGGAAGATTGAGACATCAAGGCAAATGCGGAAGGCAAGCAAGTGTTCAGTGCTAACTACCTGCCTCTTGCTTGCTGCTGTGACAGATCTCTCGTTTGCTGCTCCCGAGGGAAGATCTCTGCATTCAAGTGGGCTCACTCACCACCCCCCCCACCCAATACTGTCAGAGGATATTACCGAAGTTCTGCCATTTATAGATTGGTCTGTGAACTCGTTCAGTTTTATGATTTTTATATTCTGTGTTTTTGCCTATTCTTTCTTGTTGCTGTTTGGCAATTTGTTAGTTTTTTTTGCAAGGAGGTGGTTTGCAGTTTGATGTTCTTGCTGTTTGCACAATTTGTTGTTCTGCATAGGGGGCTTTGATGTTCATTGCCATTTACATTATTTTTTGCATGGAGAGGCGTTGATGTTTTTCTTTAAACAACCTCAGTGATTTTCATTGCTTTGTGGCTATCTAGAGAAGACAAATCTCAGAGTTGCATACTGCATACATACTTTGATAATAAACGAACCTTTGAACCTTTACTAACAGTGACCAATTAATAGGAGGAAGCTGGAGCACCCAAAGGAACCATATGAAGTTGTCGTGAGTTTTTCTTCTGGTCCTGCTGTCAGCTTCTATTGCTATTGTGAAAAAATGGCACTGGCAGTAGAAGGTGATGTTTTGTGGTCAGCTCACAAAAAAAAACACTGGACTTATGTCTTCTGAACTGTTAGTGCTGGAGTTTTCAGCCTGTAATTTCCTTTTTTAAAAACAGACTTTTGAATAATTTAAATGCACTAGCAATCTTATGATCTCCTGGTGAACCTGAAAGACTTGGCGAACTCAACTCTCTGGAATGCAGGTACAGCTCCTGGAAGTAACAAGATAGCCACTAGGAAGGAAGTGTGATCACAGGGGGGACTTCAGTCCTGACTGAAATGGCGAGGAACAAGGCCACCACTCCCTGGCATTCTCCTGGCCAACATGCAGTGTTGGAGTGTAAGATTGTCCAAGTGCAAGATTGCTGTATCAGAGAGAAATGAGAGACTGCTACATTCTCTGTTCTACTGAGACATGGCTTACCCTATGAACTCCGGACACTGTACTCCTTCCTGAGAGGTTCTCAAGCCACTTGGTGGATTGGACCTGTATCAGGAAAGGGCAGAGGCGGCATCGACTGCTTCATGATAAAACTCACTGTGTTGCTCACCCTTTTTCTCCTGACTTGGAACAACTAATGATTATGTGCCCACCAATCTACTTACCAATAGAGTTTGCTGCCCTGAAGCTGACTGCAATTTACATACCGCCAAAGGCAGATGCCAAAGCTAGCACTCAATGTATTGAGTGCCATGATTAATAAACAAAATATGGCATACCCTGATGCCTTTCTCATCCTTGTTACGGACTTCAATCAGGCTAGCTTGACAAAATCTCTGCCCCACTGTCACCAGTACAGCACCTGCAGGCAGCACAGAGGACCCAACGTACATGGCCACTGCTACACTACCATCAAGAATGTTCTCAGATTAACTCAATGCCATTTGCACTTTGGGGGACAAAACCCTCGACATCCCTGTTATCTCAGCCTCTGGGGCCAAAGCGAGAGCTTCCTTTAAGAGGATGGATCCATTGAAGGCATTTGACCCAGGTGGCATATCTGGCCAAGTACAGAAGACTTGTGCTAATCAACTGGCTGAAGTGTTTAGAGACATCTTCAACCTGCTTTGGCAGGCATCGACCATACTGGTGCCCAAGAAGAACATGGTAACCTGCCTCAATGTCTATTGATAGGTAGCAGATATATCCACCATGATAAAGTGCTTCAAGAGGTTAGTCATGATGCGTATCTATTCCAGAGGAGTGACTGGGATCCACTCCAATATGCCTATATTCACAACAGGTCAATAGCAGATACTATTTCATTGGCTCTTCACTCAGCTCCAGAAAATCTGGACGATGAAGATGTATGTGAATAGATGTTCTTCACTGACTACAGCTCAGCATTCAACACTATCATCCCCTGGAAATTCATCACTAAGTTTCAAGACCTAGATCTCAGTATTGTCCTATGCAACTGGATCCTCAATTTCCTCACTGATAGATTGGTAACAACTTCTCCCACACTCGCCATCAGCACAGGTTCACCACAGGGCTGTATGTGTAACCTTCTACTCTGCTCATTTTATACATACACACAGTGATGAGTCTTCATGTTATTAGGTGCCTGCTGTACTGAGTGTACATTCAGTCTTCTGCTGTTGTAGCCCATCCACTTCAAGGTTCGGCATGTTGAACATTCAGAGATGCTCCTCTGTACACTACTGTTGTTATGTGTGGTTATTTGATATCCTGTCAGCTTGAATCAGTCCGGCTATTCTCCTCTGATCTCTCTCATTAACAAAGTGCATGACCATACACTTCGCAAAACTGGATTCCACCTGTCACTTCTTTGCCCATTCTCCTGATCTGTCTACATCTTTCTTCAGATTTACTGCTTCCTCAACACTTCCTGCCCTTCCACCTAGCTTTGTGCCAGCCACAAACTTGGCTACAAACCTATCAATTCCGTCATCCAAATTATTGACACATAATGTGAAAAATGGGGTCCCAACACCGACCTCTGCAGAAAACTACTAGTCACTGGCAGCCAATTTTCTATCCATGCAAGTACTCTTCCTGTTAAACAGCCTCATGTCAGTTTAAAGAACAGAGGTGGTCAGTAGCATTAAATTGCTTGGCATTAACGTATCAGAGGATCTGTCCTGGGACCAGTACATAAATGTTGTCACAAAGAAGGCATCACAGCACCTCTACTTTTGTAGAAGTGAATGTAGATTCAGCAGGTCTGAAAAATCTTTGATAAGCTCCTATAGGTGCACGCTGGAGAGTATCCTAACTAGTTGTATCCTGGCCTGACGTGGATACACCAATGCCAAGGAACAGAAAAGGTGATGGAATATGGTGGATACAGTGGTCCATCACAGGCAAAGTCCTCCTCACCATTGAGTTCAGTTACAGGGAGCGCTGCCAGAGGAAAGCAGCATCCATCATTAAAGACTACCCACCATCCAGGCCATGTCCTCTTCTCATTACTACCATTGGACAGGAGGTTCAGAAGCCTTAGTTCTCACACCACCAGCATCGGTTATTACCCTACAACCATCAGGCTCATTGATCACTTCTCTGAACTAATTCCACAGTCTGCAGACTTATTTTCAAGTACTCATGTTCTCAGAATTATTTTTATTGGCATTTTGTCTTTTGTATTTTGGTATTTGTCAGTCTTTGTAAATCTAAAGTTCTTCCTAAAATTCTATTTTCTCTGTAAATGCCTGCAAGAAAATGAATCACAAGATAGTACATTGTAACGTATATTGTATATGTTACAATAGACTTTGAAATTTGCAGGGAAAATCTGCACATGCAGCAGCAAAGGATAGGATGAAACATGTGTTACTAAGGTTTGAGGCAACGGCTTTAATAGCTGTGCCATTGCCATTACATTGCCTTTGGACTTTTGGTCAATTACCTTCATTTTGGTTCTTGATCCCTTTGTTAGCAGTAAGAATTTTGCTCTACCTGTTCTGTCTAAATCTTTACATACGTACTCCTATCAGATCCGCTCAGGATCAGAATCAGGTTTAATATCACCGACATATGTCATGAAATTTGTTAACTTTACGGCAGCAATACGATACATGATAAATAAATATAGAGAAATAAACCCTGAATTGCAATAAATACAGACACATGCATATATTTATTTATTTTATATATATATATATATATATATACACACATATACATATACACACACACACAGACATGCATATACAGAATATATATACAAACGTATATCTATTAAATAGTTAAGTTAAAACTGAAGCAGTGAGTCTGATGGCTAACATGAGAGGGCACAGTTTTAAGGTGCTTGCAAGTAGGTATGGAGGGGACGTCAGGGGTAATTTTTTTTATGCAGAGAGTGGTGAGTGCGTGGAATGGGCTGCTGGCAATGGTGGTGAAGGTGGATACGTTAGGGACTTTTAAGAGATTCCTGGATAGGTACATGGAGCTTAGAAAAATAGAGGGCTATGGGTAACCCTAGGTAATTTCTAAAATAAATACATGTTTGGCACAGCACTGTGGGCTGAAGGGCCTGCATTGTGCAGTAAGTTTTCTATGTTTCTATTTAAAATAAATAGTTTAAAAAAAAACAAAACAAATAAAAAAAAGTAGTGAGATGGTATTCATAGGTTCAATGTCCACCTCGAAATCATATGGCAGAGGGGAAGAAAGTGTTCCTGAATTGCTGAGTGTGTCGAAAGATCTCTGGTCTAAGGAGAACAACCATTACTTCTCTAATCCATATACATAAATAAATTCCCTAATTGTTAGAAACTGTCTGGTAAATGTTCATGCAAAAAGGTGATTAGGTTTGGAGTTTGGGTGCTGGCAACCACTGAGGGTCCTGAAGACATTGGCATTGAGTTCATAGTATGGTATTGTGAAAACTAAGAAAAGCAATTTAAAAAGGTGGAAGAAGATGGTTGTGAGAGCACTGGCAGCAGTCCGGTTGACCATTTCGGTGTGGATGTGCCTCTTTGATTAATGGTGTGACAGTGATGGGGCCGTGGTTAAGTTACTGTACTAGCGTTAAGACTAACAGTCCAGAAATGCAAGTTCAAATCCCACCATGGCTTAGGACCAGGACTAACAGTCCAGAAACCAGAGTTTAAATCCCACCATGACAGGTGTAGAAGTTAAGTTCAATTAATGTGTAAATTAGAATAATTGCAACTATTCCTCAAAAATCACTGGATTGTTGTAGAAAATCCATAAAGTTCACTAAAATGTGAAGAGGAAATCTTCTATCTATACCTGGCCCATTCAATGTTGTTGACTCTCAAATCACTGTCAAAAATAGCTTAACAAAATTCAAAGTGCATTTATTATCAATGTGTACCGTATACAACCTTGAAATTCGCCACCTTACAAATAGCCACAAAACAAAGAAACCCAACAGAACCAATTTAAAAAGACCACTAAACACCCAATGTGCAAAAAGAAAAGAACAAATCATGCAAACAATAAAAAGGAAGTAAATAACATTCAGTTCACAAAAGTAAGTTCACAGCCACAAAGCCAGTCATCACTATAGCAGGTCCAGGAGCCCATTAGTTGCAGGCCACAGCCTCAGTTCAGTGCAAAGATGAGCAAACCTTGTGGAGCAGTGAGCTGAACACCATCCCGTCCCTCTCCTCCGGTCCTAACACCTTCACCTTTTCAATCTGGCCCAATGCTTAAATCGGCCAAACACTGGCTCATTCTTTGCTCTCAGACCCAGGCCCCGCCATCTCAGTTCGGTCCAGCCCGCAACCATCCTGCACCCTCGAGACTTCGGTTCACACTGCAAAAATGCCAGGCTGTACAGGCGGTTTGAAAGCTCAACTCTGAAAGGGACCCAGTAAATAAGCCACCCAGTAATTATATTATCACCAGAATCACAAAGAATAAAATCAGATGGATCATCTGTCATTGAATGTAGACACAGCAAAGTCACTCTCAATTCATTCAACCATACGAAGTCTTCCTGACAAACATTTAGGTATCTAATTTAAGAGTGGTTCATTGGCTTGTCAGCAGCAACCTGATATGGTTGTAATCAGAGTCAGACTTAAACCATGGGTCAGACTCTTACATCACAAAATCTGACTGGACAGAGTCACGGGAGATGCCAATATAATGGTATGCAGGTTAGAAGGAGCAACCCAGCAATGTTAACTCCAAACCCCTTGAGGTCTTAGGGTATCAGGTCAAACATGGCTTCCCTCCAATTTGTATTTCTTCATGTTGAACAACGTTTGGAAGAAGCACTGAAACTAACACTGTATTTAGTGTGGTACAGCACAAAAACAAGCCCCATTGGTCCAATTCATGAATGTTGACTGTTTGCCAAGTAAGCTAGTCCCATCTACCTGCATTTAGCCCAAAACCCTCTAAGCGGTAATGACTGAACTGGCAGTGTCTTGAAGGATATAGCTGCCAGCTCTGTCAGCCCTGGTGGCAGTGAGCACTTGAACACTTGTTGCGAAGGTGGGATTTTATTATGCTAAAAGTCACCACACACCACAGACAATCCAGTGCCTGGCGTCACTTTATAGACTTATAATCAATCTATTCATATAAATTATCTTGTGTATTTATATTTATTGCGTGTTTTTAAAAGATTATTATTGTGTTCCTTATCTTATTGTGTTTTTTTGTGCCATATTGGATCTGGAGTAAAAATTATTTTATTTTCCATTACACTTGTGTACTGGAAATGTCATTAAGCAATCCTGATGATAAGACTCTAAAAAGAACTGGCAACTCAGAAATAGGCATCCATGAAGCGCTGTGGACCACCATCAGCAGCAGAAATGTATCTCATCAACTCTGTAAGCTTGTATATCCCTCACTCTATCAAGCCAGAGGCTTAACCTGGTATAATCCCGCTTTTCAGGAATCAATGGCCATGGAGGCTGGCATGGATTCGATGAGTCCTGGGGCCGATCAGCCATTGTCACATTGAATGGCGGGGAGATCTGTGGGGCCAAATGATCTCTATTATGTAATGGAGAGTACAAATGGCAGGGAACACTTAAACAGCTTACTGAAGGAAGACATGGGGACTTAGCCCGACCGGAGGAGATAGCAGAGGTACTTAATAAGTACTTTGCTTCAGTATTCACTATGGAAAAGGGTCTTGGTGATTGTAGGGATGATGTACAGCGGACTGAAAAGCTTGAGCATGTAGATATTAAGAAATAGGATGTGCTGGAGCTTTTGGAAAGCATCAAGTTGGATAAGTCACCAGGACTGGTTGAGATGTACCCCAGGCTACTATGGGAGGCGAGAGAGGAGATTGCTGAGCCTCTGACGATGATCTTTGCATCATCAATGGGGACGGGAGAGGTTCCGGAAGACTAGAGGGTTGCGTATGTTGTTCCCTTATTCAAGAAAGGGAGTAGAGATAGCCCAGGAAATTATAGGCCAGAGAGTCTTACTTCAGTAGTTGGTAAGTTGATGGAGAAGATCCTGAGAGGCAGGATATATGAACAATTGGAGAGGTATAATATGATTAGGGATAGTCAGCATGGCTTTCTGAAAGGCAGGTCGTGCCTTACGAGCCTGATTGAGTTTTTTGAGGATGTGACTAAACACATTGATGAAGGTAGAGCAGTAGATGTAGTGTATATAGATTTCAGCAAGGCATTTGATAAGGTACCCCATGCAAGGCTTATTGAGAAAGTAAGGAGGCATGGGATCCAAGGGGACATTGCTTTGTGGATCCAGAACTGGTTTGCCCACAGAAGGCAAAGAGTGGTTGTAGACGGGTCATATTCTGCATGGTCGGTCACCAGTGGTGTGCCTCAGGGATCTGTTCTGTGACCCCTACTTTTCATGATTCTTATAAATGACCTGGATGAGGGAGTGGAGGGATGGGTTAGTAAATTTGCTGATAACACAAAGGTTGGGGGTGTTATGGATGGTGTGGAGGGCTGTCAGAGGTTACAGCGGGACATTGATAAGATGCAAAACTGGGCTGAGAAGTGGCAGATGGAGTTCAACCCAGATAAGTGTGAAGCGGTTCATTTTGGTAGGTCAAATATGCTAGAAGAATATAGTATTAATGGTAAGAGTCTTGGTAGTGTGGAGGATCAGAGGGATCTTGGAGTCCGAGTCCATAGGACACTCAAAGCTGCTGCACAAGCTGACTGTGTGGTTAAGAAGGCATATGGTGCATTGGTCTTCATCAATCGTCCCTGGTCAGACCCCACTTGGAGTACTGTGCTCAGTTCTGGTCGCCTCATTACAGGAAGGATGTGGAAACCATAGAAAGGGTGCAGAGGAGATTTATAAGGATGTTGTCTGGATTGGGGAGCATGCCTTACGAGAATAGGTTGAGTGAACTTTTCTCCTTGGAGAGACAGAGGATGAGAGGTGACCTGATACAGGTGTATAAGATGATGAGAGGCATTGATCGTGTGGGAGGCTTTTTCCAAGGACCGAAATGGCTAGCACAAGAGGGCACAGTTTTAAGGTGCTTGGAAGTAGGTACAGAGGAGATGTGAGGGGTAAGTTTTTTACGCAAAGAGTGGTGAGTGCAGGGAATGGGCTGCCGGCGATGGTGGTGGAAGTGGATACGATAGGATCTTGTAAGAGACTCTTGGATAGGTACATGGAGCTTAGAAAAATAGAGGGCTATGGGTAACCCTAGTAATTTCTAAGGTAGGGACATGTTCGGCACAGATTTGTGGGCCGAAGGCCCTGTATTGTGCTGTAGGTTTTCTATGTTTTCTATGTTTGCTGTGCTGGAAGTAAGAATACATGCTTAAAAAATTGACCTCTGGCATCATCAATTTTGACCTCATCAATTTTGAAACTTTGAGTGATCTGAAAGATTGCACATGGCTATATTTTTGTTACTATGCTCATAATGTGGGAAAATAACATGAAAGGGATAGAAAATAATAAGAACTACTTTATCCCAATTTTTAGGAAGGAAAAGTTGACAGGAATCCATTTAGAAATTTCCTGGATGATCGTCGGCGTACAGGTCCCTTGCCTGAAGGGGATAAGAAAGTTGGAAGTCGACGTCATGTGCAGAACTGGGGCAGCTCTGACTTTGGGATGGTAAAATCTGATACTGAAAAGAAGTGCTGTGAGAAAGACTGGCAGGTAAGTTAAAACCAATGCAGAGAAATGTTGCATAATGTGTTTTGTAGCTATGTATTTGGTGATCTCAAAGATAATGTTAATAATTGTTATGCAAATTACAATGACAATTTTTAATGAAAATTTAAACTATTGCATTGAGGATTACTACCATGTAAGGATCTGGATATTTTCTAGGATTGTTCATTGTCATATATTCACAAGATCAATTTTATTGGATCTGGGTGTATTGGACATCTCCTCAATTTCTTCTGAGAAACATAAGCATAACTTAACATTTGCAGTGATAGAACTTATCAGGAACTTCTCAAACAGGAAACAATTGGTGTAACCTCCCAGATATAGCACCCAGTAACACTGAGACACTCTTAAATAAAGCAGGGCAGGTCATAGCATTGTAGAGAGAAATCAAGTTAAATGTTTCAGACTGATGATCTGATTTCAGATTTAGAAAATCAGCAGTATCTTGCTCTTGGAATCAGACATGACTTTCTATATAGTTTACTCCCTTTAAGTTTACTTTGTAAACTTTATCTTTCCATCTTTTACGCATTCTGATTTTGGATTTGAGTGCTTCACAATATGTAAATGGTTCTGTCAAAGAAGGGTACAGTCGTGTAGTTCAAATATTTACCCATAAATCAGAGCACACTTGAAGTTTCTTCCTACAGAACCAATAACTGATAAAATAAGCTTGAGGATAGTATTTCCTAACTGCTTACGTGTTTCATTGAATGTTAAGGATCACAGTCTCTCAATTCAGACTAGTAAATAAATGCAAGCTACAAACTGGATGGAAGCCCGAGAAGAATTTATTCATCATATATGCTGGGAAAGCACTAGAACCTTTTTCAAATGCGGACTAGTTTGTATGTAATTCATAGAAACATAGAAACATAGAAAATAGGTGCAGGAGTAGGCCATTCGGCCCTTCGAGCCTGCACCGCCATTTATTATGATCATGGCTGATCATCCAACTCAGAACCCCGCCCCAGCCTTCCCTCCATACCCCCTGACCCCCGTAGCCACAAGGGCCATATCTAACTCCCTCTTAAATATAGCCAATGAACTGGCCTCAACTGTTTCCTGTGGCAGAGAATTCCACAGATTCACCACTCTCTGTGTGAAGAAGTTTTTCCTAATCTCGGTCCTAAAAGGCTTCCCCTCTATCCTCAAACTGTGGCCCCTCGTTCTGGACTTCCCCAACATCGGGAACAATCTTCCTGCATCTAGCCTGTCCAATCCCTTTAGGATCTTATACGTTTCAATCAGATCCCCCCTCAATCTTCTAAATTCCAATGAGTACAAGCCCAGTTCATCCAGTCTTTCTTCATATGAAAGTCCTGCCATCCCAGGAATCAATCTGGTGAACCTTCTTTGTACTCCCTCTATGGCAAGGATGTCTTTCCTCAGATTAGGAGACCAAAACTGCACACAATACTCCAAGTGTGGTCTCACCAAGGCCTTGTACAACTGCAGTAGTACCTCCCTGCTCCTGTACTCGAATCCTCTCGCTATAAATGCCAGCATACCATTCGCCTTTTTCACCGCCTGCTGTACCTGCATGCCCACTTTCAATGACTGGTGTATAATGACACCCAGGTCTCGTTGCACCTCCCCTTTTCCTAATCGGCCACCATTCAGATAATAATCTGTTTTCCTATTTTTGCCACCAAAGTGGATAACTTCACATTTATCCACATTAAATTGCATCTGCCATGAATTTGCCCACTCACCCAACCTATCCAAGTCACCCTGCATCCTCTCAGCATCCTCCTCACAGCTAACACTGCCACCCAGCTTCGTGTCATCCGCAAACTTGGAGATGCTGCATTTAATTCCCTCATCCAAGTCATTAATATATATTGTAAACAACTGGGGTCCCAGCACTGAGCCTTGCGGTACCCCACTAGTCACCGCCTGCCATTCTGAAAAGGTCCCGTTTATTCCCACTCTTTGCTTCCTGTCTGCTAACCAATTCTCCACCCACACCAATACCTTACCCCCAATACCGTGTGCTTTAAGCTTGCACACTAATCTCCTGTGTGGGACCTTGTCAAAAGCCTTTTGAAAATCCAAATATACCACATCCACTGGTTCTCCCCTATCCACTCTACTAGTTACATCCTCAAAAAATTCTATGAGATTCGTCAGACATGACTTTCCTTTCACAAATCCATGCTGACTTTGTCCGATCATTTCACCGCTTTCCAAATGTGCTGTTATCACATCCTTGATAACTGACTGCAGCAGTTTCCCCACCACCGACGTTAGGCTAACCGGTCTATAATTCCCCGGTTTCTCTCTCCCTCCTTTTTTAAAAAGTGGAGTTACATTAGCCATCCTCCAATCCTCAGGAACTAGTCCAGAATCTAACGAGTTTTGAGAAATTATCACTAATGCATCCACTATTTCTTGGGCTACTTCCTTAAGCACTCTAGGATGCAGACCATCTGGCCCTGGGGATTTATCTGCCTTCAATCCCTTCAATTTACCTAACACCACTTCCCTACTAACATGTATTTCGCTCAGTTCCTCCATCTCACTGGACCCTCTGTCCCCTACTATTTCTGGAAGATTATTTATGTCCTCCTTAGTGAAGACAGAAGCAAAGTAATTATTCAATTGGTCTGCCATGTCCTTGTTCCCCATAATCAATTCACCTGTTTCTGTCTGCAGGGGACCTACATTTGTCTTTACCAGTCTTTTCCTTTTTACATATCTATAAAAGCTTTTACAGTCCGTTTTTATGTTCCCTGCCAGTTTTCTCTCATAATCTTTTTTCCCCTTCCTAATTAAGCCCTTTGTCCTCCTCTGCTGAACTCTGAATTTCTCCCAGTCCTCAGGTGAGCCACTTTCTCTGGCTAATTTGTATGCTTCTTCTTTGGAATTGATACTATCCCTAATTTCTCTTGTCAGCCACGGGTGCACTACCTTCCTTGATTTATTCTTTTGCCAAACTGGCTAATTCGCAGCAGTTTTATTCTTAAATTTGTAAACTGGAATGCCACCAGTGAAAACCATGTTGCCACTTTGTAAGGCAGGGCATCAG
The DNA here is from genome assembly GCF_030028105.1 of Mobula birostris. Lineage (NCBI taxonomy): Eukaryota > Metazoa > Chordata > Chondrichthyes > Myliobatiformes > Myliobatidae > Mobula > Mobula birostris. Next base: position 153,270,811 of record NC_092370.1, read on the forward strand.
TATTTTATGCAACATGCTGAAATTTCTTGAGATGTATTTGTATTAATTGACAAGTAGATTCTTGGAAATAGATTTTTTTAATTTATTAATTCTCAGGATCTTGATAATACTTACGTTGCTTCCACTGAGGAGTCAGTTAAAGGTCAACCAATCAGTGGTTCTGAAATTATACACATGCCAGATGGGATAAACATGGTAGGTAAACAATGAACCTGGTAGTTTTTTGCAACAGTCAAGTACTTCCATGGTTAATGTTACCAAGTCTTGTTTTTGGTTAAATTGTCAGATTTATTTAATTACTTGATTCCCTAGCTGCTGTGCTGGGATTCAACTTGAATCTACAGGTCTACACCCAAGAACTCAGTATGCATGGTGGTTAGCTGCTGCAAAATCACAACCACTAAGAAAATGTTCCATTCCTTGGATTATGCTATTCGTCTAGAAGTAAATGTTCTTGTTAAAATTTTGTTTTATCTTTCTGGTGTGTTAACTACATTTTAGTGTGGGTAAGTCTGAAATATGCTGAAGTATGAATAAGCTATGAAAAGTAATTTTTAAAATTGATTTCAAATAGATAAATCTAAAGAATACAACCTATGTTCTTTCATCTATTTAAACAAAGGTCTTGCCACAAGAACCTCCATAAATGGTTTCTGATGGTATATTATGAATTTCATTCACCTGTTCTTGATTGGCCTGCAGCAATCCTAGAAGGTGGCATGAAGGGAAAAATAGCATTCAGATAGCAACCATAGAAGGATGAAGTGTACACGGGATGGGGAAAGAACACCAAGATTTTCAGAGGGGATACTGCAATATAAGCGGATAAGATCAATGTCAGGAGGGCAGTTCCTCTTGAGAGGAAAGGGAGTTTTGAGAATGATCAAAATCATAAATAACCATTAATGGAAAGGCATAGTGTGGACTGCTGGGGGTGGGGGGAGAGTGGAAATTAGGCTTGGTAATGCCCATCTTTTAGTTGCAGTGAGGATACTTACGAATACAAAACATTGTCTTTGGTATATTTCCAACTGAAGTGTGCTGAATGTATATTTGTAAGTGAGTTAGTTCCTGAGCACTAAATGCATGAAACAGAACAGGCAGATCACCACAGTTTAGAGCTCTGTGTTTCACTCTATGATCTTTCTGAACCTTGCACAGCTTTATGTGATGTGAAGCAGATTGAAGCCACATAAATATTGTCACTACAGAGGCAGGTCAGAGGCTTTGTGTTCTGAGGCTAATAATGTGCTCAAGAATTTGCATCACCTTAAAGATGCAAGTCAGGTGAGGTGAAATATCTTGACTTTTCTGGATGAGTGCAGCTTCAGCAAAGGTTAAGAAGTTCAACATCGAATTCAAAGTAGCCCACTTGATTGCACTAGATATGACACTAAACTTTCATTCTCTCTATCACTGGTACTCATTAGCTGCAATGTACACCATTAACAAAATGTGCTTCATTTATTTGCCAGGCTGCTGTGTAGGCACATTCCAGACCCATGAGCAGTACCACCAGGCTAGATAAATGAAACGGATGCAATGAGACATGAGCTGCTGCAAGTTGCACAGTATTCTATCATGTCATTAGGTTCAGGTGCTGGGCTTCCCAACAACACTGGATTTAAGTCAGCTTACCACTACCCTCACACGACCTTACCCAGTGATCCAACTCCTGAAAATTGAATATAATGTAAATAGCATTTTCCAGCACTTTTATTAGGGTTCATTAATTATTGTGTAGATTCTTTGCTAATTTATTTGATTTGGCAATTTGTGCAGTTCTTTTGAGTTGCTGGTGTCTTCAATAGTTGTTTGCTGTCATTGGTGAATTAAAGGTAGTTGAAGGTATTTGAGAGAAGCATTTTTGGATTCACCAAGGAGGTTATCACAGAGGTTATATATACACCTGCAACTACAAGTCTAACCTCCAGTAATAAAGAACTCAAATTTCACTACTTTCACAGCTAATTTCCACTCTGCTCTCACTTTCACATGCTTCAGTTGTGGTTCTTTCCTTTCTGGATTCTGTTTCCATCTCACAGAAACTAGCAACAATTATACATTACACACCTACAGACCTTCAGTTATCTTGACTATACCTTCTCCCTTCCTGACTTCTCTAAGTTATTGTGTCTGCTTTAATCATGAGACTTTCCACACAGGTGACCCCGAGATAGTGGTTTCCACACTATTGCATTTGTAGAACACTTGACCACATCTCCTGCACCTCTACTCTCTGCCACTCTGCTGGACAGAGTATCCCTACATGTGCTTTCTGGTTACCAGCCTCCACCTTCTAAGGATCACCTGTTCCAATTTCTGGTACCTTCAGTGAGATTCTATCACCAAACTAATCTACCCGTTCAACATTCTGAAGAGACTCTTCCCTCAGGATTTCCTCATCTGCTGTTCTGTCTCTACCAATCATTGTCCTTCCACCACTTTCCCATGCCACGACAAGAGATGCAAATTCTGTCCTATTAGCACCTCACTCACCAGAGAAAGCAGGCCGGTGGCGTAGTGCCATCCGCACTGGACTGTGAGGCGAATTTGAATCCAGCCGGATCCTTGCATACTTTTCATCTGTGCTGGATTGAGCGGCAGGCTAGCAACTCGGCCTCAAAAAAAGAAACAGACAAAATGATAAAGAAACGATGCACCGCAAGGCACCAGAAGGAACAACAACCAAACAGTCCCTCTGTTGACTTAGTCCTGCATTCAATGCTCACACTGTAAATTGGGATGACCATGTCATGCAGCATTTGTGTTCAGTCCTCCAAGATAAGCCTCAGCTTCCTGTTCCCTGCCACATTAAATCCCCATCTGACTTGTCTGTCTGTGGCCTACTGTACTGTTGTAATGAAGCCCAATAAAGGCTTGAGGAACTGTACCTTGTACATGGGCATGTTGCAATTTTCTGGGTTTATATGGGATCTAATTGCTTTCTCACTGTATGTATCAACACTAGCTATTTCTGCTGCTGGTCAGCTAGAAAGTAATTTGAACAGACTCTGGAAATGTACGGAGTACAAAGAGACACACAAAATACTGGAGGAACTCAGCAGGCCAATCTACCTCTGAGAGGCAGCTTCACCATGCACCTATACACCAATCGCCAGAAAAAGCAGAATTTCTCGGAAGCCATCCATTTCAATTCCACTTCCCATTCCCATTCCAATATGTCAGTCCATGGCCTCCTCTACTCCCACGATGAGGCCACGCTCAGGTTGGAGGAGCAACACTTTATATTCTATCTGGGTAGCCTCCAACCTGATGGCATGGATATCGATTTCTCAAACTTCTGGTAATGCCCCCCTCCCCTTCACAGTTCTGCATTCCTGTTTTCCTCTCTCACCATATCTCTCTAACTGCCCATCACCCCTTCTGGTGCTCCTGCTCCTTCCCTTTCTTCCATGGCCTTCTATCCTCTCCTATCAGATTCTCCCTTCTCCAGCCCTCCAGTTCAGCAATCAACTTCCCAGCTCACCCTCTTTACTTCACCCTCTCCCCTCTCCTGGTTTCACCTATCACCTACCACTTTGTATGACTTACTCCCCTCCCCCCACCTTCTTACTTTGACTTTCCTTTCTTTCCAGTCCTGATGAAGGGTCCGAAATGTCGACTGTTTACTCTTTCCCAATAATCCTGCCTGACCATCTGCATTCCTCCATCATTTTGCATGTGTTGTTTCGGATTTCCAAGTTCTGCAGATTTTCTCATATTTGTGAGAGTACAGAGAAAATTCAGTGCTGTTCTGTAGTTTCTTTCCCAAAGTCAAAGCTGAGTTTGACATAAATAAAAGTACATGTACAGTATGTACCACTGCTATAAGAAACTTACTCCCAGTAACAACACAGGCACATAGGGTCATGGAAGCATTCACAAGAAAAACACAAACTATACACAATTTTTACAAGAAATAACACAATTAGAATACAAAATAAGAATTGTAAAGTAATGTAATGTTAATGTAAAGTCGTCAAAGTGGTCATAGTTTTGCTAACCTGTAATGTTTAGGTCGTGCAGATTGGTCCAGTGAACTTGGTGGTGTTTGACTTCTGGCTTATTGAAGCGAATATGACTTGGTAGGTTGAGATGTTTTCACCACTGGAAGAGTTTCAAACAAGGGGACACAGTGGCAAGATTTGGGTGAATTAGTTCAAAGATTCAAAGTATGTACCATTAGCCAGAAAACTAAGTAATGGGGGAGCAGCTGGAGAGCTGGCAGGCTGCTGATGAGTGTCATGAGAAGGAAAGAAAATGGGCAGCCAATGCAGTGTACCCCTGTGGCTATTTCCCTCAATAATAAAGTATACCACCTTGGATACTGTTGAGGGGGATGACCTACCGGGGGAGCCGCAGTGACCGGGGTCTCTGGCACTGAGTCTGGTGCTGTGGCTCTGAAGAGAAGAGAGGTGAAGAGCACTGTAGCAGTGATAGGATTTTCCATAGCTAATAGAGACCAGATTCTGTGGGCATGATAGAGACACCTGGATAGTATGTTGCCTCTCAGGTGCCAGGATCAGGGATTCTTGGATCAGGTGGTGAGCAACCAAAAGTCTTGGTACATATTGGCACCAATGACATAGGTAGGAAAGGTGAGCAAGTTCTGAACAGAAATTTTAGGGTGCTAGGTAGAAAGTTGAATAGCAGGACCTCCAGGATAGTTATCTCTGGATTGCTGCATGTGCCACACACAAGTGAGAGTTAAAATAGGATGATTTAGCTGAGGAAATTGTGCAGGGGACAGGGTTTCAAGTCTCTCGATCATTGGGATCTCTTCTGGCTAAGATACGACCTGTACAAAAGGGATGGGTGACACCTGTATCCGAGGAGAACCAATATCCTTGCAAGTTTGCTAGAGGTGTTCAGGAGGGTTTAAACTAATTTGGCAAGTGGATGGAAACTGGAGAGACAGGGCTGAGGATAGCGTAGTTGGTTTACAAATAGAGGCAGTGTGTAATGAGACTGCCAGCAAGGTTAGGTTAATGATAGAGCAAAATTGCATTCAATAGGATGAGTTGAAATGTGAAAGAGGGACAAAATTGAACAGGGTAATGAATACAGGACTGAAGGTGTTACATTGAAATGCAGTCAGTATACGGAATAAGGCTGATGAACTTGTAGCACAGTTACTGTTTGGTGTGCATGATATTGTGGGCATCCCTGAATCATGGCCGAAAGAAACTTATAGCTAGGAAGTAGTATTCTTTCCAATATTTTTTATTAGTTTCTACATAGAAGAATACAGAGTACAAGGAAGTATATATAAAAGGTCAAAAAAGATTTTTAAAAACTGCCAATTACATTATATCTATCCATAATAACAATCTCATTACCCCATATTCATGTAAGTTAATCAATAGTTATATTGAAATATACTAATTTATTACAAAACAAAGAATCTAACCCCCTACCAAGACCGAAGTTGTTTATTGAGGAGAAAAAAGCTAAAATACCTTCTCATATAATAAAAAATAATAATAGCCAACATCTGAATTGAAACAATGAATTGAACGTTTTGAAAATAATTCAGAAAAGGTCCCCGCAATGTTTGAAAGTCTTGATGAGATTCAGAAATTGAACAACGAATCTTCTCTAAACCTAAGCATGACATAACGTCATATAACCATTGAGCATGAGTAGGAGGAAAAACATTTTTCGAATAAACAAAAGTGCCCTCCTAGCTGTAAGAGAGCTAAAGGTCAAAATAAGTAAGTCAGATATCTTCAGCTTGATATCTTGTCCGGCAACAATACCAAATAGGGCCATCAGAGGATTAGGCTTAAAGTTGACTTTGAAAAGTAAAAAAAAGCTTGAAAAACTTCCTTCCAATATTTTTCAAGACTCGGACAAGTCCAAAACATATGAATTAATGAAGCTTCTCCATTATTACATCTGTCACAGTAGGGAGATATATCCGAATAAAAATGAGATAGCTTATCCTTAGTTATATGAGCTCTACTACCACCTTAAATTGTATGAGGGAATGGCGAGCACATAACGATGAAGTATTAACCAGTTTAAAAATTTTATTCCAAGTTTCCTCAGATATTGATGTCTGTAAATCTTATTCCCAGAGATTCTTAATTTTGTCTAAAGGAACATTCCTCGTCTCCAGTAACATGCCATAAATATTAGATATTGAGCCATTATGAAAAGGTGTCAAATTGAAAATTACGTGTAGTAAGTTCTTATCTGAGCTTATAGGAAATGTGCATAATTGAGATCTGAGAAAGTCTCTGATTTGTAAGTATCTAAAGAAGTGAGTTTTGGGTAAGCTGACAGTTGCTCAAATGAAAAAAGATTTTCTCCAACAAACAGATCCCAAAAACATTTAATACCCAAATTGTCCCATTCTTTAAAAACTAAATCAGTCATGGAGCGTTAAAAAAAGGTTAGAATAAGTGGGACTTGAAATGGAAAATCTTAATGTTTCTAAATTGTATTAACTATTAAATTATCAGTTAGTTTACTTACAGATAAAGGAGGTGAGAATCCAAGAAGAGAAATAATAGATAATTTATTAACAGAGTTAGCTTCTAAAGAAACCCATACCGGACAGTGTACACGATTAATATAATACAGCCAAAACGTAAGATATTGTATATTAACTGCCCAGTAATAAAACTTAAAATTAGGTAAGGCTGAACCTCCAGACTTTTTAGATTTTTGGAGACGAACTTTATTTAATCGAGGACGTTTATTTTTCCACATATAAGAGGACAAAATAGGATCAAGAGAGTCAAAAAAAGGATTTAGGAATAAAAATGGGTAAAGCCTGAAAAAGATATATAAATTTAGGTAGAATATTCATTTTAATAGAATTAATTTGTCCAATCAATGATATTGAAAAAGTTGACCAATTTAATGATATCCTTTTTACATGGTTCAATAAAGTAAGAAAGTTTTCTTTAAACGGGTGTTTGTAATTCTTAGTGACTGTTTCACCCAAATAAGTAAATTGATTCCTTACAATTTTAAAAGGGAGATTAGTATTAATTGATACCAAATTATTTAAAGGAAATAATTCACTCTTATGTAGGATCAATTTATATCCTGAAAACTGGCTGAAACTGGAGAGTAAAGAAAGTATGCAAGGTAACAAGGTCTCAACATTAGAGATAAAAAACAATATATCATCAGCGTAAAGAGAGATTTTGTGAGTAATACCGCGCCTTAAAATACCACGGATATCATTAGATTCTCGAAAAGCAATGGCTAGGGGTTTTAAAGCTAGATCAAAGAGCAAAGAACTCAACTGACAGCCTTGTCTAGTTCCGCGGTGAAGTTTAAATGGTTTGGAATTTTGAAAATTAGTAAGAACCCGAGCAGAAGGAGATAAATAAAGTAATTTAATCCATGGAGTAAAATCTGGTCCAAAATTAAATTTTTCTAAGGTTTTAAATAAATAATTCCATTCAACCCAATCGAAGGCCTTCTCAGCATCTAAGGATATCACACATTCCGATATCTCCTGAGAAGCAGAGTAAATAACATTTAATACACGACATATATTAAAATGCGAATGTCAGTTTTTAATAAATCCAGTCTGATCATCAGAGATAATAGAAGGTAAGATATTTTTAATCCTACGAGCCAGAACTTTAGAAAGGATTTTAGTATCAACATTGAGTATGAAATTGGTCTATATGAAGAGCATTCAGTTGGGTCCTTGTTCTTTTTCGAGGATAAGCGAAATAAAAGCTTCATAGAAAGATTGAGGCAAGCTATCCAATTTGAAAGAATCCAGAAAGACTAAGTGTAACTGCGGTATAATTAATGAGGAAAAAGCCTTATAAAATTCTCCAGAAAATCCATCTGGACCCGGAGCCTTCCCCGAGTGTAATGAACATATAGCCTCGGCAATTTCCTCATAAGAAATGGGTTGATCCATCTGTTTGCAATTATCTGCAGAAAGTGCAGGGATACTTAATTGATCTAGAAATTATTCACCACAGTACTATCTTTAGGGAAATCAGAACTATAAAGTTTAGAATAGAATTCTCTAAAGGTATCATTTATTTCAGAGTGATCAGTTGTCCTATCACCATTAGTTTTACAAATTTCTTTAATTTGTCATTTAACTACAGAAGTTTTTAATTGGTTGGCCAATACTTTGCCTGATTTATCTCCATGAATGTAAAATTGAGTTTTATCTTTAAGAAGTTCAGTTTCAATTGGATATGTTAACAGAAGATCATATTTAGTTTTAACTTCAACACGTCTTTTATATAAAACAGGATCTGGAGCTACAGCATATTTTTGATCTAATTGTTTCAATTGATTGGTTAATTCAGTTCTTTCTTTATTAGCTTTATTCTTAACACTCGCAGTGTAAGAAATAATTTGTCCTCTAATACAGGCCTTGAAAGTATCCCATACAGTAAGATTAGAAGTCTGTTCCTTTTTATTCTATTCAAAAAACAGAATAATATGCCTCTATAGAAATTTTAAAAATTCCTTATCAGATAACAAAGTTGTATTAAAATGCTAAAATATGTTTGTTTGAGGAAGAACAGGGAGATTTAAAGATAGAAATACAGGGACAGGATCTGAAACAGCAATCTCTTTATATACACAGGAATGAACTGATGAAATCATTTGACTATCGATAAAAAAAAATCAATCCTGGAACATGTACGATGGACATAGGAAAAAAATGACTACTCCCTATCTAAAGGATGTAAAAAATGCCAAGCATCAACAATACCACACTTGAATAAAAAAAGATTGAATAAACAAAGCTGATTTATTAAGGGACACTGGTTTAGAAGATGATCGATCTAAAATTGGGTTTAGCCAATAATTAAAATCTCCTCCCATCACCAGAGAATAGAGACTCAAATCTGGTAAAAACGAAAAAAGAAATGCTCAAAGAATCCTGGATCATCTACATTTGGGGCATACACATTGGCAAATACTATTAATTTATTATCTACTTTTCCTGAAACTATAACAAAACATCCATTGGTATCCAACGCTACCTTATGTTGGACAAAGGAAAGTGTATTATCTATAAGAATCAAAACTTCTCTAGATTTGGCCTGAAAAGAAGAATGAAAACAAAGTCCATTCCAACGGCTAAAGGAACGTAAATTATCACATTTGCCTATGTGACTTTCTTGTAAGAAAATAATAGGGTCTTTAAATTTATTAATATAAGCAAAAATCTTATTACGTTTAACAGGGTGACTTAACCCTTTCACGTTAAAACTGAGTAAGTTAATAGTTTGGTCCATTTTTAATATTATTTAAAGGAAGGGTTAAAATGTAAGTTAAAACCAACCCATAAACCTTGAGAAATGGTGACCAAGCAACAAGTTGGTTAAAAATTCGAAAACAGCTTCTGAGAAAAAAAAAATACCCCCGCCCACCTCCCAAAGAAAGAAGGCCAACCAATAGAAAGCTGGCATCTACAACTACGGACAACCCCCCAAAAAACCTGGTGATCGCTCCAATTAGTTTCAAGGTTATTTCTATTCCAACCTAGACAAAACAATATCCAAACAAGAAATTCAATTCTCATATACAAAAATACAGTATTAAAAATACAAAAGGAAATTAGTTACAAAGGTTTACCAAAAGTAAAAGATGCAATTATTCATATAGAAAGACATTAAACATTAATCTTGTATCTTCATGAAAAAACAGACTAAGCAGTTAGCCTTCAAATTTAAAAAATCTTTGTGCTTCAGCATTCAAATGAAACCATTTGAAGGATCCATCTTTAACGAGATTCTCAGTCAAACTGAGTAGCCAGGGGATATCTTGAAACCATTGTTAAAAAAAAATCCAACAAAGCTTGTTTAAACTTAGCATGTTCCTGCATAACTTCAAATGAATAATCTTCGAAAATCTTAATATTCCAACCTATAACCAATCATGCCCCTTCGACGGGATCTGTGAATTAAAAGTCTCTCATTTAATCTTGTGTCCTCATGTAAAGACAAATTAAACAGCTAGCCTTCAGATTTTAAAAACCTTTGTGCTTCAACAGTCAAACGAAACCATTTGAAAGAACCATTTTTAAGTGTGATTCTGAGTCGGGCTGGGTAACGAAAGGAAGGCTTGAAACCCTTGTTAAAAAACACAGACATAATTTCTTTGAATTTAGCACATTCCTGTATAACCGCAGGCGAGTAACCTTCGACAATTCTAATCTTACGACCATTATAGTCAATCATGCCTCTTCAACGAGATTCGCGAATTAACGGTTCCTTTGTTTTAAATTCATGGGAACAGATTATTACTGATCTTGGTCTATCTCCCTTAGGTCTAAATATGGGAGGTCTGTGAACTTGATCAATCATAGGCAAAGACGTCAAAATTTCCGGAAATAATTCTTGCAAAATGTTTGCAAAAAATTCCATAGGATGATTACCTTCGATTAATTCTTCGAGGCCCAGAACCCATAGGTTGTTTCTTCTATTTCTATTTTCTAGGTTGATCATCTTCTGTCTCAACTTTTTGTTGGACTTCGATTGCTTTTCACAAAGCTTTTGCAATTCATCCACTTCCATTTCCAGAGACGACAAATTTGCTTCATTATTTTTATACGTTTATCATGTTCATTAAGAGTTGGTTGAATAGAATCTAATTTACCATCTATTTGTTTAAATGCAGAGCTGAATTGTTGAAACTTCACAGACGCCTCTTGTGTATGACTTTGCAGCAAATCCATAATAGAATCCAAAGAAGCAGGGAGATCATCCTTCTTAGTACCTCTGGCACTCCTTCCAGTCATAATGAAAGAATATCACACTTAAAAAAGAAGTTTTAAGATAGGTTGGAAATAGTAAGATAATTAAAGTTGGACCAATGGCAGATTGTTGTTACTCCATCAGTTACCACCAGGAAAATCCCCAGGAAGTAGTATTCTAAAGGCAGAATGATGCAACCATGGCTGACAAGAAAATCAAAACCAACCTAAAAGCCAAAGAGACTGCATATACAGAGCAAAAATGTGTTGTAAATTAGAGGATTGGGAAGCTTTTAAAAACCATCAGAAAACAATTAAAAAAAACACTAAGAAGGAAAAGATGGAATACGAAAGTAAGCTACCAAATAATATTAAAGAAGATACCAAAAGTTTCTTCAGATACATAAAGTGTAAAAGGGAGGTGAGAGTAGATATTGAACCACTGGAAAATGATGCTGGAGAGGTAGTAATGGGGACAAAGGAAATAGTGGAAGAACTGAATAAATATTTTGCGTCAGTCTTCACTGTGGAAGGCACTAACAGTATGCCAGAAGTTTGAGTTTTTAAGGGGGAAGAAGAGAGTAAAGTTGCCATTACTAGTGAGAAGTTGCTTGGGAAACTGAAAGATCTGAAGGTAGATAAGTCACCTGGACCAGATGGTGTACACCTCAGGGTTCTGAAAGAGGGGCTGAAGAGATTGTGGAAACATGAGTAATGATCTTTCAAGAATCACTGGATTCTGGCATGGTTCTGGAAGACAGGAAAATTGCAAATGTCACTCCATGCTTTAAGAAGGGAGAGAGGCAGAAGAAAGGAAATTATACGCCAATGAGTCCGACTTCAGTGGTTGGGAAGATGTTGGAATCGATTGTTAAGATTGAGATTTCAGAGTACTTGGAGGCGCATGATAAAATAGGCCAAAGTCAGCATGGTTTCCTTAAGGGAAAATCCTGCCTGACAAATTTATTGGAATTGTTTGAAGAAATAACAAGCAGGGTAGACAAGGAGAATTGGAGGATGTGTACTTGGTTTTTCAGAAGGCCTTTGCTAAACTGCCACACATGAGGCTATTTAACAAGTTAAGAGCCCATGGTATTACTGGAAAAATACTAGCATGGATAAAACATTGGCTGATTGGCAGGAGGCAAAGAGTGGGAATAAAGGGAGCCTTTCTGGTTGGTTGCTGGTTTCTAGTGATATTCTGCAGGGGTCTGTGTTGGAACCTCTTCTTTTTATGTTATATGCTAATGACTTGGATGATGGAATTGGTGGTTTTGTGACCAAGTTTAGAGATGATAAGAAGTTATCTGGAGAGATAGACAGTGTTGAGGAATAACAGAGACTACAGAAGGATTTTGACAGACTAGGAGAATGATCAAAGAAGTGGCAGGTAGAGTACAGTATGTTGGAAAGTGTGTAGTCATGCAGTTTGGTAGAAGAAATAAAAGCATAGACTATTTTCTAAATAGTGAGAAAATTCAAAAGTCTATAGTCAAAAGGGACTTGGGAGTCCTTGTGCAGGATTCCTTAAAGGTTAATTTGCAGGTTGAGTCAATGGTGAGGAAGGAAAATGCAATGTTAGCATTCATTTTTAGAGGACTAGAATATAAAGAGTGTAATGTTGAAGCCTTAAAAACACTGGTGAGTCCTCATTTGGAGTATTGTGAGTAATTTTGGGCCCCTTGTTTAAGAAAGAATGTGGACCAAGCAAACTTAGAGGAACCAAGAAGGCTCCTGCCCTTCACATAGCAAGCTGGAATGTCGGGACCATGTGCCCTGGGCTCATTAATGACATCCAATAGCCTATGAAGCATGTATGACTGCCATCATAGAGAACTCTGCAGACTGAATACTGAGGTCGTCTGCCTTCAGGAGACTCATTTGGCAGACAGCAGCTGCCTGTCAGCATCATCTGTCCTAGTCAACTTCATCAGCATCTATGCCCCCACTCTTGGTGCCACCCCCAAAGATAAAGATCTTTTCTAAGGGGCGCTGCATAAAGCATTATCCAAGATGCCTAACACTGAAGGGTTCTACCTGTTGGGAAACTTCAATTCTCGACTGGCAAAGCCTGGCCCAGCTGTTTGAGCCCATATGGAGTGGGTAAGATGAACAAAAATGGGTAGAGTCTGCTAAAGCTGTGCTGTTACCATGGACTGTGCATGACCAACATATATTTCCAATGCAAGGAGCTTCACAAAGTCTCATGGAAACACCAATGATCTCACCATTGGCATCAGCTAGTCCTGGTCATCACCAGGCATGCAGATTTCAGAAGTGTCTTTATCACCTTCAGCTATCACAGTGCAGACTGTGACACTGACCACTCTCACTCCCTGGTAGTCAGCAAAGTGAGGATTGCACCTAAAAAGCTGCACCACTCTAAAATAAAGTGTTGACCATGCATCAATGTTTGTTGTACATTCGGTGCCAAACGAATGCAAAAGTTCACTGACTTCTCTGAAGATACTTTGTCAATCTCCACCTATGACAACAATTCAATCAAAAGTGTATGGTTCAGTAAGAGAGAACACATATAAGCAGACTGGTATGAGGAAAGCTGGGAAGAAATGGAACCAGTGACTGAAGCCAAAAGAAAAGCCCTCCTTACCTATGAGAATTATCCCAACACCAGCACCTGAGAAACAAGGTCTAGAAAGTTGCTTGCCGCCACACCAACATCTGCTGGCTGAACCTGTATCCAGACTGCTGTAGACACAGGGGATGTGTAAGCCATATATGAAGTCATCAAGGAATCCACAGGTCCCTCTGTCACCAAGATTGCCCTTCTGAAGCCTAAGACTGGAGAAGTCATATCTGATCAAGGCAAGCAGCTTCACTGCTGGGTTGAACACAACGTAGGGTTACAAGCGCTGCACTCGAGGCCATCCCAGATCTACCAGTCATGGAGGAGCTAGATGCACTCCACACCGGAAGAGCTCAACAAAGCCATTGACTATTTCGCTTATGGAAAGACCCCTGGAAATGATAGTATCCCTCTAGAAGTTTTGAAGAGTGGCAAACCAGCATTGCTACACCATCTGCTTAAGTTCCTCTGTTTCTGCTGGGAGAAAGGCTACATTCCACAATATATGCAAGATGCCAACATTGTCACCTTGTACAAATACAAGGCCAATCACAGTGGCTTAACAACTACCGCGACATCTCCCTCCTCAGCAACATGGGAAAGGCCTTTACCTGAGTTGTTTTGGCTTGGCTGCAGGATCTTGCTCAGTGTGTCTACCCAGACTCACAGTGTGGTTTTAGAGCAGGCAGATCCACTGTGGATCTTCTCACTATGCCAGCAACAAGAGAAATGTCAAGACAGCAGAAAACACTCTTCATCACATTCATTGACTTGACGAAGGTGTTTGACCTGGTCAGCAGAATTGGGTTCTTCAGATTGCTGTAGAAGATAGGCTGTCTTCCAAAACTGCAGGGCATGATCACTTCCTTCCATGAAGGCATGCACAGTACTGTCTGCTTTAATAGCGCAACTTCAGAAGCTTTTCCAGAGAGAAACGGTGTAAAGCAGCGCTGCGTTCTGACACCGACCCTCTTCGGCACCTTGTTCTTGCTGTTTCAGTATGCTTTTGGAGAAAGTGTCAAGAGTATCTAGCTACCTGCCAGAGCTGACAGCAAACACTTTAACATTGCTTGCCTTCGCTCCAAGACCAAGAATTGTGAGGTCTGCATCCATGAGTTGTTGTTCACTGATGACCCAGTACTGACTACCCACACAGAAGGTCAACTACAGCATCTGATCATCCACATATCCCATGGCTGCAAGCGGTTTGGGATGACTAATGCCATTGCCCGGGACACTGACTCCCTCCCATCCATCATTATCGATGGTCAAACTCTAGAAGTAGTTGACTCCTTCATCTATCTTGATGAACCATCACAAACACACCTAATTCCTGATGCACACGTGCACTTATTTATTTATACAGCCGGAAGTAGGGCTTTCAGCCCCTTTGAGCACGCCACCCAATAATCTTCCTGTTTAATCCTAGCCTAATCATGGGTCAGTTTACAATGACCAATTGAGGAGATACCTTCCCAGTACTTTGAGATGGTTACCTTAGCTATTTCATATCTGAGGGACAACAAGAAGGTGGGATCACTGCTGCCTAATAGATTAAGTTTTGTGCCAATTTGAGGTCTTCGAACGGTTTTGTACCGAGATGGCTAAAAGCTGTGTATTTTACCATCAGCTTCTTGCTGAGAATTGACTGCTGAGATATGAATGGGGAAGCTGAGTTGCACCCAGCAATCATAATGAGCAGATTGCCTTATACGTAATAGGCTTAGGTTAGTACTGCATTACACTCCTTTTCAGGGATAAGTCCTCAATGATTTATTTGTAAGATCTTTCATGGAACTCTATTTCCACAGTTTGCTATAATGGGCGATGTATACCATGAAATTGTAAAGTATAGATTTATGGATAAAGTAATGTATGCAGTAAAACTTTATGTAGTCTGGTGTACAGGCAATTAATAACATTTTGGGAAGCACAATGTGCTGATGGCTTGATTTAAATCAATAATAACACAGACTTGCTAGTCATTCAGTGGCTGTGAAAAGAGAGGGCTGTTGTACTGTTCTTTATTTGGCAGCTTGTGAACCAGCTGATCATGCTTCTCCACAGAAGATATGCCAGTGCAGCTGATGAGAAACCCTGTGAAAGTGACAGAGTCTAGATATTAGGATAGTTCCTTGCAGCTGACGGGGCAGAGACAATCCTCAGTTGGGTCCTCATACCACACCGCTACAGCTTTACATCTGTGGGCACATGCAGTGGCAGGAGTCTGAGGCCAGCCTGGCTAACAGTCAGTTAGATTAGCAAAAGGCCCAGAGCAACAACAGTCTTGTTCTGATGTGGAAGACTGTTTCTGCTACTTCATCCACATAATTCTTTATTCACCTCTTTGGTTTTCTGCTTAGAGCTGCTTTTCAGATTTTTTCAGTTCCTTGTCATAAGATCCTAAGGCCTTCTCGAGGTATATGCACAACCAGTTGGCAATATTTTAATGTTGCTAACTGGAGCTTCCACAAAAAATAGAAATGTCAAGACATTTATTCCTTTGGAAATTATGGCCATTTTTTTCTATTCTGTAAAAATTTGGAACTTTATTATGGATAATGTAGAATTTTATCAATTTTCATACAGTAACTTAAGTTATAGGATTGAATGTTTTTGATTTGTGCCAAATTCAAAGCAGTGTGTAATGTAGGTATGTACATTGTTGAGAGCTTGATTGCTGAGGGGTAATAACTGTTCCTGAATGTGGTGGTGAGAGTCCTGGGGATCCTGTACCTTCTTCCTGATGGTAGCAGCATGAAGGGAGTATGGCCTGGATGGTGGTGGTCCAGGTGGGTCCCCAGTAATGGATGCTGCTTTCCTGTGACAACTCTTCATGTAGATGTGCTCAGTGGTTGGCAGGGTTTGCCTGTGATGGACTGGGTTGTTTCCACTACTTTTTGTAGGATTTTCCATTCAAGGGCATTGATGTTTCCATACCAGGCTGTGATACAGCCAGTCAATATGCACTCCACTACACATCTGTAGGAGTTTGTCAAAATTTTAGATGTCATGCCAAATCTTTGCAAACTCCTAAGGAAGTAGAGGCATTGCTGTGTTTTCTTCATATTTGCACTTGCATGCTGGGCCCAGGACAGGTCCTCTGAAATGATAATGCCAAAGAGTTTAAAGTTGCTGACCCTCTCCACCTCTGATCCTCCAATGAGGACTGGCTCAGGGATCTCTGGTTTCCTTCTCCTGAAGTCAATAATCAGCTCCCTGCTTGTGCTAACTTTAGTAAGAGGCTGTTGCTATGGCACCACTCAGCCAGATTTTCAAGTCTCCCTCTATATTCTGATTCATCATAACCTCTAATTTAGCTAGTGACAGTGGTGTCGTCAACAAACTTGAATATGGCATTGGAGCTTTGCTTAGCCACACAGTTATCTTTATTCAGATCTACAGATGAGTCATTAAACACAGCCCAGTGCACTAATTTGAAGGAATCCTGTAGCTGCTCTTCTCCCTCCCATGGCCACCTCTTTGTTGACGTCATCTCTGGACCTTTAGTTTTTAGCCTCCGCCTGTATGCAGCTAAGTGATCAGACTTCCTGAAATGCAGTCTGGGCATGGAACGATAGACATTCTTTATCTCAGTATAACAAATGTCTAATATATTGGGACCTCTAGTGCTACAAGTTATAGGCTTGTGCTAATTGGGCAGAGTTTTCTTCAAACAAGCCAAGTTGAAGTCCCCGACTATGATTTGAAATGTGTTGAGATGGACTGTTTCTTGTTTAAAGATGGCATCATGCAGTATTTCAAGCACTTGATTACAGTCAGCCTTTGGTGGTATATCAACTGTAGTCAGGATTATGGAGGAGAACTCCCAAGGTAAATAGAACAGACAGCATTTGGCTGTTAGGTGTTCAAGGTCAGGGGAATATGAGTTTAACAAAGCTGCCACATCAGAGCACCACTAAGAGTTTATCATGAAATACATACCTCCATTTTGCTTTTTTGGAATCAGCAGTTTGTTCTATCCTGTGAATTGAGAAGCCTTCGTGTTTGATTCTCGTATCTGGCATTAAGCAATGTCTCAGTCAAACATAGAACATAACAATTTCTCATTTCTCTTCGATGCAGCAATCTTCCCCTCAGGTTCTTAATTTTGTTCTCCAGCAACTGCATATCTGCTAACAAGATACTGGGCAGTGGGGGTCTCCTTCCTCTATATTTCAGCCTGGCTTAGAGTTCCCCCTCCTGCCTCGCTTCCAGCCATGACAATAAACCTTTGTCTGCTTATAGGTACTATCCCTGCTTGCTTGAGAGTTAAGTCACTGAGTCCCTTATAATGTCGTGAAATCTGTAGATCATTAAGTTGATTTAAAAGTACATTGCTCAAAGTGAAATTACATGTTGCAGATTGCAGTGATTGATCTTTAGTGTCTCCCACCTTCTCATTATTTTTCTTGTTCCTTCCCTTCCTTTTTTCCTTTCTCTGCAGTTTTAATTGTTTCTCTTTCTTATGAAAGGTTATGAACCTGAAATGTTAACTGTTGCATGTTTTAAATAAACTGCTATATGCCATAAATAAATGTTGCTTTATCTATTCATTTGTGGGATGTAATTTCTGATATATGTACTGTATATTAGCACTTGCTGCCCATTCCTAAATGTCCCTGAGAAGAAGATGGCAAGCTGCCATCGTACATCTTGTTCATTGGATTAAAATTTACTGCAGAATGCCAGTACATAAAACCCAAATTGATATCCAAGTACAAGGTTTGAGGAAGTGTAACATTAATTATCATTGAGTGAATTCTCAAACTGATATTTATCTTTTTAAATTCAAAGCTGAGTTTATTGCCTTACGTACAGGTGCAATGAAAAGCCCACTTGCAGCATCACAAACACATAACATCATATGAACAGCATTCAGAAGCAAAGCATAAATTAAACCTGAATTGCACACACTTTAAGAGAAAGAGCAGAATTCAAACAAAAAAAGTTCAAATTACATATATGTCACCATATACCACCCTGAGATTCATTTTCTTGTGAGCATACTCAATAAATCCAATAACCATAAAGGAATCAATCAGTGAAAGAGCGCACCAACAGGCAGATAACCAGAGTGCAAAATAAAACAAACTGCAAATGTGAAAAGAAAGAAAAAAATTGAATTAATACTACTAAAGAAATAAGCAAAAGATATCAACAACATGAGATGAAGAGTCCTTGAAAGTGAGTCCATAGTTTGTGGGAAGAAAGTCAGTTTTAGTGCAAAGTGATCAAGGCGGTAATAGTGTTACTGAACTGTAATGTTTAGGGTTGTGCAGGTTTCTTCAAAAGCTGAATGGTTGAAGCGGAGTAGCTGTTTTTGAACCTGGTGTTGTGAGACTTCGGTACCTCCTGCCTGCTGACAGGTGCAAGAAGATGGCATGGCCCAAATGGTGGGATCTTTGATGGATGTTGCCACCTTGAGGCAGAGCCTCCTATGTTCTGTAGGTTGGTACAGGTCAAACTACTTTTATCTCGCTCTACCCAACCTTCTGTCCAAATAGACATTGCCAGAACATAGGTAATAGTCCTTTTATCTCCCCGAACATTTAATGCCAGTATTGCAGTTGAATTGTGCTGAGATAGGATATATACCACTTGGCAAAGTCAATTTATTCAGTAATTGTGTTTCTTAAAGCAGATAAAATGCACTACTGCTACCATCCTTAGTAAATCCAGAGCAATTTCTTCAAAAAGATTGTGCTTTCATTTGTGCACTCATCAAACATTATGGCTGCACAGCTGTTGGGTGCTTGAGGTCCATATGAATTTGGGATGTTTATGCCACATATTTGATAAATTCCTTTAAGGTCTGCAGCAAGCATCTATGAACTAAGTAAATGATTTGTAGGTGTTTGCAGGAGTACTCCCAGGGAGGCATGCAGGTACATGTTCTCTGTGCAAGAAGACCTTGGAAGCCACCACAGTTCCAGCTAGGTAAGATGTTTTCGAGGAGGTTTCTGTAATGACAAGAGTCCAGTCTGCAGATGTTTTCACAGTAGAGAAAAATACCTGTGTGCATATGGCCAACTCCAGTGGACTGAGGAAATACTGGACTTTGAGTGTCCTGCCTGATACAGCAGTGAGCAGATGATCATGAGATGTGACACAGGTCAACTGTAGTCTGGCATGATGTGAGGATAAGAAACTGAGAATTACTTCTGTGAGTGAAGCAGTGAAGGCACATTTGCACGTTGTATTTAAGGTCAAGAATCACAGTTGGAATAGATGGGCAGTTTGAATACTGGCTCTTTAAGTAGCATCATTCAGGGGAAATGGGCAAAGTAGATGTTGGTTACTTGATGAATACGTAAGTGCAATTGTTTTACTTGAAAATTTCTCTGCAGATGAATATTCTACTACTGTTGATATTGATAATGGTGAAAAAATGTAAATGTTGCAAAGAATAAGAAGACATATTCCCAAATAGACACTTGTGGACCTGGGAAGCTGTGTAAAATTGCTCCACTGTGAAACATCAAAACCATTTTGGTTTTGGAGTTGTGTGAATTAATTTTTACCTTGATCTGTAAAAGGCTTTGACACTTTAAAGGTTACATTTTCTTGGACTGAGTTTCTCAGCATTTCTGAAATACGCTTCCCTTTTTGAGTAGATCAGTATCATATCACTTGGCTTCCTGTGCCTTTGTCAACTTCAAAAGGAGGCACTAGACCCTGGGCAAGAACATGGTCAGACCAAGGCTGTGATCAGATCTGCAGCCATGTGATCCTAATGAATTCCAAAATGGGCTTTGGTGGGTATGTTACTAGCGGTAAGTGTCTCTTGATAATACCGTTAGTGGCACTCTCTGTCACTTTGCAGATGATTGAGAGTATACCAACTGGAGTGTGATTACCTGGTTTATATTGTTCCTCTTTTTCTGAACTTAGTAGCTGTACAATTTTCCATTTTGGTGTGTAGATACCAGTGTTGGAACTAAACTGGAATTGGCTTGGTTCTGAAGTGCAGGTCCTCAGTACGACTGCCAGGAAGTTGTCTGTTCCATAGCCTCACTTTAAACAATGCTTCCAGCTTTTGTTTCATATCAGAATGTAAGAATAGCTCTGTAGAATTCTGGTTCTGCCTCCAAAGTAGTTAATAGGTCTGACCACTTCAAGCTACATGCTTGGTCTCATGCAAATTTGGTTCCATTTATATTTTTTTGGATAGCCACCAGCACCAAGTAAATATTATTTTAAAATAAGTCATTGCAGTATAGCATTTATGGTTACCTTTTAACTCAATCTCTATCATTTGCTCATCAGCATTTGCACATTTCTTTATCCTTACAGATTTATTAATGTGAACATTTTGGATTCTGAAATACGGAATAGTAGTCTTTAGGTCATCATCTGTTTCTCCCATAATCCAACAATTGATCAGCTACC
The DNA here is from genome assembly GCF_030028105.1 of Mobula birostris. Lineage (NCBI taxonomy): Eukaryota > Metazoa > Chordata > Chondrichthyes > Myliobatiformes > Myliobatidae > Mobula > Mobula birostris. The sequence goes on from NC_092370.1 coordinate 153,291,495, forward strand.
CGTAGATTTTTTTGGCCCGACTAGTCCTTGCCAACCACGATGGTCATTTAACTTGTCCGGATTTCCTGCATTTGATTCATGTTCCTCTAAACTCCACTCCTTCATGTACTTATCCGAAGCTTCTTATGTAATACTGTTGCACCTGCCTCTATGACCCTTTGCATGTTAAAGTTGCACATCAGGTCTTTTTTAAATCTTTAGGTTTTGACCCCAAATCTATTACCTCTAGTTTTAGGCTCCCCTATCCTGGGAAAATGACTGTTACTGGCTACTGTATCTATGCATCTCATAGTTTTATGTGTTTTGATAAGCTCACCCCTCATTCTCCTACATTCTAAGGACTAAAGATCTAGCCTGGCCAGCTTCTCCCTATAACTCAGGCCCTCTCATCTTGGCAATATCCTCATATATCTTTTCTGCACTCTTTCTAGTTTAACCTCATCTTTCCAATAACGTTGTACACAAAGTGTGGCCTCACTAACAACTTATGCAACATTATGTCCTGTTATATCCTCAGTGCCTTGACTGAAGCAAAACAACTTTTTCACTACCATGTGATGCTGCTTTCAGCAATCTAGGCACTTCTACTCCTAGATCCCTCTGTTCCATTATACTGTCTAGTGCCATCCCATTCACAGTACAAGTCCACGCTGACTTAATCTTTCCAAGTTGTCTCACCTCACGTTTACCTGTATTGAAAATCATTTGCTACACTCCAGCTCACTTTCCTAAATGATTAAGATCCCAGTCTAATCTACAATAACCTACTTCACTATCAACAATATCTCCTAATTATGTGTCAAACACAAACTTAATGATCAAGCCTTCTGCATTTGCATCCAAATCATTTATATAAATAATGAATAATAAGTGCCCATACAGACCCTTGTAGCACACTGCCGGTCACCGGTCTCCATTCCAAGAAACTGTCTTTAGCTATCATGTTCTGCTTCATACTTCAAAGCCAATTTTGAATCCACCTAACTAGCTCTGTCTGGATTCCATGGGAACTAACCTTCCTGATCAGTCTACTGTGAAGGACTTTGTGGAAAGTCTTGCTAAAGTTCAAATAGACCATATCCACTGTCCTACCTTCATCTATATTTTTGGTTACTTTTTCAAAAGGCTTGTCAAGCATAACTTCCCACTCACAAAGCCATGCTAATTCCTCCTGAACAGACTCTGTCTATCCTAATGCTGGTAGCTACAGTTCCTCAGAATTCTGTCCAGTAACTTCCCCACTACTGATGTCAGTGATCAGTCTGTAGCTTCTTGGCTTGTCCTTGCTAGCCTTTGTAAACAATGGAACAACTTCAGGAACTTCACCAATGACTAATGATGAAGTAAATATCTCCACAAGGGACTCTGCAATCTCCTCTGTAGCCTCCCACAAAATCCAGGGGTGCACTCAGTCAGACCCTGGGGATTAATCCAACATAATGTATTCTAAGGCTACAAATACCTCCTCCGTGGTAATGTGAATGACCTCCTAAACCTCTTCACTTGTTTTCCTTTCATCCTCAGTAAACGTCAAGAAGAAATATTTGTTAACAATCTCACCTGTCTCCTACAGCTCAAGATACAAGGGGTACTACTCTTTCCCTAGCCACCAGTTTACTCTTAATATAGCCATGGGATTTTCTTTAACCTGCCTGAAGAAGATGGCATCAGTGAACAATGTGACATCCTCCACTAAGCTACTTCTTTCACATCTTTTACATGTTCTTTTACTTTCAAATGTGGTTCTGTTACTTGGTGGAGTGTTTTCAGGCTGATGAGAATCTGGTGTCTCCGAGAGAGTTCCGTGAGGCATCGAGTGAAGCATGCGGCATCAAGGCCAAGAAGCTTGGGGATGGGGCATGAGCCCGTGATCAACTCCATGTCTTGCTGAATATGGCACCTAGGAAGATTGAAATCATTGAGGCAATTGCGGAAAGTGAGTGGGCATTCTGCACCATCTTCCAGTCTCTCACTTGCTGCTGCCAGAGAAAGATGTCTATGTGTGACAGTTTCTCTCTCCATCTCACTCGTTGCTCCCAAAGGAAGGTCCTTGTATTCGAATGATCGATTTCTCCCTCGATACTCTCAGAAAATGGTGCTGGAGCAAAGTTTAATCAACACGGTGTGTGGATTGGACTCTGTGTTCACATTATGATCGGTTTCTGATTTCGTTCCTGTATTTGTTGCTATTTTGGGCAATTTTGAATTGGGGCAGCAATGCTGGATTCTTTTGACTTTGTGTTTTATATTCTGTGTTTTTCGATTGTTTTTTTGTTGCTATTTGCACGATTTGTTTTTCTTTTGTGCATGGGAGGGTTAATGTTTTCTTTGAACAGAATCCATTGTTTTTCTTAGTTTCATGGCTGTCTGTGGGAAGACGAATCTCAGAATTGTATACTGCATACATACTTTGATAATAAATGTACTTTGAGTTTTTAAACTTAACTGCCAGATCCATCTCATACCCTCTCTATGCCTTGCTTACTTCTTTCTTAAGTGTATTATCATTTTTTAGTCATCAAGGGATTTGCTCAGTTCTGACCTTCTGAACCCTATGTATGCTTCCTTCCTCTTGATCAGAACCTCAATATCTGTTGTCAGTCAAGGCTCCCGAAACTTACCAGGCTTACCCTTCACCCTAACAGGAGCACACTGCTCTTGGGTACTTGTCACGCTCTTGAAAGCCTTCCACTTGCCAGTTGTTCCTTTCCTTTTAAAGAGGCTCATCCAATTGACCTCTGCTAGATCCTGTCTTTTTCTCCCAAAATTATCCCTGCTTCAGTTTAGAGCCATAACCTTTAAACATGACCTATCCTTCTCCATTATTATCTTAAAATTAGTAATTAATTGTTTTTCAAGCCAAATTGCTCCCTGACTGCCACTTCAGTTACTTACTCTGCCTCCTGCCCTGAGATCCTGTATTGCACTCTTCCTGGAAGACCTCCCTATATATTGATTCAGGAACTTTCCTAGACACAGTTCATCAATTGCATCCCATCTAACCCAGGCCCTTAGCATTCTAGATGGTTCACTGAATACCAGGAAAATTGTCCCTTGTTCTGCCTGTGTCATTTGTACCAACAACCTTTGGCTGGTTACCCTCTTTGCACTTTCTTGGAGATACTCTTGACCTTGGAAACTAGGAGGCAACATACATCCTGCCATCTGGATATCTGATTTCGAAGTATAGATTCAAATCCCAATGGGACTACTGGGAAATATAAATTCAGTTAAATAATCTGAAATGATAATTGGTATCAGTAATGGCAATCTAATATAATAATTCCAGTCCACAGCAAATTTGTTGTTCCTTGACTGCCCGTAACATAGCCCAGAAATCCACTCAAATTAGTCAGAAATGCTACAGCAAACCAGAATAAGAAATAAACTGTATTATGTATATTGACCTATGCATTGACAATGATGCAACTTGCCCAGACCCCTGAGTAAAATCTTCCTTGTGAGCATCTGGAAAAATCCCTTCTGCACCACAAGGATTGCAGTGATTAAAGAAGGGAATTGACAGTTTACATGATATGGTTGAGAAGTAAAAGTGGCCCTTGTGTTCAATGTATGAATGTAAAGAATTCTGGACAACCATCAAACCTCTTTGAAGCAGATACTGCGAATGATAAACTAGCTGATAGCTTACAGTGTTAAATCCATTCCTTTGTAATTGGCCCAAATGATGGTGGCAAATAGTTAGTGTTATTTGTCCAATACAGGTGGTTGGAATTGATAAGGAGACATATTGATCTTGACTAATTATGCAGTCTAACTTTAATGAAAATGTTGTTCATTTAATACAGTACTTTTTCTGTTTGCTTCAGGAGGGTGGGATTCCAGCACAGAAAGGCACTGTGGATATGACCATGTTGATGACGGGGCGGGAGAGAGCAGAGTACATCCGCTGGAAGAAGGAGCGAGAACAGATTGATCAGGAAAGGTTGGCACGTCACAAGAATTCCAAAGGAGAATGGAAAAGGGCATGGGATGCAAACAAAACTGAGGACATGTAGGTGTATTTCCTCCCCTCTACAGTACTTAGGAAGTTATCATTTTGTATTTATCTAAATATAATTACTTGGATAGTACAGCAGTTGTAATAAAATTAAATTTTTACCTTGTTATTGCTGATGTTTTCCACCATAATTTCAAAAGTCAAAATTTTTAACAAAGTATGTACAGTGCATTACAATTAATTGGGTCATTCATTAATTGGGACAGTTGTTTATTTGGGAAAACTCTTAAAGTACAAAACAACTAAGCAAGAAAGTGATTGGGATTCCCTTCACTTATTTGGGACACTCTGCTGCTTAATTGGGACAGAAGACAGTTGCAGTTTCTAATTAGTATTAGTCATGTGCAGTTCTGTGGCCATTAGACACTACACCGTGCTTGGAGCGAACAGTTTTTAAATAGCATCAATTGTGTGTGTTTGTGTTGAAAACGTAGTGATTTTGGTTATTGCTAGTTGATGAGAAATGGCAATAAAGCAATTCATAACAGTTTCTCTTACTACAGTTTCAAGCATTCAGGCTTGAAAATGCCTGAAACAGCTGGGTGTGAAAATGAAATGATTTCACTACTTCAACGAGTTAGGATCTACAAAGAATTTGAATCATCTTGAATGTCACCCTTGGTCCCCACCGGACATTCAGCTCTCACCTGTGGCTCCAAGTAGCTGTTTGCATACATCAGCGGCCACACCCTGGTACACCACTTCTACAGGCGGGTTACACGAGGTGAGGGTAGCCGATGGGTCTCGTACCCCTATGAAATAGAGACATGCCTGTCCAAGCAAGTGAAGTCAGCTCTGGTAGACTGGGCGGATGACATCTACAGTGAGATCCAACAGCCAGAAAGGCGGTTCTGCATTGCTCTGTGGAGAGTGTAGGGCAGGACAAGGCACAGTAGAAGTCATGATCATCCACTACAACCAAGGAAGACCCCAGTTGTGATGACTACTTGTACCACTGGACTTGGACTTTTGAGGTCGAGAGAGAGCCCCAGTGCAGGGCTTTTACTCTTTAAAAATTCTTCTGCACAGGTTTCCTATTCATCATATGATGGACAACCACTCATATATTTGTAGTGTTCTAATTTGTTCTGTATTGTATTTAAATATATAATTTGTTACTCAGTTAAACAGTAGTTTGTCTTTTTTTTATATATTTTTTTAAAATATTTCCATGAAACTTCAGCTAATTGGGGCACCTGCTTAATTGGGCCAAAATGTATTTGTCCCGATGTCCCAATTAACTGGAATCCACTATACACCATGTACAACCCTAAGATTCATCTTCATGCAGGCACTCACAAAACAAAGGAACACAATAGCATCCATGAAAAACTACACACAACAAAAACTGAGAAACATCCAAGGTGCAAAAGAGGACAAATCATGCAAATAGTAAAAAAAAATTTAAAAACCTAGAATGTGAACTGCAAATTTCCAAAAGTGTGTACACAGCTGCAGAGTCAGTTCAGCACTGAGACAAGTGAAACTGGTCCAGGATCCTGATGTCTGCAGGGCAACAACTGATCCCAAACCAGGCAACATGGGACTCAAGCCTCCTGCACCCTGATAGTAGTAGCAAGGAGAAGGAAATGGGTCAAACACAGACAGACGATGCTGAATACCAGTTCATTTTCCACTCTCAAGTCTCGAATCTTTATTCTGGACTGAAGTCTGCCTCAGCGATGGCTGTACCTGCATTCTTGAGCCAAATTTGCTGAATCCTTCCAGAGATCGTAAAATCACTAGTACATTTAGAGGTTTCAAAAGGATATTTCTTAAAGGGAAGTTACATGCTGCCGATTGCATTGATCAGAATTCAGAAGAAATGTATCTCGTAGTTTGTGAACTGTCCACAATTGCCATCTTGGGAAGATGTGTTAAACTGGCAGTCCCCAAGTCAATGAACAGAAATCTATGGTTATGATACATGAATGGAAAAAGGGAGTTAAATTAATTCACTCCTGAAATCATACGCAGAGTTTTTTCAATGTGTGAACAACCTGCAACAGTTCAGCTTAATGCAGATATTAGATCAATTTTGTGCTATATGTAAAATGTCTTGATTCAGGCAGCACTTTGTTTATTGTTTATTATTGGGAGAAAATAGCTAGTGCTCTTTATATTTAAAATTGGTCTTAAAGGTTTTGGTTGGCGCAGGGCATGTGTTTAATTCCAGAGGTGAATTTAAACTGGGGTAAGAGTGAAGAATGACTGATGTAAGTATGTACGAAGCAAGAGCAGAAGTGAATTATGGCTTCTTGACCCTGTCAATAAGATGCTCCACCTCAAATCTACTTTCTCACTCACTCAATCCCTTTAGAGTCCAAAAGTCTATTGAACCTTGCCTTGAATGTATTTGATGACTGAACATTCACAGCCCTTCAAGTGGGGCATTTCAGATTTGCAACTATTTGATGGAGAAATCCGAAACCAAATAGTTGATTCTGAGACTATGACTTCTAGTTCTAATTTCCCCAGAAGAGGGAAACAGTCCCTCACCAACATAAAGGGTGGTTGTTGGGTTTTCAGGTATTGGGCTGGAAGGCTTGGAAAGAAGGTGTTTTTCCCATATGGAGACACAAGAGACTGCACATAGTGGAATCTGAAGCAAAATCCAACTGCTGGAAGAATTCAATGAGTCAGGCAGCGTCTGTGGAGGCAACATGGTGGTTGATGTTTCAGGTCAAGACTTTGTATCAGTCTCCCAAGATTTGTTTAACTTGTGAATTCTTCTATGATTTTCTATATCTCTGGAAACTGAAGGGAGTGGAGTATGCATAAACTTCTCTAGATACATGGTGAGTAGGCAGAAGAATAGATAGCTACAGAAGATAAAACCAAAAATAACTGAGAGAACCAGAGAGAAAGAGGGATTTCAAAAGAAGTGAGTGGGAGCAGTTGGGACATTCTGCACCCTACAGTTCCTGAGGAGATATTGGATTGTAATTAATTTACTACTTGGAAGAAGCCAATAAAAAGATGTCAGGTTTGAGCATAGTGGCCAATGTATGAGTTGGCCAGTGTTAGAGCAGGGAGTTGAGGCTTTGGCTCAAGAGGCTTAGGCGAGAAGGTAAGAAGATTTTACCTCTCCTCCCCCCTTCCCCCTCAAGATCTGGGAACATAGAGAGACCTCCAGCGTCCCTGACGACTACACCTGCAAAAAGTGCATTCAACTGCAGCTTCTAACAGACCATGTTAAGGAGTTGGAACTGGATAAACCCTCAATCATTTGGGAAGCTGAGAGATTGATAGACAGGACATGCAAGGAAGTAGTTGCACCCAAGGTGCAGGATACTGATAACTGTTGACTGATGCGAGAGGGAAAGGGGATAGGCAGCCAGTGCAAAGTACCCTTGTGCTTGTTCCCCTCAATAACAAGGTACTGCTAACAAGGATGACCTTGCAGAGGACAGCCACAGAGGTCAGGTCTCTGGCACTGTCTGGCTTAGTGGCTCAGAAAGGAAGGGAGAAGAGGTGAGCTGTTGTGATAGGAAATTCAATGGATAGAAGAACAGGAGATTATGTGGACGAGAATGAAATTTCCACATGGAATGTTGTCTCCTGGATCCCAGGGTTAGAGATATCTCAGATTGAATCCACAACATTCTTAAGTGGGAGGGTAAGCACCCAGAGGCTGTGGTCTATGTCAGTACCAAGAAATGGGTGGAATGGGTGATGAGATGACATGACTTCCATGATTGTGATCTCAAGATTGCTACCTATGCCACATGCTAGTGAGGCCTGAAATGAGAAAATCATGTGGCTAAGGTGATGGTGCAGGAGGGAGGGCTTCAGGTTTCTGAATTATTGGACTCTCTTGCAGGGAAGATGAGATCTTTACAGCCTGGAGTACACCTGAACTCGAGGGGGCTAATACCCTTGCAAGAAGATTTGCTATTGATATATGGGGGTGGGGAGGGAATTAAACTAGAGGTGCAGGGGGATGGGAGCAGAGCATCAGAATATATAGTGGAGGGGTTGTGGGAAAAGATGTTAAGTATACATACAATGTCAGGAATTGAAAGGTTGAACGTGGTGGGACTAATGATCTGAGTTGTATGTGTTGAATGCTGAGTGGCAGGGTGGAGATAGGTCTCTACCAAATGAGGTGTAAGGTGTTAGCCTGCAAGTCACCCTTGGGCAAGGTGTGGTTCCTGCTTAGCTCCCCCCACCCACTCCCAGTTAGGGTCATGTGAAGCCATGGGAGCAGCTGGTGCATATCATAAGTTTTAGATGTGATAGAGGGAGAGATTTTAAAAACGGGGTGTATGGCATTACTAGTCGAGAAAATGCCACGGCTGTACTCAGACAGGATAGACTGGAGATCTTATTTACTGATTCTATATGGGTGGAACTGAGAAATAAGAAAAGGATGACCAAATTAATGGGATTATACATAGACCACCCAATTATCAGTGGGATTCAGAGGAGCCAATTTGCCCCTTTAAGAAGCCACTGATGAAAGAGGGGTTGACGTGCTGGTCTGACAGTGCACTTGGGAAAAACAAGGTTTTCAACTCCCAATGTCAACTATCTTGCTGGCAAACGAATAGTCTCTGGTAAATAGAATTGACGATCTCAGAGCTAGGGTGTTGTATCAGATGGACGTTAGGAATGCTTGCGTCCTCTGTTTTCTGAAATCTAGGTTAACCCCTACCGTGCCGGACACAGTGATTCAAATAGACGGGTTCACAATACACAGTCAAGACAGGTCGGTCAAGTCTCTCAAAAGCAGCGGTGGAGATGTATCTCACAATCAACTCCTCATGGTGTATTAATGTGTCGGTGACGTCCCAATATTGCTCACCAGACCTGGAATACCTCAATTAAGTGCTGGCTATTTTACCTGCCACGGGAGATTTCATCGATCTTTTTGCTAGTGGTGTATATTCCACCTCAGGGTAATATCAAACAGGCTTTAGATGAACTGAGCGATGTAACCAAGAGGAATGAAACAGCACACCCTGATGTATTCCCCATCATTAACTAGGCCAGCTTGATAAGGTCACTAAAAATTATTACCAACAATTCACCTGTAGTACCAGAGGAGATAACACATTGAACCACTATTACACTAAGATCAAGAGTGCCTACTGTGCTATCCCTCGTCCACACCTTGGAAAGTCTGATCACCTGGCTGTACTTCTACTCCCTGAGTATAGGCAGAGACTGAAGACTGCAGCACTGGTAGTGAGGACCAAGAACGTATGGACAAGGGAAGCACAGGAGCGTCTACAGGACTGCTTTGAATCAGTGGACTGGATTATGTTCAGGGAGTCATCTTGGAATCTGGATGAGTATGCCACAGTTGTCACCGACTTCATTAAAGCCTATGTGAATGAGTGTGTGCCTATGAAAACTTGCTGTACATTCCCAAACCAAAAGACATGGATGAACCAGGAACTTCCAGCTTGCTAAGGGCTAGATCTGTGGCATTTAAGTCTGCAGATCGAGGTCTGTAAAGAAAACCACATATGACTCATGGAGGGCTATTTCAAGAGCCAAGAAACAGTTCCAGGAGAGAATAGGGATGACATTGGATGCATGTCAATTCTGGCAGGGTTTGCAGGCCATTATTCCTGCAAAGCAAAGCCCAACATCATGAAGACCAGCCATTGTTTGCAGAATTTCAGATGGTGACAAAAGGGCGTGCAGGAGTGAGGTATATCAATTAGTTGAGTGGTGTCACAGCATCAACCTTGCACTCAACGTCAGCAAGCTCAAAGAGCTGATTATGAATTTCAGCAAGGGTAAGACGAGGAAACATAAACCAATCCTCATACAGGGATCAGAAGTGGAGAGAGTGAGCAATTTCAAGTTCCTAGGTCTCAATATCTCTAAGGGCCTAACCTGATGCAGCTATAAAAAAAAGGCAAGACAGCAGCTATATTTCATTAGGAGTTTAAGGAGATATGGTTTGTCAACTAAAACACTTGGAAACTTCTACAAATGTACCATGGAGAACATTCTGACTGGCTGCATCATCGTCTGGTGGGGAGGTGGGGTGGGAGACTACTGCAGAAGATTGAAATAGGTTCCAGGACCTTGTAAAATTAGTCAGCTCTATCATGGGTATCAGCCTCCGTAGTATCCAAGACATCTTTAAGGAAAGGTGTCTTAGGAAGGTGGTGTCCATCATTAAGATTCCAACAACCCAGGTCGAGCCCTCTTCACATTGTTACCGTTGGGAAGGAGTACATCAGTGATTCAGGAACAGTTTGTTCCACCCTGCCATCTGATTTCTAAATGGACATTGAACCCATGAACACTACCTCACTGTTTTCTTTATTTGTTATTTTGCAATAACCAATTTTAACTTAACTATTTAATAGTCATTAAATATATATATGTGTATACACACACACACACACACACACACACACATGCACACTTAATGTAACTCATTTTTCTCTATGCAAACACGAGGAATTCTGCAGATGCTGGAAATTCAAGCAACACACATCAAAGTTGCTGGTGAACGCAGCAGGCCAGGCAGCATCTCTTAGGAAGAGGTACAGTCGACGTTTCAGGCCGAGACCCTTCATCAGGACTACAAACCAATGTAGTCCTGATGAAGGGTCTTGGCCTGAAACATTGACTGTACCTCTTCCTCATTTTTCTCTGTATTTATTTATCATGTATTTCATTCTACTGTTGCTGTGTAGTTAACAAATTTTACAACATACTGTATACCAATGATATTATATCTGATTCTGATCCAGTTGCAAGAAACATAAGGTTGTGATAGTAGGTGATTTTAATTTGCCACATATTGATTGAGATTCCCACACTGTAAAAAGACATATTCAAGAAAGTTACCTTAATCAATACATAGAGATCCTAAAAAAGGCGAGTGAGATACTATATCTCCTATAAGGGAATGAGACAGGGCAGGTGACAGAAGTTTGTGTAAGGGAACGCTTTGCATCTAGTGATCATAATGCCTTTAGTTTCAAGATAATTGTGAAAAAATGTATGTCTGGTCTTCAGGTGAAGATCCTAAATTGGAGAAAGGCCAATTTTGATGGTATTAGAAAGGATCTGGTAGGAGTAGACTGGGACAGGTTGTTTTCTGGCAAAGCTGTACTAGGTAACTGGGAGGTCTTCAAAGGTGACATTTTGTGAGTATAGAGTTTGTATATTCCCGTCAGTGTAAAAGGCAAGGGTAATAGGTTGAGGGAGGCTTTTTTTTTGAGAGATATGATTAAGAAGAAGGAGGTGCATAGCAAGTATAGGCAGGCAGGAACAAATAAGATACTTGAGGTGTATAAGAAATGCAAGCAAGCACTTAGGAAGGAAATCAAGAGGGCTAAAAGAAGGAATGGAGTTGCTCTAGCAGACAAGGTGAAGGCGATTCTAAGGGCATTTACAGATATATTAAAAGCAAAAGGATAGGAAGGGACAAAATTGGTCCTCTTGAAGATCCGAGTGGTCGTAAATGCACAGAGCCTAAAGAGATGTTAATTGGATATTTTTGCATCTGTATTTACTCGGGAGATGGATAAAGTCTATAGAAGTAAGGCAAAACAGCACTGAGGTAATTGACCATATACAGATTACAGAGGCAAAGATGTTTGCTATCTAATGTGCAAAGACAAAAAACTATGTGAATACGAAAAAGAAAAAACAATAGTAATCGTAAATAAGTAAATATATCAAGAACACGAGTTGTAGAGTCCTTAAAAGTGAGTCAATAAGTTGTGAAATCAGCTCAGTGTTATGATGAGTAAAGGTATCCCCTCTGGTTCAAGAGCCTGAATGTTGAGGTGTAATAACTGTACCTGAAACTGGTGTGGGACTTGAGGCTCCTGTACCACCTTTGTGATGGCTGCAGCGAAAAGAAAGCATGGCCTGGATCGTCGGGGTCCTTGATGATGGATGCTGCTTTCCTATGACAGTGCTTCTTTTTGATGTGCTCAGTGGTGGGAAGGGCTTAACTTCTGACACACAGGGCTATATCTACTACTTTCTGTAGCTTTTCCTATTCAAAGCCCCGTACCAGGCCATGATGTAACCAGTCAGCATTCTCTATAGAAGTTTGTCAAAGTTTTAAATGACATGCTGAGTCTTTACAAACTTCTAAGAAAGTAAAAGTGCTACTTTGCCACCTTTGTAACGGCACTTTTACAAGCTAGATCCAGAACAGGTCCTCAGCAATGATAACACCAAGGAATCCAAAATTGCTGACCCTTGCCACCTCTGAGGACTGGCTCATGAATCTTTGGTTTCATCTTCCTGTAGATGATAATCAGCTCTTCGGTGTTGCTGATATTGAGTGAGAGGTAGTTTTTGTGGCACTATTCAACCATGTTTTCAATTTTTCTCCTTTATGCTGATTTGTCACCACTTTTGATTCGGCCTACAACAATGGCATCATCAGCAAATTTAAATATAACATTGGAGCTGTACTTACCCTCACAGTCATAAGTATAAATCCAGTAGAGTAGGGAAATGATCACACAGACTTGTGGTGGACTTGAACTGATGGTGATTGTGGAGGAGAAGTAAACTGGATTTGACAGTGGCTTTGTGAGAGAAGCCAGAGAGTGGTAGTAGATGGATGCATATGACTAGTGGTATGCCACAGGGATCCGTTATTGTTTGTCATCTATATCAACGATATGGATGGAAATGTAGTAAAATGCATCAGCAAATATGCAGATTACACCAAGATTGGGTGCGTCATGGAAGGCTGGGCCAGCTGGAAAAATGGGCTGAAAATGGCAGATGGAATTTAATGCAGACAAGTGTGAGGTATTGTAATTTGATACCTTTATGAAGCTCATTTAAAACCTAAGTATCTTGCAACTATTAATTTTCTTTCATTGTTTCGAATATTTTGATCTGAATAAAATGAAGAATGTTTTAATGCTGAAATTTCATCAAAATTGAGAACTGAATTTGGTATTATCTAATCTCATTTATACACAGAACTGTGCCATTGGATTCCTTTCCAGGTGCAGAGTCAACAATGACCATTCATATGGAAGTGTTGAAAGTGTGGAGTGTACATACAATAATGACTGCATTTTTTAAACCAGGTTTCAAGAAGATTTTTCTGTGGAAAATGAGCTTGGCTTTCAGAAGAGAAAAGGTTAGTTTTTAAGCAGTACAAAGGCAGTATATTGTAAAATGTCATGATCAATCTCTGGTTAATCTTACAGTTTAATTTTAAGGATCATAATATCTCAGGCTTGTGATTTTTTGAGATTGAATTCTTTAATCATAGGATAGATAGGTAAAATATTGCAAAAAGAATGGCAATGTTTAAAAATGATCTTTAGCCAGTAATGCTAAGGGAGCAAATTAACCACTACTTCCAGGGCTCTTATAGACTTCAATCAAATTAACTTGCACATCATCAAGAAATGGGTAATTATAGCTATGGGCCTTGGAGATTGCTGTAATGTTAAAATAAAAACAAAGTGCCAAAAACACTAACAAGTTCATGCAGCAAGTGTGGAAAGGGAAGCACACTCTGTATCTACTGAGTGCATGTTCATAGTTCTGCTGCTGTAGCCCATCCACTTCAAGTTTTGACATGTTGTGCGTTCAGAGATGGTCTTCTGCACACCACGTGGTTAGTTGGGTTACTGTTGCCACCTTGTCAGCTTGAACCCTTTCATGAACAAGGTGTGTTTGCCCACAAACCCGCTCACTGGATTTTTTTTTTGTAAACTCTAGATCATTCATTCAGGTGCCTTGCCGTTCGACATGTCTCCCCATCCATCACGGTCCTTGACCCTCCGAATTGTAGTTGTTGCCTCCCTTGTTTCTAACCATGCTGTTATTCCATCTATCATTTTCATTCTCTGTCTGCCTCTGCTTCTTTTCCCTTCCAGCTTGTAACTAAATGTTCTGATGTCTCTCTTCTCATGATGTGTCCAAAGAATTTTGATTGCTGTTTTCTGATTTTTTTTTAAAGTAATGTACGTTTTGTTTTCGTTCTCTGTAGAACTTCTTCATTGGTTATCCTGTCCTTATATGATATGCATAGCATTTTTTCTGAGGAACCACATCTCTGCTGCATAATTCTTCTTTCCATTGCATTTGTGATGGTCCATGACTCGCAGCCATACATCAATATAGGAAGAATGTAGCAGCCGAGAGTTCTAAGACGGATGTCAATTGCTATTTTCTTGTTCGTTAGGATGTTTCTCATTTCTGTAAATGTTGTTCTTGCCATTGCTATTCTTGCTTTTATATCTGTTTCGCATTTGCCATCAGATGTTACCCATGATCCAAGGTACTTGAAGTTGTGAACTTGTTTCAGGATTTCATTTCCCAATACGATCCTACAGCTTGGGATATCAGGTTTCTTTGATATTACCATTACTTCAGTTTTCTTTTTGTTTAAGGTTAGGCCAAGTCTTTTGTTTTCTGAGTTGATGGTAGATACTAGTTTCTGTAAATTTACTTCACTGTTTGCTATCAGTACTGTATCATCTGCATAGCAGAGGTTGTTGATATTATATCCTCCTATACTTATTCCAGGTTGGTCTTGTATGGTTCTCATGAATACAGGGAGAACAGGTCTGGTGATAGAATACAACCCTGTCTGACTCCTCGCTTTATTGGCTGATATTCACCAATCTTGTTGTCTATCTGTATGGCTGCACTTTGTTGCCAGTAGAGAATCCTGATTATTCTTAGATCTTTTCCGTTGATATTAATGTCTTTAAGCATTTTCACGATGACTTGGTGTTTCCCTGTGTCAAAGGCTTTTGTGTAGTCAATGAAACAGAAGTATAGGTCTTGTACTTCTATTGACCTTTCGATAATATTCCTGAGAATATAAGTGGCGTTTGATGTTCTCTTGCCTTCGACAAAGCCGCATTGTTCTTCACTGATCTCTGGTTTAATTTTGTTTCTTATTCTGAGCATGATGATTCAAAGTAGAATTTTTGTGAGGTGGCTCATTAAACTAATTGTTCTGTGTTGTCCACACTCTGTTGCACCTGGTTTCTTTGGCAGTGCAATGCATACTGTCTTTAAAAGATCTTCTGATACTTTGCCACCGTTGTATTCTATTCAATAAGATTGTTAATTTCTCTACACCAAAATCTTCTAGCACTTCATACAGTTCAACCAGAATGTTATCTGGTCCTGATGATTTCCCCTTTCACATTTTCTTCATAGCATATTCCACTTCTTCTTTCAGTATTGCTGGGTCCTCGTTGTTGTTGCCAATATCAAAGTTGTCCCCTTGGTCTTTGTCGTCGTATAGGTCTTTGATATATTCTGACTATATTTGCATTATTTTTCCTTTTTCCATAATTGTAGAGCCGTCTTTTGCTTTTATACATCGTGTTGTTGCCCCACTTTTCTTCCAATTTATGACCTTTTTTGTCTCACCGTGCATACGTTTGCTGTTGTTGGTCTTCTGCAATTGTTCTATTAACTCACATTTGTCCTTAAGTCACTTTTCTTTTGCTTCCTTGCACTTGGTTGTTACCTGTGCATGCAAGGATACATAGGCTTTTTCATTTTCCTTACATTTTCTTCTTTGTTCCTTAAGATTCAGAATTTCTTCTGTCATCCATTTCTTTAAAGCTTTTTTCTGTTGTTTGGGAATCACCCCTTGTGCTGCTTGTGTTATGTTATCTGAGGTTGTCCCATTGCTGTTAAATAATAGTAATGTTTTGTAGAGCCTCGAATTTGTTCTTCACTGTTATTTGGAATTCATTTTTGATGTCACTGTTTTTTCTCCAAAGTCCCAAATTCAGCTTTGGCTCTACTCTTGGTCTTTTAAGCATTCTGCATCTCAGGTACATCACGCTGATTATTGGTATGTGATCACTGTAGCAGTCTGCACCCGGATATGTTTTGCATGATTTCAGAGCATTTCTATACCTTCTCCTTATAAGCACGTACTCAATCTGGTTTCTGGTGTTATCCCCTGGGCTCTTCCATATCTATAGTTTTCTCGAGTGTTGTTTGAAGACGGTATTACCAATTATATAATCTTTTTCTGTCACCCATGTAGCTAGTCGTTCACCTCTCTCATTTCTCTCACCTATGCCGTAATGCCCAATATTGTCCTCGTCCCTGGTCTTGCCTACTCTTGCATTGAAGTCACCTTGAATAATGGTATTTTCTGAGCTTTTACATTGTCTTAATGCTGTTTCTAGTTCATCATAGAATTGATCGATGCTTTCTTCATTGTCTGCTGTTGGTGCATAAACTTGAACAATGTTAATGTCAAAAGGTTTTGCATGTAGTTTCACAAGTAACATTGGATCTTATATTGTCCAATAGCCCTTTATTGATTTTGCATGTTCTTCATCTAACATAATTCCAACACCTTTTTCATGTATTTCTCCTCCTGAGTAAATGGTGGTATATCCCTCTGAGCTTGTTTTACCAGCTCCCTTCCACCTCATCTCGCACATTCCCAAGATGTTGATTTTTAACCTTTCCATTTCTTGTTTGATGTTGTCTAGTTTACCAGGTTGCTAGTCTGATCATCTTTGCTCTAGATATTGTGCATAAAAACCATAGGAGATCAGCAGTTTCTGAGATACTCAAACCACCCCATCTGGCACCAACAATCATTCCACGGTTAAAATCACTTGGATCACATTTCTTCCCCATTCTGATGTTTGATCTGAACAACTGAACCACTTGACTATGTCTGTATGCTTTTATGTATGGAGTTGCTGCCACTTGATTGGCTGATTAGATACTTGCATTAATGAGCAGGTGTAAAGGTCACCTAATAAACTGGCCACTGAGAGTAGAGCTAATGTTCCGGGTTTAAGCTCCTTAGCCAGACCGTTGTGATGGAGGATGTTTAGTCGTTAGGATGTTTACTTTGATTTATTATCAAAGTACGTCTATGTCACCAGTCACTGGTTTAAGATGGCACTGGTGAAGCACAGCAATGACTTGCTGGCAACAAAAAAAACTACTAACTACATTATTAACACACTTTTTCTCAAAAATGATCACTGCAATCAATAGCCTGTCACTTCTGTCTTGGAGTTAAGCTTTTGAACCACCTGTACAACCGAGCATTTTTGAGCATAAACTGAAGTCTCAAAAGTGCAGGATGTTTCTGCGTGGTGTATATGAGCCAAATCAAGGCAGGGGGCCTGGGTCTGAGAGCAGGGAACAACCCAATGTTTGAACATTGCTGGAGTGGACTTGGAGGTGATCCAAAGCAGCAGAACTGAAGTGAGGCGAGCTGTGGTAAGGCAGAGTTGAGGCAGCAGGGCCCAGGCCCGAGAGTGAAAAACAAGTCGGTGTTTGACCGATTTAAGCTCCAGGTCAAATTAGAAAGATTGGGTATGGGCTGAATCGAGGCCGCAGGTTCCAGGCATGAGAGCATATCGAAGCAGCAAGGCCTGGGTCTGAGAGTGAGGAACAGCCCGCTGTTCAGCTAATTAAAGCACTGGACCAGATTGAAAAAGTCAGGATGTCAGGGCTGGAGGAGATGGGGAGACTGGTGTTCAGCTTGCTGCTTGCGAGGTTTACTCGTCTGTGCTGAACTGAGGCTGTGGCCTGCAACCAACAGCCTACTGGATAGGTTCTGACTGGCTTTGTGACTGTGGACTCTCTTTCGTGATCTTCAGTTCTGAATGTTATTTGCTTACTTTTATTGTTTGCTCAATTTGTTTTTATTCCTGCACATTGGGCGTTTGATGGTCTTTTTAATGGGTTCTATTGGGTGTCTTTGGTTTGTGGCTGCCTGTAAGAAAAATGAACCTCAAAGTAGTATAGAGCATACATACTTTGATAATAAATATACTTTGAACCATATACTACCCTGAGATCCATTTTCATGCAGGCATTCACAGTAGAACAAGAAATACAATCGAATCAATAAAAAACTACGCACGAACAAGACTGACAAACAACCAATACGCAGAAAAAGATAAATTGCGCAAATACAAAAATAATAAATAATAAATAAATAAAACTGAGTTGTGGAGTCTTTGAAAGCAAGTCCATTGGTTGTGGTATCAGTTCAGTGATGAGTTGAGTGAAGTTATCCACACTGGTTCAGGAGCTTAATGGTTAAATGGTAATAAATATTTCTGAACCTGCTAGTATGTGCCTTAGGCTCCTATAGATTTCTTTCTGATGGCAGCAGTGAGAAGAGAATCTGGCCTAGATGGTGGAGTTCCTTGACGATGGATGCTGCTTTCTTGTAGCAGCACTCCTTGCATATGTGCACAATGTTAGGGTGGGTCTTTTCCTATGATGGTCTGGGCTATGTCCACTACTCTTTGTAGGCTTTTCCTTTCTTGGGCATTCTTTCTCCATACCAAGTTGTGATTTAACCAGTCAATATAATTTCTGCTTTGGATTTACAGAAGTTTGTCAAAGTTTTAAATGAAATACCGAATCTGCACAAATTTCTAAGAAAGTAGAAGTGCTGCTGTGCCTTTTTTGTGCTGGTCCCAAGACAGATCCTCTGAAATGATGACATTAAGGAATTTAAAGTTATTGACTCTCTCCACCTCCGATCCTCTAATGAGAACTAGCTCATAAACCTCCAGTTTTCTCCTCCTGTAGTCAATAATCAGCTCTTTGGTTTTACTAATGTTGAGTTAGAGGTTGTTGTGGCACCATTCAACCAAATTTTCAATCTTCCTCCTACATGCTGACTTGTCACCACCATTGATTTGGCCCAATAACAATGCTGTCGTCATTGGACAACATATGGCATTGGAGCTGTACTTGGCCTCACAGTCATAAACATAAAGCGAGTAGATCAGGAGTCTAAGCACACAGCCTTGTGTTATACCTGTGTTGATGTTGATTGTAGAGGAGATGTTTCATTTCCAAACTGATTATGACAATATCAAGAATCCAGTTGCACAAAGAAGGTTTTGGAGCTTATTGATTAGCTTTGAGGGGATAATACTGTTGGATGATGAGATGTAGTCAATGAAGACCATCTTGATGGGTGCATCTTCACTGTCCAGGTGTTCTAGGGCTGAGTGAAGAGCCAATGAAATGGCATCTGCTGTTGACCTGTTGTGATGGTGGGCAAATTGAAGCAGATCCTAGTTGCTCCTCTGGCAGGAGTTGATATGTTTCATGACTAGTCTCTCAAAGCACTTCATCACAGAGGATTAAGTGCTACTGGATAATAGTCATTGTGGCAGGTTACCACGTTCTCCTTGGATAGAAATTATCAATAATGTCTTCAAGTGGTATATATTCCCTATAACCATTTCACTAGTGAGCTGTTTGCATTTCACTAAGTTCAAATATTCTTGCAGCCTTTGTGTTGAATGCAGGAATGGCTATCCTTGATGCTCTTTGAGTATGGTAACTTGCAGTTGTGAATCAAAGGAAGGCTCTTTTGGCTGATGTCAGACTTAAAATTAAAGAAGACAGTCAAGGTTGTTTGAGGCCAATCACCTCTCACCTCTCCCATGCAGTTCCTCAGAACAGTATCATAGACCAAGTCATTTTCAGTTGCTTCACTTGTGATCTTCTGTCTGTTCTGGGGGAAGTGACTTTAAATAGACAGCAGAAATCTGATGAATGGCCTCCACTTGCCTGAATGAGTTCAGTTCCAATAAAATCAGAAATGCTGGAAGCACTGAAGAGCCAAGCAACATGTGTGGAGAGAGTAAAAATAAGGTGCATGTTCTATGTGAATAACCATTTTTGTTTCAGAACTATTTCTGATTCTCACTTCTATCCCCGACATTTCATGGCTGCAGTATGTTTTATTTCCAAAATGTGTTAGAGCCACTTTTTAAGGTTTCTACTGTTCAGAAGGGAAAAGCAGCAGACACATGAAGACACTACTATCTCTGTACCTTGCTTCATATTGACTTAAGCATATATCCTTATGTTTTTCTTGTTGCTGGGTCAAAAACTGTACGATTCCAGCTTCCAGCATTGAGAATAATCTCGCCATGCAATATCATGAAAATTGACCACCACAATTTCATAGCAATTAGTTACATCTGTTAAAAATCCATGGCTTGCCAGGCAAGGCTGCATTCTAAGATTGGTTACAGCAGGACGTCGATAGGATGCAAAACTGGGCTGAGAAATGGCAGATGGAATTCAACCCAGATAAGTGTGAGGTGGTTAATTTTAGTAGCTCAAGTATGATGGCAGAATATAGTATTAATGGTAAGACTCTTGGCAGTGTGGAGGATCAGAGGGATTTTGAGGTCCGAGTCCATAGGACACTCAAAGCTGCTGCGCAGGTTGACTCTGTGGTTAAGAAGGCATTTGGTGTATTGGCCTTCATCAACCATGGAATTGAATTTAAGAGCCGAGAGGTAATGTTACAGCTATATAGGACCCTGGTCAGACGCCACTTGGAGTACTATGCTCAGTTCTGGTCACCTCACTACAGGAAGGATGTGGAATCTATAGAAAGAGTGCAGGGGAGATTTACAAGGATGTTGCATGGATAGGGGAGCATGCCTTACGAGAATAGTTTGAGTGAACTTGGCCTTTCTTCCTTAGAGCGATGGAGGATGGGAGGTGACCTGATAGACGTGTACAAGATGATGAGAGGCATTGATCATGTGGATAGTCAGAGGCTTTTCCCCAGGGCTGAAATGGCTATCACGAGAGGGCACAGTTTTAAGGTGCCTGGAAGTAGGTACAGAGGAAATGTCAGGGGGAAGTTTTTTACGCAGAGATTGGTGAATGCATGGAATGGGCTGCTGGCGACAGTGGTGGAGGCAGATACAATAGGGTCTTTTAAGAGACTCCTGGATAGGTACATGGAGATTAGAAAAATAAAGGACTATGGGTAACCCTAGGTAATTTCTAAAGTAAATACATGTTCGGCACAGCATTGTGGGCTGAAGGGCCTGTATTGTGCTGTAAGTTTTCTATGTTTCTAAATGAAACTTTCCAGTACATTTGCTTTGACCAGTTGGTGGTTATGTGGGAACGTGATCACAAAAAGACATGGGGATTATGATCAAAGTTGCTGGTGAATGCAGCAGGCCAGGCAGCATCTCTAGGAAGGGGTTCAGTCGACGTTTCGGGCCGAGACCCTTCGTCAGGACTAACTGAAGAAAGAGCTAGTAAGAGATTTGAGAGGAGGAGGGGGAGATCCAAAATGATAGGAGAAGACAGGAGGGCGTCTTCTCCTATCATTTTGGATCTCCCCCTCCCCCTCCCACTTTAAAATCTCTTACTAGCACTTCCTTCAGTTAGATCTGACAAAGGGTCTCAGCCCGAAACGTTGACTGTACCTCTTCCTAGAGATGCTGCCTGGCCTGCTGCATTCACCAGCCACTTTGATGTGTGGTGCTTGAATTTCCAGCATCTGCAGAATTCCTCGTGTTTGGGGATTATGATGTTCAATTAGTTCATCCCTATTCACTGTGGACAGTTAGGTCAAATTCATCCTGACCATGATAATAAATTCGGCATTCTACAGTATTAACCATTTGGTAATTAGCATCAGCAATGGGCCAATATCATGACTGACTAGAATGCTGGTCATTCTTCAGCCCCCTGGTTCTATAACCCCTGTTACATGATGGGTGTATTGTGCCAGTCTGTCATGGGTGAACCAATGCATCAGACTTGTGAAGCAATAGTAAATTATATAACAAGAGAGTGGGTTAAAGTTTTTTGAGTGCTGTATGGGAGGACTTGACATAGGTGGTGTAACATAGGTGCAATGTCCTTTAGTTGCAGGGGCTCCTGGGATTGACCACAGTGGTTATTCCCAGAAATCTAGCCCTAAAGATGTGGGTGCAGCTCCATGAAGTTTAGTGACCTCACTTAAGTGGTCAAGGTCAATGAATGCATTTTCATGTGCAACATTCATCAAATTACACCACGTTTTGACTCTTAGTTCATGCTCGTTGTACTTTAGTACTCATATTTTTTTAAGTGTTCCTCTGTACCCATACTCTGGATTGCAAATGGTCATAAGAAATGGGAAGAGGAGTCAGGTGATCAGCACCTCAGACATGCTCCACCGTTCAGTAGGATTAGATTAGACTAGATTATGAGAACATTCAGTCCTCTTTTATTGTCATTTAGAAATGCATACATGCATTAAAAAATGATACAATATTTCTCCGGAGTGATATCACAGAAAACAGGACAGACCAAAGACTAACACTGACAGAACCACATAATTATAACATATAGTTACAGCAGTGCAAAGCAATACCATAATTTGATAAAGAACAGACCATGGGCACAGTAAAAAAAAAAGTCTCCAAGTCCCGAGTCGATCGACTCCCGAGTCCCCGATAGCAGGAGGCAAAAGGGAGAAACTCCCTGCCATAAACCTCCAGGCACCGTCAATTTGCTGATACCTTGGAAGCAGCCGACCCCAGCCAACACTGAGTCCATCCGTCTGAAAACTTCGAGCCTCCAATCAGCCCCTCCGATACAACCTCCCGAGCACCATTCTCTGCTGAACGCCTTCGATCTCTCCCCGGCCACTGAAACATGCAAAGCCGAGGATTTCGGGGCCTTCAGCTCCAGAGATTCCGGTTACCACACAGTAGCAGCGGCAGCGAAGCGGGCATTTCAGAAGCTTTCCAAATGTTTCACTGTGCTCTCACGTCTGTCTCCATCAAAACAGAAATGTGCACAGTCCCCTACTTGACAGACAACAGATATTCATCACTGAAGTGGCCGCGCGTGCTGCCGTCACGCCGCCATCTTCTCTTGTCCTTTCCCCATGCTATTAATTCTCTTACTGTTTAAAAATTCATCTAAATCAATCTTAACTATACCTAAGGCTCTGTGCTCTTTCCTGTCTTTGGCATGAAATTCCAAAGATTTCAAAGTTCAAAGTAAATCAATTACCAGAGTGTATGTATATATATATATCTATATATATATATATATATATACCTCACCATATACAACTCCAAGATTCATTTCCTTGCAGGCAATCATAGTAAATACTGTAGCCCCCCGGCCACTCTCAGGGTCGCTCGGCTCGCTGTCGTATAGGGAAACAGCCTCGGCCCCGCCAAACTAGATAACTTGTTTGTGTGGATGCTGTGTGAGGTACCCCACCCCGCCCAAATAACAGACAATACACCAGATGCAATTAAATGATTTACAGTTTATAGATATTACTGGAACTATATAATTAAAAGAGAATAAACTATAAAAGGAAAATAAAAGGCGCCACACTTATCAAAGTTCAATCTCTTAGTGCACAAACAGTTGGAGCTCAAGGACCTTCTTCTTCACCCTGCGACCCCCCTCGGACCACCTCGACCGGCCGCCTGGGACCACCAACGGTGGTCGACCAGACGCTCCACACCAGCCCGTCTCCGTCTCCTCGCCGAACGTCCCGCTCGGGGTCCGACCCCGTTAGCAGACTCACAGCACCTCGTCCATCCTCTGTCTCGATCTCCCCCCTTCTGCCCCAAAACCCCGCGCATACAGTATCTTCAAATACACCAAAACCATAACAACTATCCCAATTGGTTAATAGCACTCTCTTATCACACACTAAAGCAAAAACAAACTGTTAGCGCAAACTTTCTCAGCGTTTAACACAACAAAGCCACATTCCCCAGATTAACATAACAAAGACGCCATTTTAATTAGCCTCAGCAGTAACATAAAAGTCGAAACCCCCTTACACTCTCCCCCCACCAAATAACTGCTAAATAACTCCTCATGACTGCTAAATAACTCGCCAACCAGTCCTGCAGACACACAACACACAAATACACAGATACACACAGTGACAGTGCTCCCCGAACAGTGGACCTTACTCCCGTCCACGGGCGCTACATAGGCCAACCTATCTGGGAGCTTCTTAACCCTCTGAGACCTCCGTACCCCCTCACCTAAACCCAAAAGGCTCAGACACTACTAGGGATACCTCGGGCCTGCTTGCCAACTCCTCTTTCACTCAGGCCACCACTACAGCTCGGAGCCCCCAGTCCCGTGTCCGGGGCCCCGCCTCTCCTCCTTCCTGATCCTGCCATAACTCAGACTGCCCACAGCTAACTCTCCCCACTACACCTGACTCAGTGGGAGAAGGGCCAAAGGTCTCTTCCTCAATCACGGGGATGTTAGCGAAAGGCAGCATTACCACATGTGCAGCACATCATCCTTCGAACCCGTATCCCTCCTCATTCCCTCGATCGGTAGCTGCTGTTTGAGTTTCTCCAAACTGAAACATTTAGCCGGGGCTACCCCTTCAGCCTCCTGCAGTTGAGACGTCAGCTTCTTCGAGGACTCCTTCAACTCTCGCCACAGCCTCTGCAGTTCTGACTCAGGGTTCCTGGCCATCTCAATCTGGGATGCAGTTACCCCACCAGCTTCTTCCACCCTGACCTGAAAAGCAGCAGTTAAAGAATGTTCAGCCTCCGGTGGTTTCTTCCTGAGGACGTCTTCCAGGTCAACTTTCAGTTTTTCCACTTCAGTTAAACTTGCGATAGTCATCTTCAGGTTCCTTTCAAGCGTCCGCCTCCCTTTTCCGAGATCTGTCCTCCATTTCTTCTCCTCCTCGGGAGTGTAGTCAAACTCCCCTCCCTGGGCTCTCGGTTTTCTGTTAACCTTAGTCAGAACACTTCCTTGATCTTCCCCAACTAGTAAATCTTCCAATCTGTTCTGAATGGACGTCTTGAGTTTCTGCTGATCCCTTTGAAGGTGGGTCATCGTTTCTTCTCGCTGGATTAATTCATCAGTTCATGACCGCAGTGCGGTGCAAATTCCCTCTCTTCCCTGTGTCTCATTCAGATTGACGACCTGGGTTTCCATCCCCCGGTCCACCACCGTCTGTCCCAACACCAGGAAGTTCAACTGGTATGTTGGGTCATTTTCCTCACATTGCACCAAGGTCCTCCAGCCAAAAACTCCTCCACAATTGACACTTCGCTTCGGTCGCCCGGGCTCAGCCACTCGCCTCGCCTCATAGTCCCCCCAGGCGAATCCAAGCTCTAGGCGGTCATCCACATATGTCAAAACTCCACACATCTTCACTTCCCCCATGGTTTTCCTCATGCCCCACAGGAAGGATGCAGGGGCTCCGGATATTCCCTTGGGCATCTTTTCGGATCAGAAGAATCCTAGGGAACGAGTAAAGGCCATCTTCAGCTCAACAGCCGCACTCCTCAGGATCTGGCAACATCCACTCCTCAGATGCAGCACATTAAACCACATCACATAATCCACACACACGCTGCCTTCATCTTCCATGCCACCAGGGTCCAGTTGCTGCGACCTCTCTCTCACTGAGGTGTCTTCAGCGGTCAACTCCCCTCCCTCGTGGTAGTTCGGAGCATCTACTAAGAG